>NC_029790.2:29855200-29878170 GCF_000816755.2 Arachis ipaensis | reverse complement strand
TTGTAGCTAAATAAACAACTAAAAAAAAAAATATTTTTACCGTCTTTATACGAAAGATATCCTTATCATATACCAATCCTCAAAATATATGTAAGTTAAGGAGAAGCTCATCAATTTAATGTCTCAAATCTATATTAAATTAACTTTAATTTGAAAAGAGATAAATAGCAAATTGGTACTCGAAAGATTCTTATACTGATAAAATAGTACTTGACTTTTAATATTGACCAA
The DNA here is from genome assembly GCF_000816755.2 of Arachis ipaensis. Taxonomy (NCBI): domain Eukaryota; kingdom Viridiplantae; phylum Streptophyta; class Magnoliopsida; order Fabales; family Fabaceae; genus Arachis; species Arachis ipaensis. The sequence continues at coordinate 29,877,939 of NC_029790.2, read as the reverse complement.
ATAATCCCCGAAAGATTTTAAAATTTGACAAAAATATCCAAACGTAAAAGCATGTTGTCACTTTAAACAGAAAACACTGATATAATAACCAGAAGAGCTTCAATGATGGTGGCAAAGAGTTTTGATGGTTGTTTCAGTGATGAGGGGAGCTTACAGTTGCAACAATGGCGTTTTTGCATCTCATCCATTCCTCAGAACCCGACTCAGAACCTGAACACATTCATGGAACCTTTCCATCTGCTCCCTTCCTTCCTTCCACTTTGGAAGAACTCCAACAACCTCAACAGCAGAGCAGAGAGCATAGAGGGTCGTCGCAGCTTCCTTCTTCTCTCTCTCATTTCCGTCCCTTACGGGGGCATGATAGTTTAGGGATAGATTTCGGGCAGCGGTGTCGGAGATGACGGTGACGAGGCGGGCAACGACTCCCTCAGCAATGAGTCCAACCTTGTTGTGGTCATCGAGGCTGAGATTGAGAAGTAAAGAGAGAGCATTCTCATGGAGAAAATTGTAGTCGTGGGACTCGACACAGGAGAGTAACAGCGTGATAATTTTCGAGTCGATGAGACGGTGACGGAAGAGTGAGTTGCGCTTGGTGAGTCGAGTGAGTTGGTGGAGTGAATCAAGCTTGGAGGAAGAAGAGGAAATGGAGGAGATGAGGGAAGAGATTCGGGCTTCGGGTTGGGGTGAGGAAGTGATGGATTGAGAATTGGAGTTGGAGAGAGGGTAAAGTTGGTTATCATCGCAGCAGCAAGCTCTCCTCCTCGCCAAAAACACTATCGGAACTCTCTGCCGCCATCACTGAAGCTCTTCTGATTGTCAGATCAGCGTTTTTCATTCAATGTAATGTCATGCTTTTATATTTGGGTGATTTTGTGAAATTTTAAAATCTTTTGGAGATTATTTTGTCAACAATAAAGATTAAGTACTATTTTATCAGCGCCAAAATTTTTGGATATCAATTTAGTATTTACCTTATTTGAAAAAACAAAAAAATACCATCACGAGGGTTTCATCAAATAGTGCTTGCATTGCACTCAAAGGCACGTGCTTAAGAAGTGGCACTTATAACTCTACACAGATCAATCATCAAATACTTGCACCTAACCAACATTATAGTTATCCAATCCATCCTATCCTATACATGTAGTAAACAATAAACAATTATTGCATAAAAGAGCATTAAACTCTTCCATTATTAACTGGACCATTACTTCATTTCTACTCACGGGGGACATCATCCTTTTTAGTAGGGTCCCATTTGCTATGATTGCTGCCTTTAGTTTGCAGCTTGTTTAAGAGCGTCTTCAGTTCTTCATATTCTTATATGTAATTAGAATCGAGAAACGTCATGGGTAAAACACAAAAAAAAAATAATAATAATAATAATAATAATTCGTTGTTTTTATCAAAACTGAATATTATTATTTCGTTCAACATGTGAAGATTATAACTATGAGAGCAACCAGAAAAATATGTATCAAAACATATGCTCATATAATATATCAAGGAGAAGATAGCTACAACGCACGATTGGAAAATTTCTATTTCCTATTTTGATTCATTTTCTTTTTAGTTCTGTCCGATTATTTTTTTTAGTCAGTAAAAATATTTTTATTGTTCAATTTATTAACTAAAAATAAAAAATTTATTTACTCTATCACTGCGTGCATCTTTTATCACATATTGATAAATATTTTATATATTTATCTCTAATATTTATGTTTTTAAATATATATAAAAATAATAGAACCCAACTAAAATAGTAAAAGATAGAACCGTCATCCAAATTAACAATGCAAAAAAACTAAAAGATAATATACATAAATTATTTACTAAATCATTTTTCATCACAACTATTATCAAAGGAATTCACATTTTTTATGACAACTATTCATACTCTAAAACAAAAACTATCTAGATTAACTAATATATTTACACTAACTATATCAATAGAAACTTCATTCATCACATTTATTATTCCTTAATAAAAGTATTTATTAATTTCTTAAACCTCCATTGTATACATTGTACAAATATTTCATTAGCTCCCTATACTTTCTCAATACATAAACATCCTTTCTTAATTTTTCACAATTTGTAAAAAGTTTTTCAATTGGAGCAAATTTATATTCATTCTTAAAGATTTAAAAAAACTATTGTTTTCGTGTTTGATTTTGTTGAAGAGAAAGAGAAAGAAAGAGAAAAAGAATACATGTCTGAAATATCTTAGCTAGCAAACTACTTACTATTTTCAAGATAAAGAAAAAAAATACAAAAATAAGTGCTAAAATTATTTTGACCCAACTTTAATTGGATCTTATAAATCTCTCGATCACTACCTTTTATTACAAATCCTAACTTATTAGAAGAAAGAGAGAAAATGTCAAACAGGAGGTTGCTTTACCTTTTCTCCCTTTAACTGTTCGTATTTTTGCTGGTCGTGAATAAAAAACATATGAAATCTAACAATTATTAAACATATATCTTCTTCTCCAAAAATTACTGTTTTAACTTTTGATTTTGTTTATCCATTGATTAATTTCAAGTATGGTAAAAATAACTAAAACCATCATTTCTTGTTTTAAATGCCAAGTAAAAATTCTTAGTAAAAAATTCGAAAAATGAGATAATCCAATGATATACTCAATGAAATATTTCATCCAATATTTTTCAACAATAATCTATTATTTTAAAATCTAACATATAATTAGTAAAATTTTGTTTAATTTAAAACTAAAAGAGAAATGAGGAAGACATTAAATTTAGAAAATTGAAGAAGTAAAAAAAAGTTACGACTGACATTACTAATATAGGAATTAATCAAAGAAAAGGAAACAACATAATATATATATATAGGAATTCAACCGGTAATACCTTAGCAATAAATAATATATTGTAATTGAAGCTTCAAAACAGGTGACATTAATAATTGTTTAATTTGATCCTAAACTATTGGTAGGTATGACTGCTTTATCATTATTATTCTGAGTTGCCTCTATACATTTATAAAAAGCAATATTCTAAAAATCAGATCGGACCGGCCAGTTGAATCGGTTAATTAAGAACCATTAACTTATACAGTTTGGTTTGCAAAGCAAATTCGTTATTTGAAAAACCATCGTTGAATCGTTAAACTGGTCAAAAATCGATTGGTCAGACCAAACTGGTAGCCGTCTGGTTTAAAAAAAAAAAGAAAATCCTTGTCCTAAACGATGTCGTTTGAAGTTCTTTAAAAAAAAAAGACGGAAATCAATGAAAAAAAAATGAAGCCCTCTTTTCACTATTGCTATCTCAAATCTAACAAAAAATTGATAAATAAAAACAAAAAGAACTCATAGTGAAACATAAAACATAAACATAGTGAAAAGAGGAGGAGAAAAATGAAAAATGAGGAGGAAAAACGGATCTAGAAGGACATGGAGACGTGCGGAAAATCTGGAATGGCGCGACACAACGGCGATTTGAAACAGGGTGACGGCAAATGAGAAAAGAGCAATGAGATACATTTGTTTTGAAGAAAATTTAATATCCCCATTCTCTTTAATCTTTATCAAAATAAAGATATTCTCCCCCTTTCTCTGTGTTTATTTTGATTTGTGGCTGGCTTCATAGTTCATACGAACACTATTACACTAGGATAAATGACAATTAGGTTTAATGTGTGTTTGGATTATAGTTTGCAAACGGGAGTTTGCATAAAATTGATTTTGTAAAATTGATTTTGATGAAAAGTAAGTTTGGGTTAACGTGATTTATGTTTGGCAATCTTTATATCAAAATTGATTGTAGTAAATGCCGACAGTGGAGGAAATCAGAGAACCTGTGTGGGATTGTGAGTCTTCTAAGGCACCAGGTTGCGACGGGTACAACATGAGTTTTGTCAAGAGGTGTTGGGGCGAGATTGGATCAGAATTCACGACTACAGTAATGGGGTTCTTTCAGACGTCAAGATTGCCAACGGACTCCAACATCACTTGGGTGGCGCTGGCTCCTAAATTCATTGGGGCAAAGGAGGTTAAAGATCTGCGACCTATCAGCATGGTTGGGTGCGTTTACAAGGTTATCTCCAAGGTTTTGGTTAGGATGATGAGATCAGTGATGCCAACATTAGTAGGGAAAACTCAGAGTGCTTTTGTAAGGGGCAGAAAAATTCATGATGGGGCACTTATCGCATGTGAAACCGTAAACTGGCTTAAGCTGAGAAAACAGGAGGCAACAATAATCAAGTTAGATTTCCAAAAAGCATATGATAGGGTCAAGTGGAGCTTTGTGGACATTGTTTTGCAGAAGATGGGGTTTGGACATAGATGGAGATCGTGGGTTATGGAGTGTGTGACCACAACATCTATATCGGTTCTGATAAATGGAACGCCACCCAAGCCGTTCAAGATGGAAAGAGGTCTGAGACAAGGTGACCCGCTTTCTCTGTTCTTATTTGTACTGGTTATGGATGTTCTACATCGATTGGTGGGAGAGGCAGTCAGGAATGGGCGTATATCACCTTTGTTGGTGGGGAGAGATAGTGTAGCGCTGTCACATCTTCAGTTTGCTGATGACACAATTCTATTCTACCCACCAGAGGAGGACACTATCAGGAATTACAAGCGGCTGTTGAGATGCTTTGAGTTGATGTCAGGACTCAGCATTAATTTTGACAAGTTGAGCTTGATTCCGATAAATTGTGAAGAACATTGGATCCAGAATATGTGCCAATTGTTGGGGTGTAAGGGTGAGACATTCCCTTAGGTGCAAATCCAAGGCTGGTGAAGACCTGGAAGCCAATAATAGACAAAGTGGAGGAGAAGTTCAGTCTGTGAAAAGCTAAACTTCTGAATAAAGTTGGAAAGCTGGTGCTGATTAAATCAGTATTAAATAGTCTACCTGTGTATTATTTGAGTTTGTTCAAGATGCCGAAAGTTGTTGCTGAGAAATTGATTTCGCTGCAAAGAAGGTTCTTGTGGAGGAAGAATGATGGTAGTAATGAAATGACATTAGTAAGATGGAAAGTGGTGCAGACCCTAAAAAACTAGGTGGGTTGGGAGTTGGGGATGCTATGCTTCATAACACAGCTATGTTGTTTAAGTGGTGGTGGCGATTTGCTAAGGAGGATTGTCCGTTGTAGAAGAAGGTGGTTTGTTCCTGCTATAATCTGAATCCTAATGAACTGCTGTCAACTCAAGTGCTACCTACTAGAGGAGGGCCGTGGAAGGATATTTTCCAGCTACAAATAACAAATGACCATATAAAGGATAAGATGATTACATGCTTGTCTATGGAGATTAGGGATGGGCGGCTTACGCGATTTAGGGTGCCATGCTATCCACGCGACGCGGACGCGGCGCTCACGCTTTCGCGTGGGATGAGTGTTTTTGCAAGTGACGCGTTCGCGTTAGGGATGCGAACGAGTGGGCCGTTTTGTGCTAAACGCACACCAGCCGCACGATTCCAGCCCAGATTTCTGGACGTTGGATTTTTACGCCAATTTTCAGATCACGCGTTCGCGTGATTGACGCGGACGCGTGGGGGGTAGTTTTCGCAACTGATGCGAACGCGTGAGCAATGCGGTCGCATCACGCGCTTCTCTCTCTTTTTTTATGCAATTATGCAATTATGCAATTATGCAGTATGCAATGCTAATGAATAATATTCAGGTTCAATGAAAAATAATATAATATAAAAACAAATAACACAAAATAAAATTGAAAAAGAAACGACCATACCATAGTGGGTTGTCTCCCACCTAGCACTTTTAGTTAAAGTCCTTAAGTTGGACATTGGATGAGCTTCCTGTTATGGTGGCTTATGTTTAAATTCATCCAGAAATCTCCACTAATGTTTGGAATGCCAACAGCCTCCGGGGTCCCAAACTAGGCATGTAAAGCTTCTGAACAGCTTCAAACAGATTCTCAGGCTCCCGGAGTGACGAATATCAGAATATTTTCCAGGATCCCAAACTTTGCTTTTAAATCTGCCTTTGTCTTGATATATATTTTTCCATTCGGGCGGTTTAGGAATTAGATTCTCACCAAGATGACCAAACGTTTTCCTAGATCCATTCAATTGAACATGATACCAATCCATGCACTTCGAATTGAAGCGTGAAACCTTATTGAATCTTGCGCACCAGTTTTGAGTACGAGCCATTTCCCTCTTACTCTTAAAGCTGCAGAGAGCTCTAAGCTGGCCATCTGTTTCAAGCAAACCATATTCAAATGGAAAAGTAAAGATAAAGGTTAAGGATTGTACCCACTTGAAGCTTGTATTAGGTGGTAATGGCCTTGGGATAGGTGTTTCTAGTGGTTCTGTAAGTTCTACTCCCTTGTAATCTTCTATGAATTCCTCCACTTCTTTACAAGATTATTCAACTGCAGCTGCGTCCTGATCAAAGTCTTCTATGTCTTCCTCGTCACTCAAGTCATACGTTGGAGGTTGAGAGAAATCTACCTCCACATCATCTTCGTATTCACTTGGGGAAGATTCTTCAATCTCAGAGAATTCACTTGCGGATGCAAGTTCATTACTAGGAGAACTTGACTTGAGACTATCATCATCAAGGAAACTTGCGTCTTGGGTTATTCTGTCTAGTTCTTCATAAAATACCTGCTTTGGGGGTTGTGCACTATCCTCCTTAGCATCAATTGTAATGTCCTTGACGGAATTTTTCACAACTCTGGATTCCCATGGAGGTTTAGCATCTCCTAAATCTTCAATCAGTACTTCTTCTTCTTGGATAATTTGAGCTTCCTCCAATTGTTCCAGAATAAAGTTATACTTATTACTGCCCACTGGGGTTTCTAGTGTCTCCTTCATGCTACGTTTGTCATTAGATTCTCCACATAAAGCTATTGGAGTTCCTTGAGTGCCTAAACGTCTGGAAGATAATTGATGTATTGCTTGCTCCAGCTGATGAAGGGTTGTATGAAGTTGATCTACTGTTTCCTTGAGGTGACCCTGTGATTCTTGAGGTGATGGATATGGACATGGTACATAGGGAAGTTGTGGTGTTAGGGAGTAATTGGATTGGAATTGGGGTAAATAAGGATCATACGGTGGTGAATGATGAAAAGGAGCTTGTGAGTGTGGTGGTTTGAAGTTATGTTGAGAGGATGGTCTATAAGCACAGGGTGGAACTTGTTGGTAACTACCAAGAGGTCCACCATATCTATCAGGTTGGTATGCATTGTAGAATGGTCTTTGTCCATGATATCTTGGAAGGTGTTGTTGCCGAAAGGGTTGATCAGATCCTCTTGGCTCCATCCATCTTTGATTGCTTAGACCTTGATGCATATTTCTGTTATAGCTTCTATTCCTTTCAACAAATTCGGAATCAAACTCAAAGCGAGAGGGGTGAGAATTCATAGTAGCTAATAGAGATAAAAGGGAAAAACAGAAACAAATAAACACTTAAAAGAAAAATATTTACAATAACCAATAATAAGGCACACGTTTGCAATTCCCCAGCAACGGCGCCATTTTTGAAGAGATGAACTTTTGCGTGGTCTAGAATTCAGAATAAATTCCCGTTGCAAGTATAGCTTCTAAACCAACAAAAGTCCTTTCTTACAAACGTTTTGGTTGTCACAAGTAACAAACCCCTTTAAGATTGATAACCGAAGTATTTAAACCTCGGGTCGTCTTCTCAAGGAACTGCAGGGAGGTATGTTCTTATTATTGGTTATGAGTTTTGTAAATTGGGGGTTTTGAGAGTAAGGAACAAGTAATTTAAATGACAAGTAAAATAAATAAATAACTATAAAATAAACTCTTGGTAAGGTATGAAAATTCGGAAGTCCTATCCCAGTTATTCTTTTGAGAAATTGAAGTTAATCCCACTTAGTTAACCCTTGCGAAAGCAAGAGAAAGTTAAGTGAACTAATTAGTTAGATTTTCCAAGTCCTAGCCAACTCTTGAGGAAAGACTAGAGTTAGTGGAATTCAATTCAATTAGCAAACATAACAATCAATCACGATAAGTTTAATAACTCAAGAATTTCCAGTTAATCAATTAAAGCCAAGGATATGAAAAGCTAAATAAGAATTATAAATCTGAAATACCTCAATTGCATTAATAAGAGAAAATCAATCTAAACATGAAGAGTTCACAAGCCAATTTGGCAACATAAGTAATTAAATGAGAGCATTAAAGTATCTGAAAGCAAAAGAGAAATAAAAAGTAAAAGGAATATTGAATCTGATAAAGAGTTGAAATACTAAATTGAAATAATAAGAAATCCTAATCCTAAAACCTAAGAGAGAGGAGAGAACCTCTCCCTCTAAAAACTACATCTAAATCATGAAAAGTGAATAATTCGAGAGCTCTCTCTGAATGGATGCATTCCCCCACTTTATAACCTTTAATCTGTATTTTTTTGGACTTGGATCTGGGCCAAAAGGGCTTCAGAAATCGCTGATAGCATTTTCTGCTTTTTCTACACGTGGCGTCTGTCACGTGTCCGCGTGGGTCACGCGATCGCGTCATTTGGGAGTTTTCCTTGTCACGCGTTCGCTTCGGTTACGCGTACGCGTCATCTGTGTTCTGCTCAAGGCACGCGTCCGCGTCAGTCACGCGTTCGCGTCGTTGCCTTTTCGCGCTGGGCATGCGGCCGCGTCGTCCATGCATTCGCGTCGCTGCCAGTTTCTTCAAAAACTCCATTTTGTGCTTTTCTTCCATTTTTGTATGTTTTCTTTCCATCCTTTAAGTCATTCCTGCCTTAGGAGATCTGAAACTACTTAACACACAAATTACGGCATCGAATGGTAATAAAAGATAATTAAAATAATTATTTTTAAAGCATAGGAAACATGTTTTTCACACATATCACATAATAGGGAAGGGCGGTTTCCCAGGCTTTTCTCTGTTTCAAACCAATGTGGATCTGTTATAGGGGATTGTGGTTTTTGGGACGGGTTATTCTGGATTTAGAACTTCCAATGGAGGAGAGAGTTCTTTCAATGGGGTTGGGACTATTGGGACAATTACATGAGGGTTTGAGACCTGTGAAATTAGTAATTAACAGAGAGGATAGGGTAGTATGGAAATATGATAGGTAAGGAGTTTATTCAACTAACTCATGTGTTCAGGTTTTGCAGGAGGCGTTGCTCCCGGAGGAGGTGACAAGCTATAGCTTCACAAAGATCATCTGAAAAGGATTAATTCCACCTAGAGTAGAGTTATTTGCTTGGTTTGTCCTGATAGGTAGGGTGAATACAAAAGAATGGTTAAGCCGGTACGGGATCATTAACCAAGAAGATAACGTCTGTGTTCTATGTAATAAATACGAGGAACATGTGCACCACTTGTTTCTATATTGTGAATTTGCTTGGCAGGTGTGGAGTGCTTGGTTATCGATTATTTGCCAACAATGGGCTATTTCAGGTTCAACGAGAGAACATTTTCTGTGTTGGACAGAGGGGCCGAGGAGGAAGGAGGATAGAGAGCAACGATTGAGATGCTTCTGTGCGATTGTTTGGAACATTTGGCTGGAAAGGAATAGAAGGATATTTCAGAATACAAGCAAATGTGTTAAAAAAATCACTCACATGACTATGTTGAGCCACGATGAATGGAGAGGTGTAGACCCCTTTAGTTGTTGATGGCATTGCCGGAGATGACAATGGGTTTTTTCTTAATGTTGTTGCGTTTCTTTATTTTGGCTTTTGTTTTTGTTTGACTGCTTCACTGTATTGTGTTGAGCTTTTTATTTTAAAATAAATAAATAAATGTTGTTTAGATTATACTACTTAAAATCACTTTTAGATGAAAAATTACTAAAAGAGACATCAATTTAAATAATTTTTTATATATATGCAAAATCAGAAAACTAACAAAAATAATATAAAAATTATTTATCATATAAATAAAATAAATACAATAAAAAACAAAAATATAAAAGAGAGTACTATAAATTTTATAATATCAGACAAAAAAAATATTCTATAATTTTTCTAGTACTGTTAGTATTCTTTAATTTAGTATTATTTTAGAATATAAATTTTCATTATTTATGACTTTATTGTTACTTATAATTAATTTTTTATTTATTTTATCCTTTTTTATAGGATCATAATTTATATTATACAAAATTTTGATAATAAACGTAGTATATAATAATTATAATTACAAATTTTACAAGGTCAGAATAAAAAATAAAAAAATTAATATAAAACAAAAATAGAGTACATCAAAAAATAAAAAAAAAATCATACAGATAAAAAATAATAAAAATTTCATAAAATCAACAATATATATATCATATGAACAAAAAAATACAATAAAAAATAAATAAAATTCGTATGAATAAAATCAAATAAAAAAATAAAAAAATTTCATACACAACCTAAATCAATAAAAAAAATATAAAAGAGAGTACTATAAATTTTATAATGTAAAAAAAATGAAAATATTCTATAATTTTTTAGTACTGTTAGTACTCTTTAATTTAGTATTATTTTGGACTATAAATTTTCATTATTTATAAATTTATTGATACTTATAATTAATTTTTTATTTATTTTGTCTTTTCTTATAGGATCATAATTTATATTATACAAAAATTAATACAAAACAAAAATAGAGTACATCAAAGAATAGAAACAAAATCATACAGATAAGAAATAATAAAAATTCTATAAAATCAGCAACATATATCATATGAACAAAAAAAATACAATAAAAAGTAAATAAAATTCGTATGAATAAAATCAAATAAAAAAATTTCATACACAACATAAATACAATGCAGTAAAGGATAGAAAAAAAATAATTTTCTGAACAAAAAAAAATATCATTAAAAAAGTCAACAACATTTGTCATATGAATAAAATAAATACAATAAAATAAATAAAAAATTATATGAACAAAGCCAAATAAAAAATTTCATAAAAAATATACATATAAAAAATAGTATAGTAAATGATAAAAAAAACTCATAAAAACATAATATGAGAAATCAGAACACTACACAAATAATATAAAAATATTCATCATATAAATAAAAAATATAATAAAAAAATATAAATAAAAAATACACTAAAAAATATAAAAATTAAAATATGAAAATGAGTACTAAAAATAATAAAAAATTAAAATATTCAATTTGCTAGTGATTAAAACAAATCTGAACTATTTTAATGAAAAAAATTAGAATGAAGAACTACGAAGAAGTAGGAAGAACTACAAAGAATTATTGTGAAGGTAATAGTTACTGGTATCATTTTTATAGAAGAAAATGAAGGGTAGGGTTGGTAAAAAAGAAATAAATTTTTCACTTAATTTTCCAAGGATAATAAGAAGCAGGGTTAATACTCAAATTCGTCTCTGAAAGATCACGCGATCTTCATTTTCGTCCCCGAATGATTTTTTTAATCAAATTAGTCCCCGAAAGAATTAATTTAAACCACGTTCGTCCTTCCGTTAACTGAGTGACGTTGCCGTTAGAAATCTGCTGACGTGGACTGTGACTTGGCTGCCCACCCTAACACCTGGCATGGTGTGTGTATTGCTGACAAGATATGTTTATGGTGTTGCATCAATTTGGTCCCTAAGTGTCAAATTAAAAAACCCTAATTCCCAACCTTTGCAGAACACGATTGCGTTGCTTGAGTGTTGTCGCAGACCCAAGTGCTGTTCTTGCGGGAGGAAGTTGATCTCGGCGCCATGATGGGAAGCGGAAGTGGAGGGTCCGGTGGTGGGTTTCTGTCGCACTCGCACACTAGTTATACGTCGAGCTCCTCCATACGAAGAAGAAGACAAAACCATGAGGAAACCTGTTTCTGCGGTTTAAAAAATTTGATTAAGAAATCTGGGACATCAAAGAATCCATATCGGTTGTTTCATACGTGTGCAAGATATCGGGTGAGTTTAATTTTGTATGGATGATACCATCATGTTGTCTTTTGCTCTTGTTCTGGGGTTTACACTGTTGTTCAATGTTTTCAGAAAGGGAACCATTGCAATTTTTTTAAATGGGTGGAAGAAAATGAAAATGTAGCTGTTGTAGAAGGTTCCAGGGGGTGTCCCAGAAATCGAAGGAGAACTGGACATTGATTATGAAGATTAGAAGGTTAAGTTAGCATGGAGAATAGGTAGTTTAGAAGCAGAACTCAGACTACATAGAATGTTAATGTGCTTCATGTTCACTATTGTGATGCTAGTCATCTTAGTAGGAGCTTTACTTTGCATGTCATATGTGAACAAGTAGGACTGGTTTTGTTGTTTCCACTACCCTGGCTAAAGTATTGTAATCTGAAACGAGTTTATAAATAGCAATTTGGATTTTGAATACACCTGTGATGAAAAGATAATATGTAAAGAAGCAAATGGAAAACCAGAGACATAACAAGATAATAAAGTTCCTTAAATATCTTAATATAAAGTGTCAACACAAAAGGTAGTAGAGTTTCTAAAAGTGATTCAACAGAAATACTTCATACCAAGGCATAACATGCAACCAAAACAGAGGCCTTACAAAATATTCAGACTAAATAGTATTTAACACAAACATATCTTTCCTAGTCTATAGCCTAAAACCAAAAAAAAAAAAGGTTGCAAATGTTCCGATTAATGTGCTTCAGATGGCCTCGTCTTTCTTCCTTGGCCGTTTGAACCCTGGAGTCGGGACGAAGGTCATAAAACTTGCAAGCTTCTTGGTTGTCGCAGCACTAGATCCTTTGATTGTTTCAGCAGAAATTGGAGTTGTTCCTGTTTGTGGAGCAAGTTGGGGAGAGGCAGCTCTTTTCCCTTTTTCCTTACAAACTTGAAGCTTTGGTGGTCTTTCCTTCAGCTTAGCCTGCATGACATGTGAAGTAAACACATGAATAGAGAAGCTAGACAAATGTAATAACATGAAATTGAAATTAAAGTAGTTAATCAAACCGCTGTTGATTAAGTGGCTGCATTCGATCGCTGTGGTTGTGGGGAAACAGACAATGGGACAGGATTATCTAGAGTAGCACTAGTAGCATCAGTTGGGAGCTCATTTGGTGCATCTGTGTTAGGTTTAGTTAATGCCAGTTGCAGCTACATTAAACGTGCTTATTCTTCAGCATCAGCCTGTTTCTTCTTTTGGCATGTTCTCTTGTTGTGTCCAACCTCAGCACAGAACATGCATCGGATGTGGTTATATTTTCTCTTCATTCTTGTCTTGGACCCAGATCCTCCCTCATCTTTGTCTTTTCTTCTGTTCTTTGTGGGTCTACCTGGTTTGGGCTTAATTGGAGGGGGAACTGGTGCAGGACGACCTATTTTTTCCCATAAGTCTTGGCCCTTGACTGGGTTAACGTGGAAAGCATACGTTTTTTGGTATGATTCCATGGTTAACCACTCATGGTAGTATTCCTCAGCCCTCTTATCATTCTTATCTTGTATACATGATATGGCATGCATACAAGGCATACCTGTGCATGCAGTTAATATTTCAGACATAGTTTTGCATTGTTCATACAATACACTTCAGTTTCTGCATATAGAGTGAGAATATATACCTGTCAATTACCAGAATCTGCATGTGCAAGTTCGCTTTCCTAAGTCAACAACCATTGTCGTTGGCCAGCCATGAACCTCGTATAACTCCTCATTCTGATCACCACTCCATTGTGGGCTCCAATGCTGGGAAAGCTTTGTCATTGCCTGCTCTGTTGCACTGGAGGCAGAATACCATGGTAGTTGGCCAATTTCTCCCTATTGTCGATCATGGACTTCATTATGATCCTCCTAACCTCCTCTGCCAGTGTAAGGATAGGCTTACCCCTATCATGCTTGGTCCTTGTATTAAACGATTCACATGCATTGTTACAGATAGTGTCCATTTTAGGCCCTTCACGAAAATGAGATTTAGTCCATGATTCTTTCGGCCACTTATCCAGATAAGCCCATGCTCGTTCATTTAACACCTTCACTCTCTTCATGTTTCTTTCAAATTCACTAATAGTCCTGGATCTAGCACATTCCCACACCAGCTCCTTCAGTTGTATACTCCCCTACTGTTTGGAAAATTTTCTCCAGAGATGCCAGACACAAAATCTATGGTGAACTCTTGGCATCACTTCCTGTATTTCTGGGATTAATCCCTACAAAAACATTTTACATCGACAAGATTTTGCATTGAATCAGTCCTCAATTGATATTTCATTAAATCAAACTAGTCCAAATACAGATTTCATTAAATCAATTTGGTCCTTAAAAATCATTTCGTGAAGCAAAAAGGCCCTTACCTTTTGCATATCCGAAATGAAGGCCCATCCATTTTCCTTGTAGTCACCAATGTCATTTTGCAGCATCTCAAGAAACCAATGCCAGTTATCTCTGTTCTCGACATCCACAAATGCATAAGCAATGACGAACACGTGATTGTTGGCATCCTGGCCACAAGCAGTTAGCAGCTGCCCTCCATGCAAGCTCTTTAGAAAGGCTCCATCCAGCCCAATCAACGGTCTACACCCGGCCTTGAATCCTTTCTTACACGCCTCCAGACATACATAGAACCTATGAAATTGTGGAGGACTCTCAGGCATGGGAATGACACCAACTTGAACTATTGAACCTGGGTTGGTGGTCCACAGTTGGTTAGCTGATAAACCCATATTTTATGATATATTTTGTGCTCAAATTGAGTGTTTCTATCAATTCTTCACCCACTTATTCATGTAAATTGCATAGTTTTACTTTTCCTTCCTTATTTTATAATATATGTAAAACATGTTTCCTATGCTTTAAAAATATTAATTTTAGTTATCCTTTATTACCATTCGATGCCGTGATTTGTGTGTTAAGTATTTTCAGGTCTCATAGGGCAGGAATGACTTAGAGGACAGAAAGGAAACATACAAAAATAGAAGGAGAGCACAAAAACAGAGTTTTGAAGAAAAGGCAGCGACGCGAACGCATGGACGAAGCGAACGCGTGCCTAGCGCGAAATGGCAGCGACGCGTACGCGTGGACGACGTGAACGCGTGCCTTGAGCAGAACGCAATTGACGCGAACGCGTGACTGACGCGTATGCGTGACAAGGAAAACTCCCAGATGACGCGAACGCGTGATCGACGCGAATGCGTGACAGACGCCTTGTACAAGAATCTGCAGAAAACGCCCCCAGCGATTTCTGGACCCTTTTTCGGCCCAAATCCAAGTCAGAAACACGGAAATAAGCCAGAGAATGGAGGAATCAAATAACAACTTAGTAACAACTCCAGAATACACAATTTTAGGTTTTATATGTAGTTTTTAGAGAGAGAGGCTCTCTCCTCTCTCTTAGGATTTAGGATTAGGATTAGGATTTAGGATTTCTATTATGTTTAAGCTATGATCTCTTCAATCACAGGTTCACTACCCCTTTAATTTATTTTCTGCTTTTATTTATTCCATTACTTTAATTGTCATTTATCTTTCATTGTTGATTTACAAACTTTCTATGTTAGATTTGAATATTCTATTTAATATTATTTGAGGTATTTCAGATTAATGATTGTTTTATTCTATTTATGATTGCTTTCAATTTGATTTAGATTTATCTTCCCTTTTGGCTTTGGTTAAGTGATTGGTAACACTTGAGTTATCAAACTCAGCTATTGATTGAATTTGGAGTTGCTGATTGATTTGGATCGCTCTAAAGCTGGTCTCTCCACAGGAGTTGACTAGGACTTGAGGATCAAATTAATTAGTCCGCTTGACTTTCCTTTATTTAGTAAGGGTTAACTAAGTGGGAGCAACAACAATTCTCATCACACCTGATAAGGATAACTAGGATGGGATTTCCAGTTCTTATACCTTGCCAAGAGATCTTTCTTTATAATTATTAATTTATTTTTCTTGCCATTTGAATTACTTGTTCCTTATTTTAAAAACCCAAAAATTTTACCTTTCCATAACTAATAATAAATCATACTTCCCTGCAATTCCTTGAGAAGACGACCCGAGGTTTAAATACTCTGGTTATCAATTTTATTGGATTTGCTTTAGTAACAAACAAAACTTTTGTACGAAAGAATTCTCTGTTGGTTTAGAAACTATACTTACAACGCGATTATTTCTATTTAATTCTTTACCGGCAAAAAATCAGTTCGTCAAAATGGCGCCGTTGTCGGGGAGTTGCAACTGTGTGCCTTATTATTGGTTATTATAAATATTTTATTTTGCTTGTTTATTTGTTTTTATTTTTGTTTTTAATTTTTATTGGTTACTATGAGTTCTCACCCCCCGTCGCTTTGATTTTGGTTCAAATATTGTTGAAAGGAATGAAAGCTATAACAGGAACATGCATCAAGGTCAAAGCAATCAGAGATGGACGGAGCCACGAGGATCTGATCAACCCTTTAGGCAACAACACCTTCCAAACTACCATAGACGACGACCATTCAATAATGCATGTCAAGACAATAGTTATGGTGGACCTCTTCGTGACAACCATCACCCACCAAAATACTATAGTCAAGACCCATTCCGAGGTGCATACCAAGATGATAGATATGGTGGACCTCCTTGTAATTACCGACAAGCCACATTATATGCCTATGAACCACCCCCTCAACACAACTTTGAACCACCACACTCACAAGCTAACTACCACCATTCACCCCCCTATGACCCTAACCCGTATCCACCCCAATTCCAATCCAATTACTCCCAAGAACCACCACGTCCCTATGCACCATGTCCATATCCATCACCCCAAGAATCAAGGGAGCAACTCAAGGAAACATTTGAAAAATTTCATGCCACACTTCACCAATTGAATCAAGCGATAAATCGACTGCCTTCCCGACGTTCGGACACTCAAGGAATCCCCATGGCTTCATGTGGGCAATCTAATGAAGAACGCAGCATGAAGGAGATACTAGAACCCCCACTGGGCAGTGAAGAGCATGATTTTGTACTAGAACAAGTGGAAGAAGCTGAAATTATCGAAGAAGAAGAATTGGTTGAGGACTTAGGAGATGCTGAACCTCCATGGGAATCCAGAATTGAGGAGAATTCCGTCAAGAAATTTGCAATTGATGCTAAGAAGGATAGTGCACAACCCTCAAAACAGGAATCTTATGAAGAGCTGGACGGAACAACTCCAGAGGCAAGTTTCCTTGACAATGATAATCACGAGTCAAGTCCTCCTAGTAATGAACTTGCATCCGCAAGTGAATTCTTTGAGATGGAAGAATCTTCCCCAAGTGAATACGAAAATGATGCGGAGGTAGACTTTTTGCAACCTCCAACTTATGATTTGAGTGATGAGGAAGATATCGAAGACTTTGATCAAGACGTAGTTGAAATTAAAGAAGTTCGCAAGAAAGTGGAGGAATTCATAGAAGGATACCAGGGAGTAGAGCTTGCAAAACCACTGGAAACACATATCCCAAGGCCATTACCACCCAATACAAAATTCAAGTGGGTAAAATCCTTAGCCTTTATCTTTACTTTTCCACTTGAATATGGTTTGCTTGAAACAGATGGCCAGCTTAGAGCTCTTTGCGGCTTTAAGAGTAAAAGGGAAATGGTTCGTACTCAGAGCTGGTATGCAAGATTCAATAAGGTTTCACACTTCAATTTGAAGTGCAAGGATTGGTATCAAGTTCGATTGAATGGGTCTCGGAAAATGTTTGGTCATCTTGGTGAGAATACAACTTCCACACCGCCCAGCTGAAAAAATGTAAATCGAGACAAAGGTGGATATAAAAGTAAGGTTTGGGATCCTGGAATCTATTCTGACATTCAACACCCCGGGAGCCTGAAAACCTGTTTGAATTTACTCAAAGGTTTCACATGCCTAGTTTGGGACCCTGGAGGCTGTTGGCATTCCAAACAGTGGTGGAGATTTTTGGATGAATTCAAGCACAAGCCACCATAACAAAGGACTCTCCAAATGTCCAACTTAAGGACTTTAACTAAAAGTGCTAGGTGGGAGATAACCCACCGTGGTATGATCGTTTCTTTCTCAATTTTTAATTTTATTTCGTTTTGTTTGTTTTTAAATTTTATTTTATTCTATTTTCATTGAACCTGGAATTATTCATAGCATCCACATTAGCATTGCATATTGCATACTGCATAATTGTATAAAAAAAATCACCCCACGCAAGCGCGCAAGCCACGCATGGGCGTCGATTAAAAATCAGCGTAAAGATCCAACGCCCAGAAAGTTGGGCTGGAATCGTGCGGCTGGTGTGCATTTAGCACAAATTGGCCCATGCGTTCGCGTCCCTGACGTGAACGCGTCACTTGCACCACACACACCCCATGCAAAAGCGTGAGTGACGCATACGCGTCGCAAAGATTTTAGGAAATCTATTGGAAACAGAGAGTTGCGCCAAAACGACGTTGAAATTGTGCGTTTAGCACAATTCTGAGCGACGCGTACGCGTGCCCCACGCGTACGCGTGCCCCACGCGTACGCGTCACTTTCATTATCCCACAATCACTCGATCGCGTCAATGACGCGTTTGCGTCAGCGCCCTTTTCGCCCCAAACACGCGATCGCGTGCTCCACGTGTTCGCGTGGATTCAAAATCAATAACCTCAACCCACGCGAAACCCTACCCATTCCGCGTCACCCTTTCCCCCCCAATCCTCCTCTGATCTCTCTGCCTTCTCCCCCCAACCACCACACCACCACCATCGCCGCCCAGGACTGCCTCCACCCAGCCCCGCAGCACCATACCTAGACTGCCGAACCACCCTCGCTGGAGCCATCCCCCTTCTCCCCTTCTTCCCTCTTTCCTCTCCTCCTCCCTCCATGACCCCGACCCCACAGCCGCCATCGAACCGCCACCGTCCCTACCCAGGACCACCCACCAGCCACCATGCCCCCTAACCCCGCCTCCTCACCTCCTCTTCCCCTTCCCTCCCCCATAACCCCCTTCAACCCACCACACAGCCCCCTGCCCCACCACCGAGCCGCCGCCGCTCCGCTACCCATTGCCGCTGCATCGCCAACACCACCACCACACTCCCACCATCTCTCTGTTCCATACATTTTTTCCTTTACACACCAGGTTCCGCCAAACTGCGATTCCTCTTCTCGATTAGTTAGTTAGTTTTTCAATTCTTGTTCAAATTAGGATAGTTAGAGATGTATGATCGTAGTGGATTTTAGGTGGTTAGGTAGCTAGGATATGGTTAATGGATTTAGGCTTGATAGTTGCACCGTTCTTGCTACCTGTTTTTATCTGATTCGCAATTCTGAATTTGCTGTGATAATGTGCTGTTCATATGTTGTTCATTAATGTTGATGCTGTTGTTACACTGTTCTCTCATGTTATTGATATTTGTTAATCTTTTCAGCACTATTTACTGTCATATGAACTTATTTTCTTGCTTTTTATTACCCGAGAACATCCAATTTTAGTCGGAATGCTGCCCAAAATTTTTTCAATTTGTTTCACTCAACTCCCATTCATGAACGGGTTTTAGCAAATTCAAGTTTTGTGTTGTTTGGTTTCAAGCTAGCCTAGTCATGAATGAATGGGCTTGCATTCTCACTCTTTCTGGTTCCCGAATTGCTAAATTGAATTATTGATGATTTCCTTCTCCTTTTTCAAATTTCATAAGTTATCATCAATAAACTGCAAATTTTTGCTTGAATATGAGTTGATTGTTCTTCAGGTTTGTGAATTTATTGTTAACTAGGAAACCCATTCTCATGCCACTTACATTAACTTTCTTTTTACTTACTAACCGATTTAACTTTCTAACTTTTCTTTTTACCTAACTACTTTAACTTTCTAACTCAAAGGCATGATTACTATTTTTCCTAATTAACATGATTTCCACATATCATTTATTTTGGATTGTAATTTTTACTCTCAGAGTTTTTACTTGCATACAGTCCAAAATTTACTTATATTTAACTCATTTCTTGCTTCTATTGCTCTTTTGCCTTTATGCTTATATAAATCAATCCTATTTGCTTACCTGCTTTCCTGCTTTAGTTCTTAAACTCTATCCTGCAACTTCTACTTTTCAGGATGTCTGATCCCAAAAGTAAGGGAAAAGGCAAAGCAACTACAGGAAAAAGAAAAAGAGGAGAAGCCTCTACATCTATTTTGGATATCCTCCACGACGATTCCTGGCGAGAAAAGAATTTCACCTCGCAGGAAAAGGCTGATCAGTTGGTGCCTGCCACTGACCCAGAAAAATTTACAAACAGATACTGTGAGCTGAAGTACCCAGTTTTTGCCACTTCCAGGAACCTATACCTGGAAAGGACACTCAAAATTCCAGAAGAACTTAAACAATACACCTCATAACAAATTAAACAGAGAGGCTGGTTCTTCTTGGAAAGGAACTTGACTGAAGTTAACTCATCCTGGGTCAGAGAATTCTACTGTAACTACTTCAAAACCTCCCTGGATGCAGTTCAGCTTAGAGGCAAGCAGATTCTGGTTACTGAGGAAGCAATCGAAGAAATTCTCCATCTCTTACCTAAATCAGATCAGCTAGATGGCTACCAAAATGCTGAGGAGGATATACGATTTATGAGATTTGACTGGGACGCAGTCAAGAAGACTATAGCTCTTGATCCTACACTCCCCTGGGTCATGGGTAAGTCTGCAGTGGCCCCCAAAGGAATTAAAATTATTTATCTGAATGATGAGGCTTGGCTCTGGCAGCAGATCCTGAGTAACTACGTGATGCCGAGCACTCATGAGACCGAGGTGTCCGCTGCTATGATTACCCTCATCTGGTGTGTGATGGAGGAAAAGGACTTATATCTGACCCGTTTCATCTGGTATTACATGGCTAGAGTCCACGTCAGAGGCACCCTCCCATTCCCATACCTGATTACTCAGCTAGGCCGCCGAGCTGAGGTGCCCTGGGAGCCGACAGATGCGAAGCCAACTGCTGCGGACTGCAAGAAGATTATTCCTCACAGCAAAAAGTTTCAGGCTTTGGGGTACAGACCTCCTTTTCTCATTGACTCTGCTGAGGCAACCACATCTTCTGATGTTCCTTCTGCATCCACTACCGCACCCGCCATCACTACTGCACCCTCACCTGCTTCAGAGCCCATCTTCCACCTCGTGCATCGTCTATTCAACCGGTTGGACCAGATGGAGCACCACAACCAACGGTGATATGAGAGATCTGAGCGTCGCAACAAGTGACGCTATGAGCACTTAAAGTTGATGATTCGATCTGGCCACCACGACATCCCCTCCGAGCTTGACACCCCTTCTGAGCCATCTGAGGAGGAGGCAGATGATCATGAGGAGGAGGCACATGCAGAGGCTGCGTAGGCAGGAGCTGAGCAGGTTGCACCACAGCATGAAGAGCCCCACCAGATACAGCCGGCTGATCCAGAGATCCCCCTTCAGGCAAAGCCTCCACTACAGCAGGCAGACCTTCCGACACTCCTCCAGACCGCAGATCCTCCGATCACCACAGAGACACCTACTGCACATCCTTCTGAAGATGACACTCCTTCACACCCAGCTTGAGTGAGCATCGAGGACGATGCTTTTATTTAAGTGTGGGGAGGTCGCCATCTCTGGCGTACTTTATTTTGTTGAACCACTTTTCAGACTCTCTTTTTATCCTATTTTGCTTATTTTTCTGTATTTTTATTTTTATTTTACCTTATCTTATTTATCTTTCCGGTATTTGCACATTTTTATTTTGCTGTATTTTTACTATATTTCTGCATTTTACACTTGGGTTTATATATTTATCTTGGATTTTTAGTTTAGTCTAGTTGAACTTTTAGCTTATTAAGTTGTGATATAGAATATATGGATTAATTAGTTTAGTTTACCCTTTTAGCATACGATAATTTGGATTAATTAAAAATAAAAAGAGTAAACTAGAAACTTTAGTTTAACAGAATCACAACAATCCACACACTGTATATATATAGCAATAAATGTTGGTTAATTTAAACAACATTTCTTCAAGGAAGAACACTAAGATTTTAAGAGCCATCCTAAGATTCACATTGAGAACAATGGGAACTCTTAATTTCTACTTGCATGACATACATAACTGATATATGGTTTTTGAGCCAACAAACACACAACCCGTGAGTTTTGAGCTTAATTGTATGGTTATATTCAACCATAAATTTCATTTCTGTGTGTTTCACACTTCTTTTCTATGCTTGTAATCTTTACTTTGTTTTAATCTATATGTCCAATATAGAATGTAGATACACCCACACATATGATTGAGGCCATCATTTGAATTTTTCCTTACATATCCCAAATAAGCCTACCTCCTACATCACCCTTGTTAGCCCCCTTGATCCTTTTAATCCATTTTTGTTCTATAGCCACATTACTAGCCTTAAGTAGAAAAATAATTTAAAAATTCCAAGTTGAATCCTTGGTTAGCTTAAGATAGAAATTGTGATGCACACTAAGTGTGGGGAAAAGTGGGAACATGGGTTGATAGGAAAGGATTAAATTAATAAAATAATCAGGATTTTGGGAGCATACTCATATGAAACCAAAATAAATGAAAACACCATGTGCATTGAAAATGTTGTGTTTGTATTTCAGATAAAAAAATAATAATCTTTTTTAAATAAATAAGGGACAGAATTACCCCAATAATGAGTTTAGTAGAGAAATCAATGCACATGGAAGTAAAATCAAGAATAAAATTGGTACGTGAGTATGTGACACAGTGGGAAAAATTATGGGAAGCTAAGCATAATTTTAATTATAGAAAGAGTATGTATATGTTAGGTGAGATCTTAGACTAATTAAGGATTCAACTTATAGCTCACTTAGCCTTATATATATATATATACCCTTACC
>NC_029790.2:29837505-29854534 GCF_000816755.2 Arachis ipaensis | reverse complement strand
ATGTTGGTTAGTTGGTTAATTTAAACAACATTTCTTCAAGGAAGAACACTAAGATTTTAAGAGCCACCCTAAGATTCACATTGAGAATAATGAGAACTCTTAATTTCTACTTGCATGACATACATAACTGATATATGAATAACGAACACACACACTGTATATATATAGCAATAAATGTTGGTTAATTTAAACAACATTTCTTCAAGGAAGAACACTAAGATTTTAAGAGCCACCCTAAGATTCACATTGAGAATAATGAGAACTCTTAATTTCTACTTGCATGACATACATAACTGATATATGAATTTTGAGCCAACGAACACACAACCTGTGAGTTTTTTAGCTTAATTATATGGTTATATTCAACCATAAATTTCATTCCTGTGTGTTTCGCACTTCTTTTCTATGCTTGTAATCTTTACTTTGTTTTAATCTATATGTCCAATATAGAATGTAGATATACCTACACATATGATTGAGGCCATCATTTGAGTTTTTCCTTACATATCCCAAATAAGCCTACCTCCTACATAACCTTTGTTAGCCCTCTTGAGCTTTTAATCCCCTCTTGTTCTATAACCATATTACTAGCCTTAAGCAGAAAAACAAATTAAAAATCTCAAGTTGAATCCTTGGTTAGCTTAAGATAGAGATTGTGTATCCACTAAGTGTGGGGAGACGTGAGAACATGTGTTGATAGGAAAGGATTAAATCAATAAAATAATAAGGATTTTTGGGAGCATGCTCATGTGAAACAAATTTAAACTAAAATGCCATGTACATTGATATATGTTATGTTTATGTTTCAAAAAATTAAAAAAAATCTTTCCTTTTTAATTAAATAAATAAGGGGACAAAATTACCCCAATAATAAGTTTACTGAAGAAATCAATGCACATAAGGTAAATTTCAGAATGAAATTGGTACATGAGTATGTAAGAAAGTGAAAAATTAGGAACCCCAAGAGAGTTAAAAATTATATAGAATATGTATATGTTAGGTGAGATCTTAGACTAATTAAGGATTCAACTTATAACTCACTTAGCCTTATATATATACCCTTACCTCTACCTTGGCCCCATTACAACCTTAAAAAAGACCGCATGATGTTTGTATGTACACATTGTATATTTATAGATTGGTTAGATGAAAAACAAAGTTTTAGAAAACAGGAATGGAAAAGAATAGAGTGATTAAACCCTAAACACTGAGTGACTAGAGAGTAAACACAAAATCCAGTGAGGGTTCAATAGCTCATCACCATATATCTCTGCTTAATTGTTAATTGTCTTGCAAGTTTGTGAAATATTTTTACCCAACTCAATTGTGAAAGTGCTTTAACATGATTTAGGTTTGGCTATGCATATATGATTCCTTGAAAATATGAATCAAATTAACCACATGTAAGCTCTATATATATAGGTGGATAATAATTAAAAATTGCATGATTCATTTAGGTAAGATTGCATTTAAAATAGATTGCATTGCATAAGATTCCACCATTCTAACTTTACCTTTTCTCTTGGATTTAGCATGAGGACATGCTATTGTTTAAGTGTGGGGAGGTTGATAAACCCATATTTTATGATGTATTTTGTGCTCAAATTGAGTGTTTCTATCAATTCTTCACCCACTTATTCATGTAAATTGCATGGTTTTACTTTTCCTTCCTTATTTTATAATATATGTAAAACATGTTTCCTATACTTTAAAAATATTAATTTTAATTATCCTTTATTACCATTCGATGACGTGATTTGTGTGTTAAGTATTTTTAGGTCTCATAGGGCAGGAATGGCTTAGAGGACAGAAAGGAAACATACAAAAATGGAAGGAAAGCACAAAAACGGAATTTTGAAGAAAAGGCAGCGACGCGAACGCATGGACGACGCGAACGCGTGCCTAGCGCGAAATGGCAGCGACGCGTACGCGTGGACGACGTGAACGCGCGCCTTGAGCAGAACGCAATTGACGCGAACGCGTGACTGACGCGTACGCGTGACAAGGAAAACTCCCAGATGACGTGAACGCGTGACCGACGCGAACGCGTGACAGACGCCACGTACAAGAATCTGCAAAAAATGCCCCCAACGATTTCTAGACCCTTTTTCGGCCCAAATCCAAGTCAGAAACACGGAATATAAGCCAGAGAATGGAGGAATCAAACAACAACTTAGTAACAACTCAAGAATACACAATTTTAGGTTTTAGATGTAGCTTTTAGAGAGAGAGGCTCTCTCCTCTCTCTTAGGATTTAGGATTAGGATTAGGATTTAGGATTTCTGTTATGTTTGAGCTATGATCTCTTCAATCACATGTTCACTACCCCTTTAATTTATTTTTCGCTTTTATTTATTCCATTACTTTAATTGTCATTTATCTTTTCATTGTTGATTTACAAACTTTCTATGTTAGATTTGAATATTCTATTTAATATTATTTGAGGTATTTCAGATTAATGATTATTTTATTCTGTTTATGATTGCTTTCAATTTGATTTAGATTTATATTCCCTTTTGGCTTTGGTTAAGTGATTGGTAATACTTGAGTTATCAAACTCAGCTATTGATTGAAATTGGAGTTGCTGATTGATTTGGATCGCTCTAAAGTTGGTCTCTCCACAGGAGTTGGCTAGGACTTGAGGATCAAATTAATTAGTCCACTTGACTTTCCTTTATTTAGTAAGGGTTAACTAAGTGGGAGCAACAACAATTCTCATCACACCTAATAAGGATAACTAGGATGGGATTTCTAGTTCTTATACCTTGCCAAGAGATATTTCTTTATAATTATTAATTTATTTTTCTTGCCATTTGAATTACTTGTTCCTTATTTTAAAAACCCAAAAATTTTACCTTTCCATAACCAATAATAAATCATACTTTCCCGCAATTCCTTGAGAAGACGACCCGAGGTTTAAATACTTCGGTTATCAATTTTATTGGGTTTGCTTTAGTGACAAACAAAACTTTTGTATGAAAGGATTCTTTGTTGGTTTAGAAACTATACTTACAATGCGATTATTTCTATTTAATTCTTTACCGGCAGAAAATCAGTTCGTCATTAGCATAATCCCAGATAAGTGCATACTGTTCAACTTCATCTCCTTCCACTACTTTCCGTGCTGCCTTTAAGGCCCTAGTAATGCAGGTCCTATTAAGCTTAACGTTGCACTTCCTGACAAACCAGTCATAAACCTCTCTATGCTTCATAGTTGGGTGTTTTCTAAGCTTGGGAACCAGCTTACCCAATGTCCACTCTTCTGTTGCAGCCCTGTTCTTTCTTTTTCTAGGACATGTGTGTTCATCAACTAGAGTCTTAATCTGCTATACCCCATTCTGCTTATTACATGCACAATAAACAACCCAGGGACATCCCTCTGTTTTGCATACAGCCCTCACTCTCACATTATCATTTTTAGTGAAACTGACATTCCTACCCCATTGTATGGTATAATCTCTAGTTGCATTCATAAAGTGTTGTTTGGACTTAAAGATCATGCTAACCTCAAGCTTCAGATTTCCAAATTTTTCCTTTTCATTGTATGGTGGATAAACAGTGGCCTCCTCTTCATCAGAGTCCAGGACCTTATCCATATCTTCCGAGTGCCAGGAGTCACAGTCGGATTCACTCTCAATTTCAGTCTCTTCTCCCGAGTCTGTCAATCCAATCACAACAAATTTCAGTTATCAAATCAATATGTGTGATAAACAAAAACATGAGTAACATTGGTCAAATTACCAACCATGACTTACCTGAATCAGATGGGTCATCCTCTTCAAAATCTTCGTAGCTAGAGTCATCTGTGTCAATAACCTTCTCTTTCCTTCTAGAAGAAGCTGGTCTGTGCTTCTCCCTAAAATCAGTCTTTCTTGTACCTCTACTTTCAAATTCTTCACCCCCACTGTCAGTGTCACTGACATCTCTCAAGCCATTGGTGGGTTTATATAGACTGTCCTCAACACTCTCATATGAGTCATGAGAGTCACTATTATCCTGAATAGGGGGTGGCTTAACAGCTCGACCAAATCTAGTGCAATGCTGAGATTCTTTGTTCTTATTTTTAGCATTTGACTTATTGGGAGGTTGGTGCCTACTTCCTGGTTTAATAGCAGTGCTGAGATTTACAGGTTGGGAGAAGCTTTTTGGTTGGAACTTGGGCTGGGGTTTGGGCTTTTGAGTGGGCTGAGAACTACACTTACTGGTGGGCTCCGAGTTGGGCTTTTCAATGGACTTTTCTGTGGGCTGAGAATTGGGCTTTTTCTTGGGCTTTTCTGCTTGCTAGGAAGACCTTGTTTTGGGCTTAACATAGTCCATGTTCTTGTGGTGAGGATTGGGTCCAGCAGATTTTGGAGTGGCTTTGGCTTTATTTTTGGGAGTGGGATGCAGAGGGTTTGTTGTCAGTGGCTGTGAGTGGCTCATTGTGGGTTGGGATGCAAATTTCCTTGCTTGCATTGCAGGCTGTGTGCTGGGCAGCTTCAACAAAGGTGCATTGGTTGGCAGAATTACATCATCTTCTTCACTCATGCATTCCACCACGCGTGGCTCTGAAACTCCATGTTCAAAGAATATGTTCATCACATTGTTATTCCTTCTACAAGTCTTACACAATTTGAGCAGATCCTTATTAGTCTCCAACTTCCTCAGCCCACTCTCAAGCGACAGCCAAGGAACCTTCCACCAACATATGCCCCCCAGCATATCCCAGTTTCTTATAGTATCCTTCAACAAAAAACACGTCCAACGTATCCCCATCAACCCCCATCAACACTTTCGTATTATCTGGTTCGTAGATTCTACTTCCTTTCTCATCATTTTTAAAGCTTCCACCATGATGAAATATGAAAGTTATCGGAGGACCCTCCATCTTAGAATTGCAAGGCCTCCAAACTCTATACAAAAATTAAAACAGAACATGAAAAACACTAAATCATCAGCAACACAGCAACAAAACTAGTATTACTCCGATAACACAAAAAAATAGTTATCATTTTTTCTAAACCAAAAAAACAGAGTCTTTCCTCATTTATGCATTCAGCCGATCATAAACCAAATACTGGGATGAAACCCTAGACGCTATGCACTAACACATTCTTAACGATGACTCAGTCAAATAATGCAGAAACTAGGGGTTTACACAGTTTTACCAATTTTTTTGCCAACATACAAAAAACTTTATCTCTTACTTCGAATGCAGAAATAATGATGTGTGCTCGCCTTCAGGTTACCCACCAAGCTCCAGAGCAGACGCACGAACAATGCTCGACGACTACTCCAATGGTTGCGGACAATGGGGGCAGTCTTCTTCGTCTTCGTGATGCTTGGTAGGGGCCAGAGAAACAGAGCGTCACGGTGAGAATGAAGAAGAACAAGTGAGGTTAGAGATCAAAGACAAAGTGTAAAACGTTACACTCTATCCTCAAAATGCAGGCGTTTCATTGCAACACTCTGGAGTTGCCAAACGACGTCGTTTGGATAGGGTGGGCAGCCAAGTCACAGTCCACGTCAGCAGATTTCTAACGGCGACGTCACTCAGTTAACGGAAGGACGAACGTGGTTTAAATTAATTCTTTCGAGGACTAATTTGATTAAAAAAATCATTTGGGGATGAAAATGAAGATCGCGTGATCTTTCAGGGACGAATTTGAGTATTAACCCATAATAAGCAACCATGAACGTGAAACGCAGAAGCTACAAATTTTAGCTTCTCCTGAACGTGCGTTCAGAGGCAGAATCAATTTTATGTTCAGAAAGATAAAAATGGTCAAATATAAAAGTAAAACTTTCAAGAAGTTCAAACATACTTCTCTCCTCTCCAACACATTTGCCAAACACACCCTTAAACTTTAGAGACATAGGCTTTGGGCCCAATAAATTTTCAATTCCTCCTTATGAGTATTTAATATTCAGTTTAAGAATATAAAATATGACAAATATTATCCAAAAATTAAATTATTTAATTTTTGTTATTTTTTAATTATTAAGAGGATGAAAACGAAGGTGAAAATGATTTCAACGCAACAAATCTGCAGTAAATTTTTGCGAATTTTGATTATTGATGACACTTTTATGTTGACATTTTATATTTGGATTTAAGTTTGTACTTTATTTAAAGATCTTAAGACTTTGGTTGATGATATTTCATGTAGTGCTTTAAATTTAGAAAATATTTTAAAGTTTATATTAAATTATAATTATGTTTTAGAGTGTTTATTTATAATTTATTTATTATTTTAATATAAAATGATTTTTTTCGATTGGACTATGGTTGAACCGGTTAAATCACTAAACCAATAAATCAATAATTAGAACGGTTCAATGACCAATCCGATTTTTTAAACCTTGATAAAAAGCATTTTTAAATTTTTGTTTGGTTGATTTTGCTGCACAATAATATAAGATTGTCAATTTCTCATTGTAAATAATTTTATTAGAAACACGAACAGAGACATATTACCAAACAAAACAGAAAAAAGGCATTAGTCAGATTCACCTAATTTTTTTTTAAAAAATAAATCCTTAAAAAATAAAGAATTGTTTCTACAAAATATGAAATATCAAGAAAAAAGAGATCGAAAATACAATGTAAAGATGAAAATTTACATTAGACAATATTAAATCAGAGGAAGTTGAAAAGGATTCGTAATAGAAGCCGCATTTAAAGACGAAGTAACAACATGCTAATTGTATATGTTTTATTAGAAATAATACATCACATCATTCATTGCTTATTATATTACTAAAAAAATTATCAATAAACAGCTGTAAAAAAAAAAGAAGATGAGAAGTATTACGATGGGTAACCGAAGATTATTGGGCTGGACTCGCTGAGTTGGCCCAATCGTCTATGAGGGAAGCCTTCGGGCGGATTCGTGCCTTCAGGGCCTCCGTCCGACTTGTGAATACGAGTGAATGGGGGTGGTACCTGCAAAGACACTCCGATGCCTAAGTCAGCAAGGGCGTGAGCAGGTCTAGAGAGTATTGGGACTTAGAGATACCTGAGGAGTGTCAGTGTATTTATAGTGGTGAGCCAATAACCACCGTTGAAGTAGTTCCACCTTTTAAGGTGGATAACCGTCCCTTTATCTTAGGGAAGTTGGGATATGGCTCCTGGAAGTGGGTTGAGAGATCTTAGGGGCAGTTACTCATTTGAGTGAGTGTTTATCTGCCAGCTAATCTTCGTCCCCGACTTCTTTAGAGCAAGTCGTAGTGAGAACCGACTTCTTTAGGGGAAGGTCGGTGTGGGGTGAGGTTCAATCCTTTGGACTGGGTCTTTTCGTTTGGACCTGGACCTTAGTGTTGGGCCAGGGTATGAACAGTGCCCCTACTCGAGCCCAATTTCTTTTTAAGACTTGGGTTCGAGTATTCTACTCGGGGTCGTAGCCGACTTGTGAGGGATCCGACGTGATTATTCGGAACCGACGTGACTTTTGTGACTTTTGATTTTCATAGTCGCGTCTAATCAAACGTCGCGTCCGTTAGAGGTTCGTGTAGGGATTAATTACCTTGGTAACGGTGCGCTTATTAATGACCGCTTTCCATTTTTACCATTATGCCCCTAACGTGTCTATAAATACTTTCCCTCTCTTTCGTTGTTTCGTTTCTGCGATTTTTCAAAATTTCCTTCTCATCTGTTCGTGGGGAATTCTTCATTTGAAGGCTTTCATCTTCCTCTTCCTTTTTCTCCTCTTATCTTTTATGCAGTGCTTCTGTTTGCATGCTTTTACTTTTTTGGAGAGAGGAGTTATTTTGTAGGTTTCTGTTTTAATTCTATGCCCCCTTATGGACCCTGTTCTTGATCTTTTTCTTTTCCCTTTGTAGGTTTTCGTCAACCTTTAGAAAACAATGTCTTCTGTAGAAATTCTTGCCCAGTGGGTTGACGTCACGGTCCTAGGGGAGGAACCTATGGTCGACACGGATTTTATCACCAACCTCCGCACTCATCATAGACTTTGTACCTCTGATGAGGATGAGCCGAAGTATGAATTGGTAGTCCCGGGTCCGGAAGACCGGGTTTGTTTCGGGAGGGCTTCTGAAGTAGCCCCTCATTTCTTTTATATGTATGAGAGTATGATCACCCGCCTGGGCATTTTTCTCCCCTTTTCTGATTTTGAGGTTGTCGTTCTACGCTACTGCCGAGTTGCTCCTACCCAGCTTCACCCCAACTCCTGGGGTTTTCTGAGAATCTATCAGTTCATTAGCCATGCTTTAGACTTTCTGACGTCCCTGAGGATTTTCTTTTTTCTCTTTCACATGACCAAGCCCTTCAGTGGGCAAAATAATAAGCAACAATGGGTGTCTTTCCGAGCTATACAAGGTCGGAGAATCTTCACCTTTTTTGATGAATCCTTCCATGACTTCAAAAATTATTTTTTCAAAGTTCAAGCTGTAGAGCGTCACCACCCCTTCTTCTTAGATGAGATTTCTTCCCCTCGCTTTCCTCTGTACTGGCTGGAGGCCTCCCCCTGTGAGAAATATGGTTTAGATGATCTGGATGAGGTAAAGGTTGCCATTGTGGGGTTCCTCCGAGAAGTGTGGGGGAGGACCCCATATCTGGATACCAAAAAATTTCTCCAGGGGTCGCCGACCTTTGTCCAGACACAAACTAGGTAGCTTTTATTTATCCACTTTGTTTCCGACTTGTTTTTACCGACTTGTTTTGTTGACTCTTTGGCTACTGACTGTTTTTTACAGAGATGGCGAAGAAGAATTCCAGGGAGTCTTACCAGAGAGTCCAGGAGGCCAAGGCAAGGTCCCGTGCCAGGGTTGGTGGCGCCAGGGTAACTAACGCTCCTCTTCCTTCTCCTCCCCCCTTCCTCACAATTTGGGAACCCCGAACCGACCTATTGTCATTTCTTCTTCAACCTCTTCTCAGCCGTCCCCTCCTCCCCGATCCTCCCCTGAGCCAGAAAAGAAGAAGCGCAAGACCTTGGAGTCTAGCTCTTCTTTTGAAGGTGAGGCTAAGGTGGATGCACCTCAATTTGTCCGGAAATACATCTATCCCCATACCCGCATAGGTATGGATGATGTTTCTATTGGAACCACCTTACTATTCTGGCTCAGGAGAGTATCAGGGCGGCGGGGGTATGCACAAAGTTCCTTGATATGTTTGAGAAGACTCCTCTTAGCTCTCTGAGTTCAACCTAGAGGGTTGAAAAGTTGGAGGGGAGGCTTCTCATGTATCAGGAGCATGAGAGGGCGTTGAAGGAGGAGGTCGCCAAATTGAAGGAGGAAAGGGATGGCCTTCAGGAGAGTGAGCGGAAGTTCCAAGCTCGGTGCAACATGGAGGAGGGCCTGAGGCTGAAGGCGCAGGAGAGTTATGCGAGCTTGTTTGAGGACCTCATATTGGTGAAGAAAGATTTGCTGAAAGCTCGGAGTGACTATACTGAGTTGGAGGACTCTATTGCTGATGGGGCCGAGGAAGCATGGAGGATCTTTAAGAAACAGGTCGGAGTCCTTGCTCCCGACCTGGATCTCTCACCTTTGGATCCGGACAAGGTCGTCATTGACGGGGCTATAGTCTCTCCTCCCTCTCCCCAATATGTCACCGAGTTAGATTTGAAGACTCGGGGGCAGAGGGTAATGGAATCTCCTCCCTGACCAAAGGATGCCCCGAGTTCCTCGAAAGCTCCCAGAACCTCCTCTCCGTCTCCTATGGATACTTCTCTCCCTAGTCCTGATGGTGCTCCGACTACTCTCCCTGATTCTGGTAGTGATCCTCTTTGAAAAAATGATTGTGGCTATATGGGGCCCGGCCTGTGGGTCCCCCCCCTTTTTTTAAACTCTTTTTATGTTGTGGTGGTCTACTGACATTTCTTGGCCTTTTAAGGCCGTAAACAAAATATTTATAGAAATACCCTTTTTTGGATAAGGGTTTAGGTTGACAAAAAATACCCCTTTTTTTGGATAAGGGTTTAAGTTACCTTTCTTTGTCTTGTTGTATGCATGCTTTTCAGATTTTGGTTTTTTAAAAAATCCCTTTGATCTTTTTGAAAACCTTTTCTTGGCTGTTTGTCCTTTTTTGAACCTTTTAACTTTAAGGACTTAGGACAGTCTTTAGGTTTTTCGGTCTCCTTTTGGTATTCCTTATACTCAATTTTTTTTTTATTTATTGAGTTCCTATGACTTAGGTTATTTTTGCGATGCGTTTTTTTTGCTGCTCGGCTTTTCACTTCGACTTATGAGTCGGAATATTTCTGAGTTTTTCACGATCAACTTTTATAACCTCTTTACACCGACTTGTACCTCGTCGTTTTATCCTGACGACCATCTAGGTCGGTTCATGGGATTTTCACGCTTTGTCGAGCTTAAGTCGGCGCGTTTCATAGAAAGAAAAACAATAGTAGGAATTTATAAGAGATATTGTAAAAGATCTTTATTTATTTGGGAAGGTACTTTTGCTGCTACTAAGGGTTTCTGATAGTCCGTTCTCCCTTAGTCTCTACTGTGATGCCTCGTTAAAAACCCTTCTTCAGAAAAAACCCTTTGATTTTTGGGAAAAAATCGTGAAGTTGGGAAAAGAGTACATCAGGGAGTAGAGTTCACATTTAACTATAGTACCTTTTCATGTTACAAGCATGCCACGACCTTGGTAACTCGGTGCTGTTTAGGTCGGTCACCTTATAATACCCTTTTCTTAAGACCTCGCTAACTTTGTATGGTCCTTTCCAATTAGCAGCAAGCTTTCCTTCCCCCGATTTGTTGACTCCAATGTCATTTCTGATCAAGACCAAATCGTTTGGGGTGAAGCTCCTTCGAATGACTTTTTTGTTGTACCTGGTAGTCATCCTTTGTTTCAATGCTGCTTCTCTTATCTGGGCTTGCTCTCGGACTTCGGGGAGCAATTCAAGCTCCTCTTTGTGTCCTTGTACATTTCCGACCTCATTATGGAGGATCACCCTTGGGCTTTGTTCGTTGATTTCTACTAGTATCATGGCTTCTACGCCATAGACAAGTCGGAAGGGTGTTTCTCCTGTGGCGGATTGTGGCATCGTCCGGTAGGCCCATAGCACTTGCGGGAGCTCATCAGCCCAAGCTCCTTTTGCATCTTGTAGTCTTTTCTTTAGTCCCGCCAGTATGATTTTGTTAGCTGCCTCCGCTTGTCCATTTGCTTGTGGATGCTCCACCGAGGTAAACTGGTGTTTTATTTTCATACTGGCTACTAGGCTTCTGAAGGTAGAGTTGGTGAACTGGGTTCCATTATCTATGGTAATGGAATGACGTATCCCATACCTTGTGATGATATTTTTATAGAGGAACCTCCAACTTCTCTGGGCAGTGATAGTGGCCAATGGTTCTGCTTCTATCCACTTTGTGAAGTAGTCTATTCCCACAATTAAGTATTTGACTTGTCCTGGGGCCTGGGGAAAAGGTCCTAACAGATCCATCCCCCCATTTTGCAAAGGGCCATGGAGAAGTTATACTGATTAGCTCCTCGGGGGGAGCCACGTGGAAATTTGTGTGCATCTGGCATGGTTGGCATCTTTTCACAAATTCTGTGGCATCCTTCTGCAAAGTCGGCCAATAGAACCCAGCTCGGATTACTTTTTTTGCTAGCGACCTGGCTCCGAGGTGGTTTCTGCAAATCCCATTATGAACCTCTTCTAGTACTTCAGTTGTCCTTGAGGTCGGTACGCACTTTAGCAATGGTGTTGATATTCCTCTTTTATAGAGGGTGTTTTTCACCAAAGTGTAGTATTGTGCTTCCCTCCGGATTTTCTTGGCCTCTTTTTCCTCTTTAGGGAGGATGTCGAATTTTAGGTATTCGACCAAGGGGTTCATCCATCTGAGGTTTAACCCGGTTACTTCAAGGACTTCCTGCTTGTCCTCTGTTTTCATCACAGAGGGTTCTTGGAGAGTTTCCTGGATCAAGCTTCTATTATTCCCCCTGGTTTGGTATTGGCTAACTTGGAGAGGGCATCTGCTCTGCTATTCAGGTCCCGAGTTATGTGTCTGATCTCGGTTTCTGCAAAACGCCCGAGATGCTCCAGAGTTTTTTCCAAGTATCTTTTCATATTCGGGTCTTTAGCCTGATACTCTTCATTTATTTGGGAGGTCACTACTTGGAAATCGCTAAATATCAGCACCTGGGTTGCACCGACCTCTTCTGCCAGCTTTAATTCTGCAATCAGGGCTTCATATTCTGCCTGATTGTTGGAAGTTGGAAATTCAAATTTGAGGGAGACTTCTATATTTGTTCCCCCTTCATTGGCTAGTATTATGCCTGCACCGCTTCCTGTTTTGTTTGAGGATCCATCTACGTATTGTTCCTATTTAGTCAGCTTTTCCTCTTGATCTCCTGCATATTCCGCTATAAAGTCGGTGAGGCATTGGGCTTTTACCGCTGTCCGAGTTTCGTACTTTAAGTCGAACTCGGAGAGCTCTATCGCCCACTGAACCATTCTCCCTACAACATCCGTCTTTTGGAGGATTTGCTTCATGGGTTGGTTCGTTTGGATTCTTATTGTGTGGGCCTGGAAGTAGGGTCGTAACCTCCGCGAGGCTATTACTAAGGAGTACGCAAACTTCTCTAGTTTGTGGTACATTAGTTCGGGACCCTGT
Source organism: Arachis ipaensis (assembly GCF_000816755.2). Lineage (NCBI taxonomy): Eukaryota > Viridiplantae > Streptophyta > Magnoliopsida > Fabales > Fabaceae > Arachis > Arachis ipaensis. Next base: position 29,841,973 of record NC_029790.2, on the reverse strand, counting down.
AGAACTTTGCTGGTGAAGTATACTAGATGCTGTCCAACCTCATCCTCTCGTATTAGGGCCGATGCGATAGCTTTGTCCGCTACAGATAAATATAGGACAAGCTCTTCCCCTACTATAGGTCGGGTGAGGATTGGAGGTTGGCTCAAGAACTTTTTGAACTCTTAGAACGCTTCTTCGCATTCTGGAGTCCACTCGAATTGGCATCCTTTTCTTAGCAGAGAGAACAGTGGAAGGGACCTTAATGCTGACCTTGCCAAGAACCTGGAAAGGGCTGCGAGTCGGCCATTTAGTTGTTGGACTTCTCTTAAGCAAGTCGGGCTTTTCATTTCTAGGATAGCCTTGCACTTGTCAGGATTTGCCTTGATCCCTCTTTGGGTTAGCATAAATCCTAGGAATTTTCCAGCCTCCACCGCGAAGGTGCATTTTGCGGGATTTAGTCTCATCCCATGCGCCCTTATGGTGTTGAAAACTTGCGTGAGGTCCGTAAAAAGGTCGGCCTCTTCCCGGGTTTTTACCAGCATGTCGTCTACATAGATCTCCATTAAGTGCCCGAGGTGGGGAGCGAACACCTTGTTCATCAGCCTTTGGTACGTGGCCCCTGCGTTTTTTAATCCAAAAGGCATGACCATGTAACAATAATTTGCTCTAGGTGTGATGAACGATGTCTTTTCCTGGTCTGGCTTGTACATCGGGATCTGGTTATATCCCGAGTAGGCATCCATAAACGACAAGTATTGGTACCTGAGCTAGAGTCCACTAGAGTATCAATGCTTGGGAGCGGATATGGGTCCTTAGGACATGCCTTATTCAGGTCGGTGTAGTCGACGCACATCCTCCACTTGCCGTTTTGTTTCTTGACTAGCACTACATTTGCTAGCCATGTTGGATACTTAACTTCTCTGATGAAGCCGGCCTCTAGGAGTGCTTGTACCTGCTCTTCCACCGCTTGAGCTCGTTCTGGGCCGAGCTTACGCCTTCGCTGCTGTACAGGTCGAGACCCTGGGTGGACAGAGAGCCTGTGGGACATGAGCTCGGGGTCTATCCTTGGCATGTCGGAAGCTTTCCAGGCGAAGAGGTCAGAATTTTCTTTTAGGAGCTTTGTCAACTTTTGTTTTAAGCTTTCCTCCAGGTTGGCTCCTATGTTGGTATTTTTTCCTTCCTCTTCATCGACCTATATTTCTTCAGTTTTTCCTCCTGGTTGTGAGCACAGCTCTTCTTTGGTTCTTGTGCCACCGAGCTCTATGGTGTGGACTTCCTTGCCTTTCCCTCTCAGGTTCAGGCTTTCATTGTAGCATTTTCTTGCCAGCTTCTGATCTCCTCGCACTGTTGCTATCCCCGCAAATGTCAGGAATTTCATGCAAAGGTGAGGGGTAGACACCACCGCTCCGAGTCGATTTAGGGTAGCTCTGCCAATCAAGGCATTATATGCTGACCCCACGTCGAGGACTATGAAGTCTATGCTAAGAGTTTTGGACTTTTCCCCCTTTCCGAAGGTCGTGTGGAGGGGTAGAAATTCCAGTGGTTTTATTGGCGTGTCGCCTAATCCATATAAGGTGTCGGGGTAGGCTCTTAACTCCTTTTCATCTAGCCCTAGCTTGTCGAACGTGGGCTTGAAAAGGATATCTGCCGAACTCCCTTGGCCTACTAGAGTTCTGTGGAGGTGGGCGTTGGCTAGGATCATGGTTATCACCACTGGATCATCATGTCCAGGGATTATTCCTTGCCCATCCTCCTTTGTGAATGAGATTGTGGGGAGGTCGGGTGACTCACTCCCGACCTGGTAAACTCGCTTGAGGTGTCTTTTGCGAGAGGACTTGGTGAGTCCTCCACCCGCGAATCCTCCTGAGATCATATGTATATGTCTCTCGGGAGTTTGTGGTGGTGGGTCTCTCCTGTCCTCGTCCTCTCGCTTTCTCTTCCCGTGATTGTCCGACCTTTCCATGAGATATCTATCAAGCCGACCTTCTCTGGCCAGCTTTTCTATCACATTTTTAAGGTCGTAGCAATCATTTGTTGAATGACCATAGATCTTATGGTACTCACAGTAATCGCCGCGACTTCCCCCCTTTTTATTCTTAATGGGCCTGGGAGGTGGCAGCCTTTCAGTGTTGCAGATCTCTCTGTATACATCCACCATGGAAACCTTTAGAGGAGTATAAGAGTGATATTTCCTTGGCCTGTCGAGACCGAGTTCTTCTTTCTTCTTGGGCTCTCTTTCCTTCTCTTTTGCAGAGTGGGAATGCCCAGGTTGCCAACTCGGCTCTCGTAGTCTGGTATTTTCCTCCATGTTGATGTACTTTTCTGCTCTTTCCTGTACATCGCTCAGGGAGGTGGGGTGCCTTTTTGATATGGACTGTGAGAAGTGACCTTCTCTAAGTCCATTCACTAACCCCATGATGACAACTTCGGTGGGCAGGTCCTGAATCTCTAAACATGCTTTATTGAACCTTTCCATATAGTCCCGCAAATGTTCTCCGACCTCCTGCTTTATTTCCAGGAGGCTCGGTGCATGTTTTACTTTATCCTTTTGGATGGAGAACCTCATCAAGAATTTTCTCGAGAGGTCTTCAAAGCTGGTGACCGACCTCGGTGGGAGGCTGTCGAACCACTTCATCGCCGCTTTTGACAAGGTAGTCGGAAAGGCTTTGCAGCGAGTTGCATCAGAAGCATCAGCTAGATACATCCGACTTTTGAAATTTCTTAATTGATGCTTCGGATCAGTGGTTCCGTCATAGAGGTTCATATTAGGGCTTTTGAAGTTTCTTGGAACTTTTGCCCTCATGATGTCCTCACTAAACGGATTTTCTCCTCCCAGGGGCGACTCTTCTCGGTCGCCATGGGAGTTCCGACTTTTCAGAGAAGATTCTAGTCTTAAGAGTTTCTCCTCTAATTCTTTTCGTCGCTCTATCTCTTCCCTGAGATTTCGCTCCGCCTCTCGTTGTCTTTCTAACTCCTGTTCCAACTGTTCCAAACGATCTTGGTGGCCATGGACCAACCCCATTAGCTCGGTTGCGTGGGGTGGCCGTTCCTTTCTTGACTCTCGTCCATCCGAGGAGTTTACCTTTAGATTTTTAAACCCAGAGGTGCCTTCTCGATGTTGATCGCTGGCCTCCTGGTGAGGAGTTGGGTTCGCATCGTTGTTTCCGGTGTCCAGGTTTTCCTGCTCGGAATCGGACGCCGTATGACCATCTTCCGGTGATTTGTCCGCCATTACTGGTTGATCTCTCGGGTCCCCGGCAACGGCGCCAATGTTACGATGGGTAACCGGAGATTATTGGGCTGGACTCGCTGGGTTGGCCCAATCGTCTATGAGGGAAGCCTTCGGGCGGATTCGCGTCTTTAGGGCCTCCATCTGACTTGTGAATACGAGTAAATGGGGGTGGTACCTGCAAAGACACTCTGATGCCTAAGTCAGCAAGGGCGTGAGCAGATCTAGAGAGTATTGGGACTTAGAGATACCTGAGGAGTGTCAGTGTATTTATAGTGGTGAGCCAATAACCACCGTTGAAGTAGTTCCACTTTTTAAGGTGGATAACCGTCCCTTTATCTTAGGGAAGTTGGGATATGGTTCCTAGAAGTGGGTTGAGAGATCTTAGGGGCAGTTACTCATTTGAGTGAGTGTTTATCTGCCAGCTAATCTTCGTCATCGACTTCTTTAGAGTAAGTCGTAGTGAGAACCGACTTCTTTAGGGAAAGGTCGGTGTGGAATGAGGCTCAATCCTTTGGACTGGGTCTTTTCGTTTGGATCTGGACCTTAGTGTTGAAACAGAGTATGAACAAGAAGCAATAAGAAAAACTAAACTAACCGTAGTAACAACATGATCTTCGACAAATTCAATCAATTTGATAATAGATTTATGCATAAAACTTTATAAACATTATACGCAATGTATATTGAATCATTTTCAACAAATTACGGATTAATCATGAATATTAACTTTTTCCAATTAATTTGGACAAAAAAGGGGATCCATCCAAATAAAAATGATTACTCTGTTAAAAGAAGAATAACAAAATCAATTTATACAATAAAATTATTTTACAATAACAATGAAATGGAATAAAATATATTATATTCTTCACAATCATTTTTCTACTCAATTGCTATTAAGCATCTTTGATTTGAGTTTTAAATTTGATGTAAATAAATTCTTAATAATAAATTGATTTGGTCTAGAAGATATTTGTTAAGAAACTAACCATAGTTGTCCAAGTCAATTGTTGATGTAGAATTAAGAAAAATAGTAATACATATATATTGGTCCTATAGAAAATGTTCATTATACATTTATACTCCTATCCAAATAATAATGTTTCAAATATTACATTATAACAGTACTCATAATTTTGATAACCTTTTTAAGTACTAATTTAAATTATCAATAATAACCTCATGTGATGAGCCAATAAATTTAATTGATACATTAAAAATATTAAAATTTGAATCAAAAATCTTATAGATATTCAA
>NC_029790.2:29829121-29836949 GCF_000816755.2 Arachis ipaensis | reverse complement strand
AATAATAATAATAATAATAATAATAATAATAATAAATAAGTTTTTTAAAATTTATATATAATTAAATAAAATGTTATTAAATAATAATTTAATCAAATATAATAAATTATCAAACTATTTAACATCGCAAAAAGACAACATACATAATTGGACATGAGTTTTCAATTTTCTTTTTCGCTGAAGGCAAAAGGGCCTCAACCCAGGCCTAAGAATGGAAACAAACACCACTCCGCTCCATGACTGGAAAAAACCACCACACCGTTTGAAGCCTCGCAATTAGTGACCAAAACAAAAAAAAAAAAGCTTGGCAATCTTTCTCCGATTGCTAGCCTTGAGACTTGAGAGGTATTCGTCAATTCGATGAGTGAGATGATGGTTCTATCTTCTGTCGAACTCATTGCATGCCCTAAGCTTTCTTCCAATATTCTCAATTAGCCACAATGATGATCAATACTTGTCAAATCCAAATTACCAAATATATCTGCACTGAATTTCGATACGTCTTAGCTATAACTACGTCGTTTACTTATCCCTTCTCTTCCCCTCTTTTACTAGTGCAAACCTAATCCCCCTCCGGCGACTTTTTCTCATAGTTATCAAATCCGACTCTATCTGACTGGTTCGACCGAAAATTCGGTCATCTGACCGAACCCAAATCACTCGTTGAACTGTCCATGCCACAGATCCAGTTGAACCCGGTTCGATCCGGTGGTTTTATGCGAACCTAGTGAACGGGCCGGTTAATCCAATTCGGTCCGGGTCAAGTTATTAATTTTTTTAATTTCTTTTTTCTGAAACGGCGTGTTTCAGACCCACCACCCCCCACCCCCTCTTTGAATAACCCTAACTCCCTAAGCCTCGTCTCTGGGTGGAACCACCCCCTCCCCAGCCAACCTCGTGCCCTCGTCTCTCTGTCTCTGCTCTCTCGAGGCAGTGGGCAGCCCATCGCCCTCACCTCGTCTCTCTCTCGAGCTCGGCGCCGGCAGCCCCTCACCCTCACCTCGTCTCTCCCCTCGTCGTAAGTTTGTCACTCACTCGGCGTCGTCAGTTCGTCACTCTCTGTCTCTGGATCTCTCACCTCGTTGCTCTCTGGTCTCTCACTGTGAGTCCGTGACCCTGCGTTCGCTTCGTCAGAACCAGTGAAGCAGCATCTGCTCCCTCGGGTGGTGGTGGCGGTCGTCGTCTTCTCAACCAGGTGAGATCAAGTTTTCGACCCTGTTCTTTCTCTAGTTCAATGTTGATTTCGGTGAACCTGATGGTTGTTGAATGTGGTTGTTGCTGTTTTACTTAGTTTTTAGAGTTGTTGCTGTTATTTCTCTGGTTCGATGCTAATTTTGGTGAACCTGAGCAAATTTTAGAGTTGTTGCTGTTCTTTCTGTTTGTTGAATGTTGGTTTTTTAGAGTTGTTGTTGCTGTTCTTTCTCTGATTCGATGCTAATTTTGCTGAACCTGAGCAAATTTTAGAGGAGTTGTTGTTCTTTCTGTTTGTTGAATGTTGGTTTTTTAGAGTTGTTGTTGCTGTTCTTTCTCTGATTCGATGCTAATTTTGCTGAACCTGAGCAAATTTTAGAGTTGTTGCTGTTCTTTCTGTTTGTTGAATGTTGGTTTTTTAGAGTTGTTGTTGCTGTTCTTTCTTTGATTCGATGCTAATTTTGCTGAACCTGAGCAAATTTTAGAGGAGTTGTTGTTCTTTCTGTTTGTTGAATGTTGGTTTTTTAGAGTTGTTGTTGCTGTTCTTTCTCTGATTCGATGCTAATTTTGCTGAACCTGAGCAAATTTTAGAGTTGTTGCCGTTCTTTCTATTTGTTGAATGTTGGTTTTTTACAGTTGTTGTTGCTGTTCTTTCTATTTGTTGAATGTTGGTTTTTTAGAGTTGTTGTTGCTGTTCTTTCTGTTCTTTCTCTGGTTTGATGTAAATTTTAGTTAGAATTATTGTTGAATCTGGCAGTTGCTGCTGTTGTATGGTTTTTTAGAGTTGTTGAACCTGAGAAAAATTTAGTGAACTTCGGTTGAATAGTTAAATTTGTTGTTGATTATTATTAGTAAACTTTGGTGGTTGTTGATTATCATTAGTTGTTGCTGTGTTTCTTTGGCTTGAATGGAAAGGCTTTCCAACTAGCCATTGTACCTGAGATTGCAAGAAGTCCTTCCTCTTCTTTGGAGCTTGTTCTTGGTCCCCATGGAAATGGGGTGACAAAGAGAAGCTTGCTTCTCCAATGGATCATTGCTCGACTTGATGGGTAACTTCTACTGGTTTGCCGGAGAAGCTCTTGTTTTTCTTTCAGGAGTTGGTTGGTGGCATGGACACTTAGCCCTTTCTTATTTTTAGTATTTGTAAATATCATAGAGTTTATAATAATAGAGGGAAGACTGATCCTCTGCTTGGGGTCATTGTAAACAAATTGTGGATTTACCGATTGTGTTATTTTTCACTTGTCTTTGTTGATTTAAATTAAAAAAGTATTTTGTACTAGAGACTAATATATTATCTTTTTTTTTAGATCATTAGTTATGTTTAAAAATTAATATTGAATTATTAATGTTTGTAAAGATTTATATTTTAATTTTTAAGACATCATTAGTTATGTTTAAAAATTAATATTGAATTATTAATGTTTGTAAAGACTTATATTTTAAATTTTAAGACATTATTTTAATTTTATTCATATAATTTTATTTTTTTTAGTTATGACCGGGATAACTGGGTGAATCAGTGACCCACCAGTTGAACTAGTGACCCGGTCATATGACCGGGTTGATTACCGGTTCGATTCTGATAACTATGCTTTTTCTTCTCTTCCAATCCCAATACTGAACACCGATAGTAAGTATTTAATTGTTCTTGAACTATTTTTTTCCTGTTATATTTCCTGCAATTTCTTTGTTGTTGCTTAGCGTTTGTTGTGCTGACGTTGTTGTAATTGTTTGTTCTTAGTGTTTTATTAACCACTGAGTTTATAATTACTAATTAGATTGAGAATTTTAAGAGTTATATTGCTAATTAAGTGATTCTTATGTAATATGTGCTACTTTTCTTACAACATTTTTATTTTGTTTTGTAAAAAAAAATTTCTTAGATGTATGTGCAGGCTGTTGTGAAGATAAAGTCAATGCGGTTTTAATGCTTTTGATTCTATGATATTATTTCCTTGTTATTGGTTGCAAGTTTGCAGGAATCTTATTTTTCTTTATTATCTATTTATTTAAAATGGAAAATGTTCAATTGTGAAGTAGAGTCTTAGGCTCTTAGCTTAACACATATCATATTCGTATTTGATTTTTTTCCCCCCTTGCAGAATGGAAGAGAAAGGGAATGAGCAAGGATCAAATGTTTCAGCGGTAGGGGTATTTGAGATACCAGGAGAGCCTGCTATCGTAATCAATGGTGTGCCTGAAATAACCCCCAGTGACAAAACTGATTCTGTGCATAATGCTTCAGGCGGCACCGTTGAAGAAGCATACACCCCTTTGGATTTGGGTGAATGGTTCGAAGGGAGGGAGGTTCGAAAGTGGTTCATGGGAAGGTACTACTCAGGTACGGTAATGGAGTTTGACAAACAAACTGGGTGGTACAGGGTTCTCTACGAAGATGGTGACTCGGAAGATCTTGATTGGCATGAGCTGGAAGAGGTACTTGTTCCTTTGGATGTTACGACGACGCTTAAGGCACTGGCACAGAGAGTTGTCAAGAAAGGCAAGAAATATGCTCATAAGTCTGGGAAAACTGCCAAAATCAAAAGAAGGGCAACAAAAGGAAAGTAAGTAGACTCTGGCTCTAGTTGAAAATTTGGAGATTTGTAATATCATTTGCAATTTGTATAGCATCTAACATCAGTGCTAGTGCTTGAGAAAAATTAGCCGATTCTAAAACTGCTCTGCTAGAAGAGAGATTAGGAAATCAGAGCTGGTGGAAATTGTTAGAGGAGTAAGGATTTTTTATTGTTTTGTAGTTAGGGAAATTGTTAGAAATGGTGATTGAAATGAATGTGTTTCTCATGCTTCCGTTTTGATTAGTTGAAGAGAAGTTGCTGTCTGGGATGAAAATTCATAATTTTTTTTTGTTAGATGATACCATAATCAGGTAAGGAAATTGACATTTCTTTCATGAAAAATTCTAAATGGTAAAGATGAAACCGCTTTACGAATTCATGAGTCTCATTCCAGTTTTTTGTGTTTTTGCACTTAACCTTTGCTGCATATGAGAGGGTATGGAAGTATGTTTCAACCCGGGTTTATTGAAATACTAGCATGTGGACGGCGTAGTTTCAATGTTTTCTCAAAATTTTCAAATAAAAAATATCAGAATATAGTCAAAACATCTTGTATAATATGTTATATTAATATTCAAATAACAAAAAAGTTAGACTATGTTAAAGTAGAATTAGCTAAAGCTAATTCCATTATTGTTGTATAACAATCATTCAGCATGTTAATTAATAGGTGCACACTACAATACAAATCTAAATTTACAGAGATTCCTGTAGAGCAGCTTTCTTTGCGACACGTATGTTTTGTCTTTATGTTGGGAGAGCAGCTTGTCTTTATGTTGGGAGAGCAGCTTGACACGCAGCGCTGGCCCAGGAAATTGATGGCTTGGCTAGGCCTTGAATCCCTCTGTTTTCTTTCTTACATTATGTTTGGATGTTTGATAGAAAATGAGGAAATTGATGGCTTGGCTAGGCCTTGAATCCCTCTGTTTTCTTTCTTACATTATGTTTGGATGTTTGATAGAAAATGAGAGAAAAAAAAATGAATGGAAAGAAAATAAAAGGAAAGAAAATGAGAAAAAAAGTGAAGTTCTTTATATGTTATTTGGATGAAGAGAATGAAAAAAAAGAAAATAAAAAGAAAATATGGATGAAGAAAAAATTATTTTATTACCCTTACATATATTAAGAAAATAGTGAGTTAAGAATTTTGCTTTTTATTGTTAGAAGAGTAAATATGGAATTAATATTCTTTGGTTTTCTCTCTTTAGTTTTCTTCTCAGCATTGAGAGGAAAAAAATTATATGGGTTACATGCCAGTTTTTTGGTTTTTCATCCATTTTTTCTTCTGTTTCAAACGAATAAAAAATGGGCTTTTTCACATATTTTCTTTTCTTTCATTTTCCTTTTTTTAAAAATCATTTAAACCAAACAATGTGTTAACGCAGGGAAACAGGGTACAAAAAAGGGATTCGAACCTGCAAACAGTGGAACAAGATTTTTTTTTTTTTTTTTATAGTGTAACCTAAAATTCAAAGGAAAATATTTGTTGATTATTCCAGTTTTCAAGAAAAACTAGAAAGTAGAAATAGATAAAACACTACACATTTTAACATTTGAACCAAATAAGTATGTTAAAAAGCTTGGTCTTGCATATGATATCTTGTGTGATCATATGTAATTTTGAATATTTTTTTGGTTTAATTACTTTGTTGGTCCTATAGTTTTGCGAAATTTTCAATTAGGTCCCTATACTTTTTTTCCTTTTAATTGGAGCCCTATACGTTATTTTTTGTTTCAATTTAGTCTCTACCGTGACAAAAACGTCTAAAATAACAGAATATTCCCTTAAAAAAACGAATATTCTCTCTTTTAGAATAACAAAACACTCTTATATTTTTTAAAATTCCAAAAAAACCCTTCTCACTTCCACACTCACATATCCTTAGCCCTAACCTCTTCATGGAGCTCTCTCTGGATTCCGCTGTTCGCAATTTATATATAAACCCGAACAATAGGGGCGCGTGAGCTCCACCTCCTCAACGGTCTCACTCTGACACACTCTCCCTCCCTTCGCTTCCTTCTGCAACCTCTCTTTGCGGTTCTTCCCTCACCACACCACTACTCTCTCCTCTTTCTTCTTCTTCTTTTTTCTGTTTCTGTTCACAGTAATAGAGTTTTAGGGTTCATCTTCTTCCCGCACATTTCAATGCCGGAGAAGTCCTGGAAGGTACCTTTCACGGAACAAGACTCAGCAAAGCTCCTAGAAAGGTATTATTATTTATTTCTTTATTTTGATTATTTTATTTTATATTGTTATTTTAGTGATTTTTGCGGTGAAGTTTGAGCATGATTGGGGATTTTCTTCATCTGTTTTTATCTAGCAGGTATGATGCAACAACGGTGTTAACTTTGCTTCAGAAACTTGCGCACTATCCTCACGCGAAGATCGATTGGAATGAGTTGGTGAAGAATACATCAACTGGCATTTCCACCGCCAGAGAATATCAGATGGTGTGGCGCCACTTGGCCTACTGTCATGCCCCTGAAAATCTTGAAGATGGTGCTCAACCTCTGATTTGTGATTTTAGTTATATTATTTAATTATAAAAAGAAAAAAATTTCTTGGGGTCATAAGATGAAATAATAAAGTACATTCACTAATAGTGATCAAGGTGTAACTATGGCAGTGGTTATAGTTGAATTTGTCAGGGATATGAATCTATAGTTACCACTTGCAGGAAATAAAAACTTGTCAATGCTTGTGCACATCATGCTATTTCAGGCCTTCAGGGCCATATATCTTGTTTATGGAGACTATCTAAAATCATGGTATACCAAAGGCCCTAAAGGAAAAAGAAACATTGATGCTCTTCTGCTTGAATCTTAGCTTCTTGTGTTTTCTCCTTAGCCTTGTGTTTTATTGAATGTAGCAGGTCTATTCAAGTTGATTTTTGAATTGAATATAACATGATATAGCAGTTCTAATCTGATTAATCCTTGAATATCATCTTTGACTTTAAAATGGGTCTTTAAAGACCATTTTGAAGTATATTTGCTATCAGATAATTTGGTTGAAAATTTTGAAGTATAATTTGCTTTCAGATAATTTAGCAGTACACACAATGAAAGATGTGGTTGAAAATTTGGAGAAAGCACGGTTAATGTTTGCGATCTTTACTCCTATCTGGTTTGCATTGTGATGCATGCATGATTTGATTACAATGTTCACTTTGATAAGGCATTGTTAGATTATTGTTTCTAGGTTCATGAATTATGACTATGAATTTAAGTTTATTATTTGATTTACTAAATTGGTGATTTTTATACAGGTATGGGAAAAGTGAGGTTCAGGATGGTTGCATATATTTACTGATGAACTGAAGTCTGCTCTCTCTGCTCTCAGAATTCTTCTCGGCTCAAAACCGTCTATTATCAATGTTATTATTGATCTCTATGCTAGTTTAGGGAGTAGGAAGCTGCAACACAAGAACTGATTTTCAGATTTTAAATTTCAATAACACAAATTACAAAGCCTTGTGGTTTTTTATTGTGTACCATGATATGATAAAGACACAAATTATATTCTATGAATCCACACAAATGTAAAATGTTACATTATCATAATGAATACTTGAAGGATGAAAACTGAATTTTATATATGCTTATTACTATTATTTCTATTTCATTTTATCCATTCTTTTTTTTAGGTTTTTAAGATAAAGTATTTTGAAAGTCAAAAAAAAGAAAAGAAAAGGTATTTTTGGTACAATTTGTATATAAATAAGCAAAAAAATGATAGTGACAAAATAAAATGGATTATAAGAATACTTTTCATGTCTTAGAATCATTGAATAGGGATTATAGGAATATCTTTCATTGAATATTTATAGTTTTATCGAATTTTCAATTAAGTCCTTATATTTTTTTTTCTTTTCAATTAGGTCACTAAGGGTATAAAAGTAATTTTACAATTCACTAACATTTTTTTGACGTTTAACGTTAATAGGGACTAAATTGAAAAAAAATAACGTATAGGGACCCAATTAAAAGGAAAAAAAATATAGGGACCTAATTGAAAATTTCGCGAAACTATAGAGACCAACAGAGTAATTAAACCT
>NC_029790.2:29824980-29829073 GCF_000816755.2 Arachis ipaensis | reverse complement strand
CTCTTGTAAGATATTTAAATGATAAAAAATATTATTTGTATACTAAAATCAGCTACTAAAATTAATCACTATATATTTATATATAAATATATGTATTATTTAACTTATTTTTAATGTGTATTTTGTATTTTAATATATATTTTATGTTGATAGCTGATTTTAATATACACTTAACATGATTGTTAAATGATAATTCTTTTCTTAATTATAAAAATTAAATAACATTTATTTTAGTCCATTCGATTAAAATTCATTTTTATACCTAACATTTATATGATTAATAAAAATTTCAAATAAGAAGATTAACTATCCAATTTTATTTAACTTTTTTTAATCACTTTGAACTTTTTACGAATTATAAAAAATATAATTCAAAATGCACTATATTAGTTATAATTTTCAATTATAAATATTTACCACCTTCAAGAATTATTAATACTAAAGTAACTATTCAACTATTTAAAAATAAAACCCTAATTTATTATGCCAAAATAAAATCAAATACTCAAATTATCCCAAAAAATTTTATTATCTTCATGATAAATATTTAACTACTAATTCAGTGCCAAATAAATGAAATTATGTATTTAAATACCACTTAAAACATTAATTTTTGTATTTTTATCTGTAAATATATATATATATAAACTTTTAATTAACTTTATTTTTTCTACTATTAATTATTTGCATAAATCTTCTTTTATTATAAATTTTATTTTAGCTGTAACAAAAAAGAATTGTGTCATGCGTATTTAACTAAAAAAATTAAAATTAATTTTTTTAATTTTAAAAATAAAAATGATTTTTTTTGGATTGATCTTTCAAGCAAAACAATTTTTTTTTTTTTAAAAAAACATCTTCAAATTAGCTACATAATATACAATGTTAAGGTACCTTGATTCTAGTATAAGAAGTTCAATTCCATGTTTTTTATTGGTTTACAGCAGCATTTTCTTACTATTGGTTATATTTAAATTTCACTCTTATTATTCCAACAAAATTGGTGAACTTGCAGAGATTCTATTGAAGTTCAGGTGAACTTTATGGAAACTAACGATTTTGTTGCAGAATTTATTTAATTCACATTTTTTAAACTGTAAATTATAAAATTTTTAATTTAAATTTTAAGTATATGTATTTTAAATTATTCATTTTTTTACCACTATAAAAGATTATATATACTAAAAGAGAATCTCATTTTTTATCAATTATTTTTTTGTTGGATAATTTTTACAATTTTTTTCTTCTTGTGAAGCGCTGTCGTAAGAAGATAACTATTGTGGATACAAACAACCACTTTCTAATACCTATTAATTGAGTACTTATTACTAGAAGCTATATATGATATCTTAGTCATGGAACATTCATAAACCATGGTGTTATCTTGTATGCATAAATAAAAAAGGTCCATGTTAATTGGTGATAAAGATTATATAAAAGAAGTAGCTTCGTTATTCCTAAAATTTAGAAAAGGGTAAAAAGAAAATAGAATTTTGATATTTATCCTAATAAAATTAAATAATTAATTAGTTATAATTAATATATTTAAATAAATAAAACAAATTAAATGAAAATATTTTTTAAGAATTAATCAAATCAATTAGTTGATACAAATAATTAGTATAATTGATTTTATTTGATTTATTGAATTAAAAAAATAAATTAAGAAATAATTGATTGAATTAATTAGTTGATATAATTAATTTATTATAATTGATTAGATTTAATGAATTAAAAAAAAATAAATAGAAAAATATAGGAGACAATGATTTTTTTAACTAAATTAATATGTATTTATTGTATTTAATCAGTGAGTAATAGATATAATAGATACAAAAAGAATTTTAACATTAAAAGGGTGACAAATTTTGTTTGGTAAATACATTTTCCTAACAATATTTTTCTAAACGGCCCCGGTTTCTTTCATTTTTTGTCAGGGTCTTTGAGGTCTAAATGGAAACCCAACGAAGCAAAGTAGCAAACACAATTATTTCTCACCCACTAATAACGTGATCTCATTCTTCTAACGAATCTTTTATGCAAAAACTCAACAGCCATGGCATGCTGGGATCCATCCAAGAAAAAGTACTCACCAGATTTAGGAGTAACTCAAATTCGACCAGTCCAACCATGAGAGGAGGAAGTTCAAGATAACACGGAGGAAAAGAGGCAGGGGCGGAGCAGGCGCGTGAGCAACTGGGCACTGGACGAGAGAGTAGAGATGAACAGAGATCTGAGGAGAGCAGGATAAGGGCTGAGCAGGCACCGCAGTAGAAAATCAGAGAAAAAAGCGTACGGAAAAACTTAACAAGGAGAAAGGAAGAGATGCCAGATGCAGAAGAGCAGGTAGAGGAAGCACCGAAAATCCCTGAATTTCAGGATGACAGTGATATGTAGTTTGACCTAGGTGTAGCCTTTAAATTTAAAAATTTTATTAAGGAGATAAGAGAAAGGAATATGGAATGGGCCAACAACACAAATGCCCAGAAGGGGGATAAGGGGAAAGAGGCTCAGAAGTTAAATGGAAATGGACTAAGGAAAAATATTGGGCCTAACTTAGATGAAAATCCTGTGCAAGTAGGGGACATTGAAGGAGGTGGGCTGAGTAAATATCCAAGAGAAGAAATAGAGGTGAACAGCTATAAAATTGAAGACTAGAAGTTGGACTAGGAGGATAGGAGAGAAAAAGAAACTATATGCTAGGAATTAAAAAGGCTCATGTTAGCAAGGAAGAAGGATAAGCAGGTGGGTGAAGGCAGAATGGAGAGCAAGATTCACTAGGAAGTGGTGGAAAGAGGAATGGAAGATGATGAATTGAACAAGCCATTCAAGGAGGCACAGAACAAGGAGCTTGAATTAGTCGGTCAGCATGCTAACTTGGGTGAAAATATCTACTATGTGGAACTAGCAAGTGATTAAGATGAGGACAATACAACCGAGGTACATGCAGACTGGGAAACACAACTAGCCAAGAAATTAGAATTGAAGTTGAGTTTGAAAAGGAAACGAGAGAACTAGAACATGCCAATGCTTACATACAAGGACGGAAAGGAGGAACAAGAGGATAAGGAGCACAAGAAAATGAGGAATGGCAATATAGCGCTGGATACAGGGGAGTATGAGTTAGCCGTGCAAGTGTCTTGTCAGAGTAGGGGAGTACAAATGGCTGAGGAGGCGGTCCTTAACGTGCCCCAACCTCATTCATGAGTATTATTAGCTGGAATTTTCGGGAAATAGCGGCTGCCCAGATAATTTCTGAGTTATATGAACTATGTAAAAAAGCAAAGCCGCTAATAGTGTTCTTAATGGAAACTAGGGCTAGTAAGGAAAAAATGAATAGGGTAAGAAGAAAGCTTAATTTTGACTATATGTTTTGCGTGAAACTCCGGGACTTGTCCGGCGGTCTATGTTTGTTATGAAAAGCTAATACTAATATCCATGTTTACGAGTGGTGTGATAATTACATTAAATCAAATATTAATATTAACAACGATTTGAATTGGAAGGGTATTTTCGTGTACGGGAATCTAGTTTTCCAAAAGCGAAGGAAACTATGGCAGGAGCTTACGATAAGCAACATGTGTAAGGATATACCTCAAGCTTATTTAGGGGACTTCAATGATATTTTAAGTCAAGATGAGAAGGTAGGCATTCATCCACAACCAAGAATTTATTTAGAAACTTTCAGAAGGTTTGTAGATGGTTATCACTAGGGAAAGACTAGATAGAGTGTTAGTGAATTGGAAGTGGTTGCAAATATACCAGGATGTCACCTTAAGAGCCTCTTCGGCTGTGAGTTCAGATCATTGTGCCTTAATTTTAGATACACAGCGGCGAGTTCGGATAAAAAAGGAGTTCAGGTTTGAGGCCTATTGGGCAGAACATGAGGAGTGTAAAGAGGTGATCAAGAAGAGCTGGCAAATGGATGAAGGAAATGGAAACTGCTGGAATCAATTCACAAAAAAGAGGATCAGATGCAAAAGGGAGATGATGAAATTGAGTAGTAGGAAGTTCAAGAGAGCAGATAAAGAAATAGAAAGGAAGAAAAGAGAGCTACATCTAATTCAAGAGGCAGGTATGACGGAAGAGGAGC
>NC_029790.2:29818023-29824805 GCF_000816755.2 Arachis ipaensis | reverse complement strand
CAAATATCAGAGCTGTGGAAATAAGAAGAGAAATATTGGGGGCAAAGATCAAGGCTGAAATGGTTAAAGTGGGGTGATAAAAATATAGCCTTCTTTCATGCAACAACTATTCAGAGAAGAATTAGGAATAGAATTGACAAACCGAGAGATGAGACAGGACAGTGGATACAAGGGGAAGCTAATATTATGAGATTGGTAGAAAGATATTTCACTAAGCTATTTACTTCGGAAGGAGATAGGAACCTGGAAGAGTGTGTAACAGAAATTCCTAAGAGAGTTACAAGAGAGATGAATGAGGAGTTAATAGCAAACATTACAGATGAGGAAATTAAAGAAGTGGTGTTTAGCATGGGGTTTAAAAGCTCCAGGCCCAGATGGATTAAATGTATTACTTTTTTAACAACACTGGGATATTTTGAGCAAAGAAGTGTGTGGGGTAGTCAAAAATTTTTTTGGAGAAGGCAGCTTACCGGGGGACTTAGGAGAAACAACGGTTGTGTTGATACCCAAAACGAGTCAACCGGAAAGCCTGAATCAACTTAGACCTATAAGCTATTGCAGTTTCATGTACAAGATTGTTACGAGGGTCTTGGTGGAGAGGTTAAGGAAAGTATTAGATACTATTATTTCTCCAGTTCAGAGTGCCTTTGTAAAAGGAAGACTCATACAGGTAAATATAGTAATAGTACAGGAAGCTTTTCATAAATTAAACAAAAAAGAAAATCATGAAAGCAATGACATGGCCATCAAGTTGGATATGAACAAGGCATATGACAGGCTGGAATGGAATTTCCTACAAAGGGTAATGGAGGAGTTCGGTTTTAGCAAAGAGTGGGTCAGATTGATGATGAGCTGTGTGAAAAGTGCTAGTTATAGATTCAAAATAAATGGTAAGTTGTCAACCAAGATCTATCCACAGAGATGGCTCAGGCAGGGAGATCCCCTATCGCCCAATTTATTTATTTTGGCTGCTGAGAGTTTTACTATCCTCATGGAAAAGGCGAGGAGGAAAAATTTCATTTCTGGAATTAGGCTTGCTCCATCAGCACCGGTCATTACTCACCTCTTATTCGGAGATGATTGTATTATTTTTGCAGGGGTGCAAGAAGAGGAGATTTATCAACTTATCCAGATTATAAACTAATATACAGAGACATCAGGACAGAGAATTAATACAGACAAGTCCGGGCTGATCTTTGGAAGGCAGGTACCAATACAAAGGAGGATGAACATTGAGGAGATCGCTGGAATGAATTCATGGGAGGATCCGGGAAGATACCTAGGACTCCCAGCGAGATGGGGAAGATCCAAGAATAAGGCATTGGAGTGGATACAGGAGAAAATGCTTGACAAGATGCAAGGATGGAAGGAGAAACTATTAAACCAAGCCAGAAAGGAGGTTTTGATAAAAGTAGTAATTCAGGCGATTCCTGTCTATGCCATGAATATCATTAAATTTCCTAAATTCTTTTGCAAGAGAATTGAAGTAGCAATAGCCAGATTCTGGTGGAGAAACAATGGAAAGGAAAGAAGCATTCACTGGAAGAGTTGGACAAAAATGACAAGGAGCAAAATAAATGGAGGCTTGGGGTTCAAGGATTTAGAATGCCAAAACATAGCACACCTGGCTAAACCAGCATGGAAGCTATTAAAGAAGGATGATGCTATATGGGGTCGGACACTAAAGGCCATTTATTACCCAAATTGCAGCCTATGGGAGGCGGGAGAAGGAAGAAATGCGTCGTGGATATGGAAAAGCCTGCTGGAAGGAAGGGACTTTCTTAGAAGGAAAGGAAGATGGAGTATTGGGAATGGAGCAGAGGTAGACATTTGCGAAGATAATTGGGTGGCTGGGACAGGAAAATTGGGGAGAGGCAAAGTAGGCGGTATTAGAAGAGTGAGTGAGCTGATAAGAGAAGGGGAGGGTTGGGACATGAACAAAATCATGGACATATTTCCTGGAGATGTAGCCGATCTAATAACTAAAACCCCCATAAGCCTGATCAATCAAAAGGACTTCTTTCTTTAGCCGTACAAAAATGATGGATAGTACTCTGTGAGAACCGGTTACCATGCAGCGAAGGAAGAGAAAGACTCAAGGGAAGAGGGAAGAATCTGCAAAGCGTTGACTAGTCAGGATTGGAAGGAGGTTTGGGAGGATATTTGGAAACTACCGGTGCCTCAAAAGATTAAAATATTTTTATGGAAAGTAGTACATATAATTCTGCCAGTAAACACGAACCTATATCAGTGGAAAATTACAACAACACCCTCATGCAGCATATGCCAAAAAGAGAAAGAAACAATTGAACATGCGCTTCTATTGTGTCCGTGGACTAGAGCAGTGTGGTTCGGATCCAGCATTCAAATGGTGCCTACGGCCTCTAATGTAAGATCTTTTGGAGAGTGGATAATGGATAAAATTAGAAGAATAAGGAGCGAAACAGGCAATGAACAAGCGAATATATTATGCAATCTCGGATGTGTGTGTTGGTGCATTTGGAAAGCGAGAAATCAGCATATATTCCAACAATAAAAAATCAATCCACTAAAGGTAATAATCCAATCAGAGTGTCTAACAGCAAAATTTCAGAAGGCAACACAAGGATCTAGTGCAGAAAATAAATCAGAGACAGGAAGGAGAGGTAAGAATAAGAGAATTACCTGGAGACCTCCGCCAAGGAATAGGTTGAAAGTGAACACAGACGCGGCTTTTCACAAAGATACAGGTAAAGCAGTTCTAGCAGTGGTAGTCAGGGATTGGCAAGGAAAAGTCATCACGAGGACTACAGCAACATTCAAGACAATATCAGCATTAACAGCTGAAGCTCAGGCATACAGGAAGGCACTCATACTCATTAAGAATCTACAAATACCCAAGTGCATAATTGAAACTGACTGCTTACCTCTGGTTCAGGCAATCAAGTCAAAAATGCCTATAGCGGAAGTGGATGCAATCTTTCGTGACATTCTCCAATTGCTGGAAGAGGCTCCAGATGTAGGAGCTACCTGGACTCCAAGGGATGGCAACAAGCTAGCTCACTAACTGGCAGCGATGGCAGTGGGGAATGACCTAGGGAGACAATGGACAATGAATCCGCCTGCTCAAGTTAGAAATTCAATCAGAACAGAAGCAAGTTTCGCAGCAATTCAACACGTTCAAGGTATACAGATTCAAGTCAACATGGTTTCCGACTCAACAAGCGACCAAGAACTGCGAATGGAGGAGAGATTACCTGGGAGTGCGGAAACAGAAGCCCGAGATAAGCTATCAGCGGAAGACAAGGAGCAGAATCGACACACAGTAGAATACCAACCAGTCATCAACAGCCATAACGAAGCCATTGACATAGGAGACAAAGACCGAGGAGGAAGCTCAGCCGATCGGGCAGTGTTGCAGATTGCGTTAGGCCAAGGATGGGGTAGCTATCGACAGAATAAGGATGCGCCAGGGGATTCATGGCAAATCCGACGGATGCCCAACGATTGCGAAGTGGCGCACGAAAAAGTGTATGGCGGGAGGATAGGGGAGGCAGGAACGGAAGGGGCATCAGCGGGGAGGCGCAGCAAAGGCCAAAATCAGAAGGAATTCCTCAGGATTAGGGATGGCAATGGCATTGGGAAAGGAGGAGCTTGGAATCAGGAACATGCACCATAGCTGAAGATGAAGAGCACAGCGGTGGAGATCTCTGCGTGAAGGAGGAAGAAGATCAAGCTGAGGCGTACCGGGCTGGGTTGCTTCCAGGTCGGGCTTCGGAATGGGTTGGGGTGGGGAACAAACAGCTTCTGTTGCTTTGGGCCGGGTTGGTTGGCTGGCCCAGAGCCAAGTCCAAAAAAAAAAAGCTGTCTCTACTCTATCTCTGTAAAAATACTTCTGTACCATATAAATCACCTAATTAATATTACAATTTAAAGAAACTATAATTGTAAAAATTGAACCGCTGATCAAACCGGTCAATCTACTAGTTTATTGGTTTATTAGTTCAATCGATAAGTTATTGATTGAACCGATAGAATCGATCCTATGTAAATAAAAAATATAAAATAGTCAAAAGTCTAAAATTAAGCCAATGAGTTATAGCTCAAATGGCATAGTCTCCCCATACTCAATTAAGAGGTTGCGGGTTCGAGTCTCCTATCTTTGGTAAAAAAAAAAGTTAGTTTTGCAAAATTTTCAATTAGCTCCCTATACTTTTTTTTTCCTTTTAATCGGGTCCCTGCACCAATTTTTTTTTCAATTAGGTCTCTCTTGACAATAATTGACTTAATTGTATAGGGACTCAATTAAAAAAAAATTGGTACAAAGACCCAATTAAAAGAAAAAAAAAGTATAGGGACTCAATTAAAAAAAAAATTTGGTGCAATGACTCAATTAAAAAGAAAAAAGTATAAGGACCTAATTAAAAATTTTGCAAAACTATAGGGACCAACAGAGTAATTAAACATTTTATTTATATGTTTAATAACATTTATATTAATAATTATGAGTAATAAAAAAATAATTAATTTAAATATATGTGAGTATAAAATTAAAATAATATTAACAAAAATATTGTGTATTTTTACTATATAATTAATAATTAGCATATGAAAGAATAAGGAATAATATAGTTCAATGGCAAGGGAAGCATGCAACAATAAGGAAGACTCAAGTTCAAACTACATCTTCAACAATTTTGAAATTTTCTCTAGAGCAGTTCGGTTAGACTGGTTTTCTACTGGTTCTCACCGATTCTAATCCTTAAACGATCATATTATTGGACCAGACCGATTGAGGGTTCGATTCACTAGTTTTTCAGTCGAACTGACTGGTCCGGTCTGGTTCTTACAACACCGAAAGAAGCACCATGCTAATTTGATTGTTAATACAAACGAAAAAAAAAAGATAACCAAGGACTTCACATTTTTTACAACTATTCATACCGTAAAACAAAAAGTACTTAGATTAACTAACAACTTCACATACTATACATATTTTAAGTTTTAGAGTATGAAGAAGTCTAGGTTCCAAAATGTAATATCAATCTCAAAAGTAACGACACAAAATTTCAAACCACCTAAATCATTACCTTCTAGTTACATAAACTCGAATTAAATGATCTTCTTTGGAAACCATCTTAAAAACACAAGTATATGTGGTTTTGAGTTTATGCATTTTCACAAGATCTTTTCACTTAGAACCAACTTTTTATTCTCGTTCTCTGTTTTTATTTTTTAGCACATTCATTCCGAAGCTTATAGTATTTTTTGAGGGTTCAACAACCAATTTTCGGTATTTTGATCCTCCAATATAAAGTAGTAACTTAGCAAAGTGATACGGGATATACCATGTAAAAGAATAATAATTAGTCTATAAAAAATAAAGTAACAAATAATTATGAAATTACAATTATAAAAATTTACAAATCGATCAGCTTTGATGTCATATTTAGTTAAGGTCTTGTAGTGATATAGAACAATATGTCTGTTTAACAATTATTTTTTTTGCATGATTTCAATGATAGTTTACCAAAAAAATCATCAAACTAAAATGATGACAATGAAAAGTGTAAAATGATGTTATGCAGAATATCCCAAAATACAAAGTAGTTCCTTTATTCAGTACACTTTGCTTGTAACATACTTATCTACCAATGATTTTATAAAGACAATAATAAAATCGAGAACACATATAACATAATATTATGGTATTACAACAGAAAAAAATCAACATACCCTTTATTTTTCCTTTTGTTGATGTATTTTTCACGATCCTTTCATTTGTATTATTTTTTATAATACTTGGAAATCAGAGGGTTACCTGAAACGTTGAGTTCGGGCCGGACGTGAGGTCTGGGTCTTCTTCAAGTGTTGATGTCCGACCTGTTGTTGCAGAGATGCCGCCTATCCGAGCTCCTCGTGAGGGATTTGAGTGGTGATACCTGCAAGAGACTCCGATGCTTAAGTTAGCAAGAATTTTGAGCAGGTTTTTTAGTAGAATCAGAGTATGAGTTATATCTGGGGGCTCTAGTGTATTTATAGTAGAATTGATAACCTCCTTCGGGGGAAGGATCTTTATCTTATCTTATATCTACTGGTAGGATCTTATCTTTGGTAACTGCCTTCCAGTAGGCGGTGACCTTGCTGTATTGGGCCTCTTTGGGCTTGTAGGTTGACGTCCGACCTCTTTAGAAGAGGTCGATGGAGGTAGGAGGGCTCTCCTCAAAGGTCGGCCCTTTTGTCCTCTGTCGGCGCAGACATCGTTCTTGGGTCAGGATATGAACAGTGCCCCTGCTTGAGCTTTGATCTTTTGCTAGGTCGTGCTCAAGCATTCCTTGTCGTACATGTCTTCCTTGGGCAGGTCGGACGCCATGGTCTTCTAGTTTTTGAAATATGAAACGTTTGCTTTAAATGCTGGTCTAAATTAGCGCGACAATTTTCTTGGGTTTCTGTGAGCATTTTTAAGGCTCATTGATTGGACCTTTATTCCCTTTTGTCGTTTCAGTTTTCCCTCCTTTGCCTCTTTTTAAAACCCTGGGGCTTCTTCTTTTTTCTTTTTACGCAAACGCTTGTTGTTCTTTCTTTTTCCTTTCTTGTGACACTTCTTTTTTCTCTCCCTGTGAAGTTTTGTCTGCGCCCTGTGATCAAGAAGTTCTTTTCTTGGCTTTCCTGGCGTCTTTCTTGGAGAGATTCGCGCTGCCGCCGTAGACGTCCTTGTGTGCTCTTCTCTTCGGCTTCTTTCTTTAAGTTGGTTCCTTCGCTTTCGTTTTCATTTTGCATTATGCTCTTAGCGATGATAGTCT
>NC_029790.2:29793840-29817994 GCF_000816755.2 Arachis ipaensis | reverse complement strand
GGTGACTTTGTCTCTGATTTTGGCTTTGCTGCTTGTGCTGGGCAATGGGGATTTTTTTTTGGGCTCTTGTATCTTTGAATTGTGTCTTTTTTGTGTTTATGTCGCCTCCAAAGGGTGTTGCTGGGTCGTGACGTCAATGTTGCGAGACTGGGGTACCCTTTAGCTGGTTGGGTGTTGTTGCTGGGCTTTGCCTGATTTCTTTTTCCTTGGCCGAGCTGCTTGTAGTGATGGTTTTTCTTTTTCATTGTTGTAGGTGTAGCGTATATGTCTCGTAGGAATCTTACGGAAATGTCTACAAAAGTTTCCCCTAGTCTTGCTGATTAGTTAGATTCTATAGTCTTGTGTTGTGTGACGGTGGTAGACCGAGAATATTATGAAAAGTTTAGGAGGTTTCATAGGGTGTGTGGAAATAGGGAGGATGAGAAGTACTATGAACTGGTTGCCCCTGACCTCGAGGAGAGGATTTGTTTTCCCCCTTTAAGTCGTACTGAGTGCCCGTTCTTTTACGCTTATGATGACTGTTTTTCCACTAAGTTGGGTGTTACCCTCCCTTTTACTGACTTGAAATCGAGATCCTTCGGACTTGTAACATTGCCTCTACTCAGCTTCATCCTAACTCATAGGCCTTTATGAAGATTTTTCAGCTCCTGTGTCAGGAGTTGGGCGTCCGGCCTTCCCTCAACCTATTCTTGTATTTGTTTGTTGTAACCAAACTTGGGTCATCCAAGAAAAAGGCTAATTGGATCTCTTTTTGAGCCAACCAGCGCAGAAAGGTCTTTGCCATCTTTGACGAGTCTTTCCACGATTTCAAAAGCTTTTACTTCAAGGTCCGAGCTGTAGATGAAGTCCGTCCCTTTTTCTTGGATGAGAGTGATGAGCCCTCTTTTCCCCTTTAGTGGCAAGAGAACCCAATGGTGGCCAAGTATACTCTAGAGAGTTTAGATGAGGTGGAGAAGGCCTTTCTGGGAGTTTTGGAGGAGCATTGGGGTCGAGCTCCTCACTTGGACACAAAGAAGTTTTTAGGGGATCCCAGCCTTCTCCGGTCCGAGTTAGGTAGTATCCGACCTCTTACCCCTTTACCCACTCTTCTTAGTTGTATCTTTTGATGATTTTCACATTTTTGTTTTCAGAGATGGCTTCAGGTTCTGACTCCATGAAATTCTTGCGCAAGACGAAAAAGACTATGGCTGCTCAGAATCTTCAGAAGAAAGGGGCTGGGGAGGGTTCCTCCCAGCTTCCTCCCAAGAAGCCGGGTTCGGGTCCTCAAGGTTCGAGGATGGCTATCCCTACACATCATGTTCACTTAGTCCCTTCAGACTCGCCCTTGGCAAGCTCGGATGCTACCTCTTCTCCCTCTTCTTCGGGGCCTGCTCCTAAGAAACAGAAGACGTCTGGTGTGGCTGATGTCAATGACAAAAATTTTGACGGCCTGGCCTGGAGCAAGGAACATATTGTACCCTACACCTTTGCTTCTACTGACGACGTATCCATTCTCAATCACTTCCAGTATATGGCCCGAAATTGCGTTCGAATGGATGGTCTGAATGCTATCTTGGCGAGAGAGTTCAAAAAATTTCCCCTTAATGCCACTAGCGCCTTTCTGGGGAGTGTGAAGGCCGAGTTTGAGAGGGTTAGCGGCTTAAAGGCCGAGCTGGAGGGGAAGAATACTGAATTGGAGCTAGCTTTGGAGAAGGAAAAGACCCGAGCCACTAAGGCCGAGGCGGGGTCTAAGCTGGCAGAGGATATGAAGAAGACCGAAGAGAGCTATATTCGCACTTATGGTGAGCTCTTGGAGGCAAAGGAAAAACTTCAATCAGCTTATGATGATTATGCTGAGTTGCAGGGCCATGTGGTCGATGATATGACTCAGATGTATGAGAATTTAAAGGACCAGGTCCATGTCTTGGCTCCCGATCTCGACCTCACCCTTTTTAACATGGATAATGTGGTGGTAGACAGAAAAATTGTTGCTGCTGTGGACGATGATGAGGTTCCGGTGTCTGACCCCAATGTCAAGGCTATTCCGACCTCTTCTACTGAGGCTGCCCAACCTGAGGCTGACCCTGATGTGGAAATCTTGAATGAGGCCGATGGAGCCATCGGGGCGGTCCCGATTTTGGTAATCCTTTTTTCTTCCCAGGATGCGGCTACGGGCGAAAAGCTTGATCCTTTGTGACCTCTTTTCATGAACATTCTAACTTTTATTTAAGTTATATTTTGTTACGGTGCAGCCTGTGGGCTTTGATGCATGCTTTTATTTGTGACAGTTTGTAGTTTGAACACTTTTACTTTCAGTTGTTTTGGACAACTTTTCAATAAACGTTAATATTTGCAACCACTCTCGAACCATCACATGGAACTTTTTAGAACTTTCGCTTTTTTTAGTCGTTTAGCAACTATTTTAAGTAATGTTCTTGACGAATTTTTACCTTCAGTTGCTTGGCTAACCTTTCAAGCACTTGCTTTTACCTTTTAATTGTTTTTGACAACTTTTTAGGTAGCGACTTAAGGCTTTGCCTAGGTTCGGGAAGCCCTTTTCACAGTATGTGATTCTCGACTTTGTTCCGACCTTTATATGGTCGGAGGGTTGAGTTTGGGTTGTTTTTTTTCTTTTTAGTTTCCGTTAGTTGCCCAACTTCGTTCTGTTGGGCCTTTTAAGTTATTTTTGGAACCTTGTTTTTTGTCCGATCTTGTTGATAGATCGCTTTATACAGTTGCTTTTATAACTTCTCACATTAATTTGAACCTCGTCACTTTATCTTGTCGACCGCCTTAGGTCGGGCAATGATTTCTGTGCTTTTTTGAGCATAAACTAATGCGCCTTGTTGGGAAACTTTTGGAAGGATGAAATATATGAGTTTTCTTTGAAAAAAATCTCTTTACAAAAATGGTTGCTGTAACACCCTACCACACATTTCCTTACGCTTAAGTCGTAAAGCAGAGGTGGCAAGATATTACGACCTCTAAAAGAAAAGGATATGTACATAAATATAGTGGATGAAATTATATCAAGGAGCCTTGAAGAATAAGCTAAACAAAAACGATAAACAGAAAAATCGTGTCACATTTGCATGGATATTCGTAGAACGAACAAGTGAGATCAAAAGAAAACTGAAAACATATGTATATATCAGAGTTCCAAAGCTCAGATAGCAAGCTCCAGACTCGACCTACAAAGCTAAGGCCAGCCAGAGTATATAATTATATATTGATATAAAACCCAACATAAAACTCAAACTACAAAATAAACACCTGTATCTCCAAGTCAACATCTAGGAGGGACAAAACACAAAATGTACATGCAGAGATTCTATAAGCATATATGTATAGCCTAAAACAAAATATGATAGTCCAAAAGATAGTTCTTCGCTTGTAAGGATGCTCCCCAGACGCTCAATGAGGTGCCTCTCGACCTGCATCTGAAAAATAACAAAATATATATGGAATGAGAACCGGAGGTTCTCAACATGGTAAAGGTGCCCGCATAGTTAATATAAAAGGTCTCAGGAGAGCCAGAGGTATTCTTAGAACTTCGACACTCATATTTCGGCTTAAGAATTCAACTAAACCAGAAATTAGGTAAGTTATCTAAGGTATTAAAGTTCTAAATCTAACTTTAACTTAACACTTCACTTTCTGACTCCTCCAATCCTTCGAGACACTGGTGGAACAACCCCCCTCTCACACCTCCGTCAAGAGGGATTTCTCAGAAAACATACACACACAATTCAAGCAAGAAAAACACAGATAGAGAAGCATTTACAACAAGTAGAACAAGTAGCAGATAAGCAGAATTAAACAGTTAAGCAAACTAAAACAATGCACACTCAAACAAAGCAAACAAATGCATATGATGTATGCCTGTCCTATGGCTGATGAGTCTCATCTGTCGGTTATACAGCCAGCCCGACATGTCCTGGTAGTTAACCATTGGACAGTCCCTATGTGCACGCATCCCCAAGCTCAATAATATAGTATTCCATGGAGTCAAACTCCAAGCTCAATAACATAGTATTCTATAGAGTCAAACTCCAAGCTCAATAATATTCCATGGAATCAAACTCCAAGCTCAAATATAATATTCAATATTCATATATATATGCATGCCCATGGGGGAATCCGGGGAGTTAAAGTGCCCGGTCACATCTTGCGACAGAGGGTCAACAAATAGTCTCAAATACTCAAGCCACATAAAAATCTCTTTCCTTTTTAAAATAACACTTCAAATCAAAACTCCAATTCTTATAGAAATTTTGGCAGTATCTCCTCTAAAACTCAAATTTCTGTCACCCTTCAAGGGTCCCAAATACCACAACAAACACCCCTCAGTCATTCAAATCATTTCCAGTAACAAATTATTTCAAAATCAAACAAATATTAATATTAAATATTTTCCCAAAATCAACCAACTTCAACAACAAATTATTAACAACAGCTAAACCACACATTTTATACCATATGCATAATCCATCAATTATACATTCAGTTCATTCCTATCTTAAGGTTTTCTAGCCTAAGTTTTCACGTGACATTAATCATTAACTACGAGAAACTAAAACCATACCTTCGTACGGAATCAAAATATTAGAAGCTCTGGAGAAGCTTTCTGACCGAGCTATCAAAGAAGAAGAAAACATCCAGAATCGTTTGTGCCTCCTAGAACTCCCACTGGCCAAACTCAAGGGGTAGAGGAGCTACTTCTCCGTCAACTTCCACCAATCAAAAGTGGTGTCAACGTGTAGAGGAGAAGGATACGAATTCTTTTACCGGATTAGATTTTTTATTGGGTTTACAGATTGCAAGAAATCGAAGCCGAAAGGTTTACGTTCCCACGCTTCTCTCTCTCGGTCACTCTTCTCTCTCGCCACTCATTCCTTTGTATACTATATATATGGCAGCGCAAGTGTAATAATGATAATAAAATAAATGTTACTTATTCCTTCGGATATTAAAAATAAGGAACTCTAATTTTATAAAATAAATTATAACTTATTTATATTTATATTTTTTTAAAATTGAGGGTCGCTACATCCTACTTACCTTACAAAAATTTTTGCCCTAAAAAATTCCGGTTACCAAAGAGATATTCCTATCGGCCTAAACTCCTGGTCCGTATCCAAGTCCAAAACTACGTCCAGTCTTTCCAGTCCTAAATTTCCCAACTTGGTTATGTAACCTAAACGAAAGCGGGGTCCTAACTCTACACAGAACAAATTCGTCCTACGCATCCGGTATCATACTTACCTCAATCCTATTGTGGCCAACTGGTGTGGAATTTATAACCACAAACTAACCGGCAAGTGCACCGGGTCATACCAAGTAATACCTCAGGTGAGTGAGGGTCGATCCCACGAGGATTGATGGACT
Organism: Arachis ipaensis; assembly: GCF_000816755.2. Taxonomy (NCBI): domain Eukaryota; kingdom Viridiplantae; phylum Streptophyta; class Magnoliopsida; order Fabales; family Fabaceae; genus Arachis; species Arachis ipaensis. The sequence continues at coordinate 29,812,627 of NC_029790.2, read as the reverse complement.
AAGCAACAATGGTTAAATGATTTACTTAGTTAGACAAACAGAAAATAGTGTTTGAGAGTTTAAAAAGCATCAAACAGAAGACAGAAAAATACATAAGTTGGGAATAAAATATGGAGAAGGCAGTTAAGGTTTTAGAGTTATCTATTTTCTGGATTGACTTTTCTTATTAATTTATTCTAATCATGCAAGATTTAATTCATGGCAAACTATATGTGACTAGACCCTAATTCCTTAGACCTTTCTAGTCTCCTCTAACTTTCATCAACCGCCAATTCCTTGGTCAATTAATTCCAATTAGGGGGTGAAGTTTAATTCTAGTTATTATGCCACAAAAATCCTAATTATCCAAATATAATAGAATTATATGTCACGTATCCCGTTAAATCCAGATAATTAAAATTTAGGTGAATATGTTTTCAAGCTGTTGTTCAAGTAAAGAGATTTTCCAAGTTATACAAGAACTCAAGTAGAAAGAGGGTCATACTTCCGTTCTACCCAAATTCATAAGATAAAGAACGAAAATAATTTTTGAAATATAAGACTACTTTTCAATATAAACTCAATTTCTCATGCAATACATCACTTCTTTTTCTTTTCCTTTTTAATTTCAAGCTCAGTGGGTAATACATGAGGCACCTTTCAACATTAAAGCAAATAACAGAAAATTTCAAAATAGTAGAACTAAACTAGAACCTAGAAATCTAACTAATTAAGGATCATGCAAGAAACAAAGCAAAATAGCAGAAAACCAGAACATAACACAGTAAGAGCGGGAAGGAATATAGAATGAAAGGAATTCAACCACCCTAGTTATGCTAGTGGCCATCTCATTCCTCCATGAAGAACATTCATCTCCCTTTGGTGCTATTAAAATAAACAGAAAAGCCATAAGCGAAGCGACAACAACAAACTTAAAGGTTTGCTTGTCCTCAAGCAAAGAAGGACTGAAAACAAAAAAAAAAAACAAATATTATGATGAAAGAAGAATAAAATGATAAAAGAACAAGAGAGAATTAGGATTTGGGAGGGAGAGAGAATGAAAATTAAAACTGGACGGCACATTAGTGGAGGCGTGCGGCGCAGGCGACGCGTACGCGTACAGCACCCGTACGCGTGGGTCGCCTGATTTTGATAGTGAAGCGTAAGCGTCTGGCACGCGTACGCGTGCCCTTGGTCTGTGCAAATCGCGTGAAGGCGATCACGCGCACGCACAACTCTCTGTTCGCGTGGTCTGGGAACCAAAATTCTCATATGACGCGTGCGCGTGCATGGATGGCCATTTGTGGAAAGGACGCGCACGCGTCAGGGACGGGTACGCGTGATCAAGTTTGTGCCTCTAGCACAATTCCAGGCCCAAGCCATCACAACTCTCTGCCCAAACACTCATTGACGCCGATTTTCAGGGTCACGCATACGTGTCAGGTACGCGCACGCGTGGGTGGCAAAAATCACAAAAGACGTGCACGCGTGAGGTACGCGTACGCGTGGACTGGCAAAATCGCAAGCGACGCGTATGCGTGAGGGACGCGTACGCATGGACCTGCTTGTACGCAAGGCACGCCACTAGCACCACTCCTGCTCAACTCTCTGTTCACTTTTATTTTTCACGCACACATATGACGCGTACGCATCAGCAACGCTTGCGCGTCGTGTGCTCATTTTTTTCCGAAGTGTCCGGTTCCTGTTTTAAAATAGCTGCATGATCAGAATGTACGTAAAACGAAAGAAAAACAGTAAGAACTCAATAAAAATCAAATAAATAAGAAAACTACTACTACGAAAGATAATTAAGGATACAAAATTATCGGGTTGCCTCCCGACAAGCGCTTCTTTAATGTCACTAGCTTGACACTTGATTGTTGAATTTTCTTCCTCTTCTTCCAGTTGGTTAAAAGAATTGTCTCCAAGGGGGAAGAGGTGAAAATTAGTGCCCCCTGATATAAATTCCTCCGAACAAGCTTTCTTTTATTGTGATTAGCTTGATTCACCTTGCTTGTTGGTGTAGAGGTTGGATTGTTTTTTTCTGACCTTCCCTTTTTTATGGATATTTTCTTCTGTTTCTTGGTCACAATCCCCTTTTTAGTGCTTTCCTTGGTTTCCTTCACTTCTTTGATTTCAAAATTTGGATGCTGTGTGATGGTTAGAGTGTACCCTTCATCAAGAACTTCTTGAATTGGTGGTTCAATAAACTCACTATCTATGCCAGTCTCTACTTCATTGGAGTGTAGATTCCCACAATTGTATTCATCCCTTACAACCTCCTTTGTTTGTGCATCTTCCCCTTCTTCCATGTGTGAGGGTGGAAAGTTCTCTAATTCATTGGAGTATGAACACCTTTGATTGATTTCCTCACTTTCTTCTATAGGATCTTGCATTATATCTCTTGGGAAGAAATTTGCTTGTTCCTCTTTCTGGGTCTTGATAATCGACTGCACATGTTTCTCTACATTTTTGATACTCATCTTTATATCATGTATGAATTCTTTCATGAGAAGCTCAAGATCTGATGGTACTTGATATGAATAAGGAGATGGTGACTCTTGATATGAATAAGAAGGAGATGATGATTCTTGATAAGAGTAAAAAGATGATGGTTCTTGGTATGAATAGGGAGATAATAGCTCTTGATATGGGTAGAAAGATGATGGTTCTTGATATGGGTAGAGAGGTGGTGGTTCTTGGTATGAATATGGAGATGGTGGTTCTTGATAGTTGGAACATGGAGCACTGAAGTTTCTTTGGTTTTGACTTTGCCAACCACAATTTGGGTAGTTCCCCCATTCACAATAATATGAATCACTCCTTGGGTGTGAGTAGTAACCCATGTGATCTCTCTCCATTATTTTTCGTGGCACAAAACACCAAAAAGAATTAAACGCAACATGAGGTAAACAGGAAAGCAAAGAAGAAAGAACAGAATTCTTTTTTTTTTGAAAATACTAAAATAAAATTTAAATAAGGAAAATTAAAATAAGACTAACTAGGAAACACCAAACTTAATTTCAGAAATTAAGAAAAAATATTAGTGCTATTTATTTTTTTATTTTTTTTCGAAAATACTAAAGTAAAATTTAAATAAAATTAAAACTAAAACGCCTAATCTAAGCAATCAAACAACTAATAGTTGTTAATCACTATCAATCCCCGGCAACGGTGCCAAAAACTTGGTGCAAAATTTATAACCATAAACTAATCGGCAAGTGCACCGGGTCGTACCAAGTAATACCTCAGGTGAGTGAGGGTCGATCCCACGAGGATTGATGGACTAAGCAACAATGGTTAAATGATTTACTTAGTTAGACAAACAGAAAATAGTGTTTGAGAGTTCAAAAAGTATCAAACAGAAGACAGACAAATAAATAAGTTGGGAATAAAATATGGAGAAGGCAGTTAAGGCTTCAGAGTTATCTATTTTCTAGATTGACTTTTCTTGTTAATTTATTCTAATAATACAAGATTTAATTCATGACAAACTATATGTGACTAGACCCTACTTCCTTAGACCTTTCTAGTCTCCTCTAACTTTCATCAACCGCCAATTCCTCGGTCAATTAATTCTAATTAGGGGGTGAAATTTAATTCTAGTTATTATGCCACAAAAATCCTAATTATCCAAATATAAGAGGATTATATGTCACATATCCCGTTAAATCCAGATAATTAAAATTTAGGAGAATATGTTTTCAAGCTGTTGTTCAAGTAAAGAGCTTTTCCAAGTTATATAAGAACTCAAGTAGAAAGAGGGTCATACTTCCGTTCCACCCAAATTCATAAGATAAAGAACGAAAACAATTCTTGAAATATAAATCAGTACATGAATTAAAATAGAAAAATAATAGTATCAATCCATACAATAGACAGAGCTCCTAACCTTAACAGTGGAGGTTTAGTTGCTCATGGTTTAGAGAGAAAATAAGGATTCTGATAAAATGTATTTTGGTTCAGGTGGAATGGAATCCCCGTGGAATAATTCCAATCCCCTTTTATATCTAATCCTAATTAATTTAAAATTTATCTTCTAAAACTAAAATAATATCTTTTCCTATTTTAAAATAAAAATAAAGTTTTAAATCAGAATTAATTAATCAGCGTTTCTGCGTTCTCTGCATGTGGCGCACGTCAAGCGTACGTGTCGATGGTCTCCTTCGCGTGTCATGCGTACGTGATGAGCGGATAATTTATACGCTTTTTGGCATTATTTTTACATAGTTTTTAGCATGATTTAGTTAGTTTTTAGTATATTTTTATTAGTTTTTAAATAAAAATCACATTTCTAGACTTTACTATGAGTTTGTGTGTTTTTCTATGATTTCAGGTATTTTCTGGCTGAAATTGAGGGACTTGAGCAAAAATCAGATTCAGAGGTTGAAGAAGGACTGCAGATGCTGTTGGATTCTGACCTTCCTACACTCAAAGTGAATTTTCTGAAGCTACAGAAGTCCAAATGGCGCACTCTTAATTGCGTTGGAAAGTAGACATCAAGGGATTTCCAGAAATATATAATAGTCCATACTTTGCCCAAGTTTAGATGATGCAAACTGGCGTTCAACGCCAGTTCTCTGCCCTATTCTGGAGTTAAACGCCAGAAACAGGTTGCAAAGCAGAATTAAATGCCAGAAACAAGTTACAAACTGGCGTTCAACTCCAAGGAAGACCTCTACAAGTGAAAGCTTCAATGATCAGCCCAAGCACACACCAAGTGGGTCCGGAAGTGGATTTCTGCATCATTTGCTTATTTCTGTAACCCTAGTAACTAGTTTTAGCATAAATAGAACTCTTTACTATTGTACTAGGAGTCTTTTTCCCTATTTTTCGAATTCATATGCCATTTGGGGAGGCTGGCCATTCGGCCATGCCTAGACCTTATTCTTATGTATTTTCAACGGTAGAGTTTTGATAAGCGGATAATTTATACGCTTTTTGGCATTGTTTTAAGTATGTTTTTAGTATATTTTAGTTAGTTTTTATTATATTTTTATTAGTTTTTAAACAAAAATCACATTTTTGGACTTTACTATGAGTTTGTGTGTTTTTCTGTGATTTCAGGTATTTTTTGACTGAAATTGAGGGACCTGAGCAAAAATCTGATTCAGAGGCTGAAAAAAGACTGCAGATGTTGTTGGATTCTGACCTCCGTACACTCGAAGTAGATTTTCTGGAGCTACAAAAGCCCAATTGGTGCGCTCTTAATTGCGTTGGAAAGTAGACATGCTGGGCTTTCTAGAAATATATAATAGTCCATACTTTGCCCTAGATTTGATGGCCCAAACTGGCATTCAAAGTCAGCATAGAAATTCTGGTGTCAAAACGCCAGAACTGGCATAAAAGCTGGAGTTAAACGCCCAAACTGGCACAAAAGCTGGCGTTTAACTCCAAGAAAAGTCTCTACACGTGAAAGCTTCAATACTCAGCCCAAGCACACACCAAGTGGGCCCGGAAGTGGATTTCTGCATCATTTACTCATTTCTGTAAACCCTAGGTTACTAGTTCTCTATAAATAGGACCTTTTGCTATTGTATTTACAGACTTTTGATCTTTGATTAGTCTTATGCTATCTTAGACCTTTAGGCGGGCTGGCCATTCGGCCATACCTAGACCTTGTTCTTATGTATTTTCAACGGTGGAGTTTCTACACACCATAGATTAAGGTGTGGAGCTCTGCTGTTCTTCATGAATTAATACAAAGTACTACTGTTTTTCTATTCAATTCACGCCTACTTCTTCTCTAAGATATACACTCGTTCTTCAACTTGATGGATGTGATGATCCGTGACACTCATCATCATTCTCACCTATGAACGCGTGCCTGACAACCACTTCCGTTCTACATGCAAACCAGCTTGATTGTGTATCTCTTGGGTTTCTAATCTAAGATGAGAACCTTCGTGGTATAGGCTAGAATTATTGGCGGCCATTCCTGAGATCTGGAAAGTCTAAACCTTGTCTGTGGTATTTCGAGTAGGATCTGGGAAGGGATGACTGTGACGAGCTTCAAACTCGCGAGTGTTGGGCGTGTGACAGACGCAAAAGGATCAATTGATACTATTCCAACATGATTGAGAACCGACAGATGATTAGCCGTACAGTGACAGCGCATTTGGAACATTTTCACTGAGAGGACAGGAAGTAGCCATTGACAACGGTGATGCCCAAGATAAAGCTTGCCATGGAAAGGAGTATGAATGATTGGATGAAGGCAATAGGAAAGAAGAAGTTTAGGAGGAACAAAGCATCTTCATACGCTTATCTGAAATTCTCACCAATGAATTACATAAGTATCTCTATCCTATTTTATGTTTTATTCATCTTTTAATTATCAATTCTCCATAACCATTTGAATCTGCCTGACTGAGATTTACAAGATGACCATAGCTTGCTTCAAGCCGACAGTCTCCGTGGGATCGACCCTTACTCACGTAAGGTTTATTACTTGGACGACCCAGTGCACTTGCTGGTTAGTTGTGCGGAGTTGTGATAAAGAGTTGAGATTACAATTGTGCGTACCAAGTTGTTGGCGCCATTGATGATCATAATTTTGTGCACCAAGTTTTTGGCGCCGTTGCCGGGGATTGTTCGAGTTTGGACAACTGACGGTTCATCTTGTTGCTTAGATTAGGTAATTTTAATTTATGTTTAAGCTTTTTACTTTTTATTTTCAAAAAAAAAATTTCAAAAATACAAAAATTTTCTATTCTGTTCTTCAGAGTTTTTAAGAATGAATTCTAGAGTTTCATGATGATTTATTGAAGTCTGGCTGGCTGTGAAGCCATGTCTAATCTTTTGGACCGAGGTTTCAACTTATCATCACAAGAGCTTGTTGATTTCTATCAATTTTGCTGTTGAAAGTAATGATCTGCTAAAGCTTGGCTGGCCATTGGCCATGTCTAGTGTTTTGGACCGAAGCTTTCACTGAAAGCTTGGCTGGCTAGTAAGCCATGTCTAATTCCTGGACCTGAGTTTTAGACTAACATTGCAATGATTCTTGGAATTCTCATTAAAAATTTTGAATCCCTTTACTTTCCTTTCCATATAATTTTCGAAAAATCACAAAAAAAAATTTATAAAATCATAAAAATAAAAAATATTTTATGTTTCTTGTTTGAGTCTAGTGTCAATTTTTAAGTTTTGTGTCAATTGCATGTCTTTCTTCTTGCATTTTTTCGAATATATGTAATATGTTCTTCATTGATCTTCAAGCTGTTCTTGATGATTCCATAGCTTTGATCTTCAATTTCTCTTATTTTGTGTCTTTTGTTGTTTTTCATATGTATTTTCAATTTGTTATAGTCCTTAGTATACAAACTTCTAAGTTTGGTGTCTTGCATGCATTGTTTATTTGATCTTAGTTGCATTCTTTTTATTATTGTTTCTCATCATTAAAAATTTAAAAACATTTTCAAAATTGTGTCTTTTCAAGTCAATAACATAGAGAATTGAAGATTCAGAACATTCAGTAGAGGAATTATACGGAAAAAGCTGGGCGTTCAAAACGCCCAGTGAAGAAGGAAAACTGGCGTTTAAACGCCAGCCAGGGTACCTGGCTGGGCGTTAAACGCTCAAAAAGGTAGCAGGTGTTAAACACCAGAATGGATGCCATTCTGGGCGTTTAACGCCAGGAGGACACTAGAGGGAAGATTTTGTTTTTAATTCAAATCTTTTTCAAGTTTTCATAATTTTTCAAAATCAAATCTTTTTCAAATCATATCTTTTCAATCATATCTTTTCAAAATCAATTTCTTTCCATTTTTTTAAATTATTATTATTTTCGAAAATCCTTGTTACAATTAGTGATTTAATTCAAAATTTTCAAGTTGTTACTTGCCTATTAAGAAAGGATCAAAAGTTTTAATTCTAGAATTATATCTTTTAATTTCTTGTTGGTCAAGTAATCAACTTTAATTTTAAAAATTTTCTTCTTTTAAATTTGATTCTCAATTATATCTTCTCAATCATACCTTCTCAATCACATCTTTTTCAAAATTAATTTTCAATCATATCTTTTTTATTTCTAATTTCAAAATCTTTTTTTTTCAAAAATCACTCAATTTCTTTCCCAATCTTAGTTTTCGAAAATCATTTACCAAATTTTCAAAAATTCTCTTAATTATTTCAAAATCTTTTCACTTTATTTTCGAAAATTCTTCCCCTCTTCTCCCATCCTTCTATTTATGGACTAACACTCCTCCCCAATGTACAATTCGAACTCTATCCCTCTTGATAAGTTCGAATTCTTTCTTCTCTACCTCATGCTTCTATTTTTATTTTCCTCTGACACCTCAAGAAATCTCTATACTGTGACATAGAGGATTCTATATTTTCTTCTCCTCTCTTTTTATATGAGCATGAGCAAGGACAAGGGCATTCTTGTTGAAGCTGATCCTAAAACTGAAAGGACTTTGAAGAGAAAGCTAAGAGAAGCTAAAGTACAACTCTCTGTAGAGGACCTAACAAAGCTTTTCAAACAAGAAGAACCCATGGCAGCCGAAAACAACAACAATGCCAACAATGCAAGGAAGGTGCTTGGTGACTTTACTGCACCTACTCCTGACTTCTATGGGAGAAGCATCTCAATCCCTGCCATTGGAGCAAACAACTTTGAGCTTAAGCCTCAATTAGTTTCTCTGATGCAACAGAATTGCAAGTTTCATGGACTTCTATTGGAAGATCCTCATCAGTTCTTAGCTGAATTCTTACAAATCTGTGACACTGTCAAGACCAATGGGGTTGATCCCGAGGTCTACAAGCTTATGCTTTTTTCCTTTGCTGTAAGAGACAGAGCTAGAACATGGTTGGATTCACAACCTAAAGAAAGCCTGAACTCTTAGGAAAAGCTAGTCAATGCCTTCTTGGGAAAGTTCTTTCCACCTCAAAAATTGAGCATGCTTAGAGTGGAAGTCCAAACCTTCAGACAGAAGGAAGGTGAATCCCTCTATGAAGCTTGGGAAAGATACAAACAATTGATCAGAAGGTGTCCTTCTGACATGCTTTCAGAATGGAGCATCATAGGTATCTTCTATGATGGTCTATCTGAACTGTCCAAGATGTCATTGGATAGCTCTGCTGAAGGATCTTTCATCTGAAGAAGACGCCTGCAGAAGCTTAAGAACTCATTGAAATGGTTGCAAATAACCAATTCATGTACACTTCTGAAAGGAATCCTGTGAATAATGGGACAAATCAGAAGAAAGGAGTTCTTGAAATTGATACTCTGAATGCCATATTGGCTCAGAACAAAATATTTACTCAACAAGTCAATATGATTTCTCAAAGTCTGTCTGGAATGCAAGCAGCAACAGGCAGTACCAAAGAAGCTTCATCTAAAGAAGAAGCTTATGATCCTGAGAATCCAGCAATGGAAGAGGTGAATTACATGGGAGAACCCTATGGAAACACCTATAATCCTTCATGGAGAAATCATCCAAACCTCTCATGGAAGGATCAACAGAAGCCTCAACAAGGCTTCAACAATAATAATGGTGGAAGAAATAGGTTTAGCAATAGCAAGCCTTTTCCATCATCTTCTCAGCAACAGACAGAGAATTCTAAGCAGAGCCATTCTGACTTAGCAACCATAGTCTCTGATCTAATTAAAACCACTCAAAGTTTCATGACTGAAATAAGGTCCTCCATTCGAAGTTTGGAGGCACAAGTGGGTCAGCTGAGCAAGAAAGTTACTGAACTCCCTCCTAGTACTCTTCCAAGCAATACAGAAGAGAATCCAAAAGGAGAGTGCAAGGCCATCAACATACCCCACACGGCCAAACCTGGAGAGGAGGAAGAGGCAGTGGTATCCACTGAGGAAGACCTCAATGGATGTCCACTGGTCTCCAAGGAGTTCCCTAATGAGGAACCATGAGAATCTGAGGCTCACACTGAGACCATAGAGATTCCATTGAATTTACTTTTGCCATTCATGAGCTCTGATGAGTATTCTTCCTCTGAAGATGATGAAGATGTTACTGAAGAGCAAGTTGCTAAGTACCTTTGGAGCAATCATGAAGTTAAATGCCAAGCTATTTGGTAATGAGACTTGGGAGGATGAAACCCCCTTGCTCACCAAAGAATTGGATGACTTGACTAGGCAGAAATTACCTCTAAAGAGATAAGATCCTAGAAAGTTCTCAATACCTTGTACCATAGGCACCATGACCTTTGAGAAGGCTCTGTGTGACCTAGGGTCAAGCATAAACCTCATGCCTCTCTCTGTAATGGAGAAGCTAGGGATCATTGAGGTACAAGCTGCAAGAATCTCACTAGAGATGGCAGACAATTCAAGGAAACAGGCTTATGGACTTGTAGAGAATGTCTTGGTAAAGGTTGAAGACAACTACATCCCTGCTGATTTCATAATCCTAGATACTGGGAAGTGTATGGATGAATCCATCATCCTTGGCAGACCCTTCCTAGCTACAACAAAAGCTGTGATTGATGTTGAAAGAGGAGAATTGATCCTTCAAGTGAATGAGGACTCCCTTGTATTTAAAGCTCAAGGATCTCCCTCTGTAACCATGGAGAGGAAGCATGAAAAGCTTCTCTCAATACAGAGTCAAGAAAAATCCCCACATTCAAACTCTAAGTTTGGTGTTGGGAGGCCACAACCAAACTCTAAGTTTGGTGTTGAGAGGTCATCAGCATGCTCTGAGTATCTGTGAGGCTCCATAAGAGCCCACTGTCAAGCTACTGATATTAAAGAAGCGCTTGTTGGAAGGCAACCCAAATTTTACTTATCTATGTTAAATTTCTATTTTCCATTGTTATTTTATGTTTTCTGTAGGTTGATGATCATGTGAAGTCACAAAAACAATTGAAAAAGCAAAAACAAACTGAAAAATAGAATGAAAAATAGCACACCCTGGAGGAGAAGGCTACTGGCGTTTAAACGCCAGTAAGGGCAGCAGAATGGGCATTAAACGCCCAGTCTAGCACCATTCTGGGCGTTTAACTCCAGAAATGGGCAGTAACTTGGCGTTTAACGCCAGGATTGGCAGCAGAGGGCGTTTTGCATGCCTAATTGGTGCATGGATGAGAAATCCTTGACACCTCAGGATCTGTGGACCCCACAAGATCCCCACCAACATCAACTCACTCTCTCTCTTCTTCACACCTTTTCATAATAATCTTCCCCAAATACCCTTCACCAATCAACTCAATACCTCTTCCCCAAAAACCCTTCACCTATCAAATCTTACCCTCTTCTCCATAAATCCTTCACCAATCCACATCCACCCATCATATACCCCACCTACCTTACCATTCAAATTCAAAACACTTTCTCTCCCAAACCCACCCATACATGGCCGAACCCAAACCCTCCCTCCACTCCTATATAAATTCATCTTCACTCCTTCATTTTCACACATCTTCCACACTACTTTACCCCCTTGGCCGAAACACTACCCCCGTCCATCTCCTCTATTTCTTCTTCCTCTACTCTCTTCTTTCTTCTTTTGCTCGAGGACGAGCAAACCTTTTAAGTTTGGTGCGGTAAAAGCATTGCTTTTTGTTTTTCCATAACCATTTATTGCACCTAAGGCCGGAGAAACCTCTAGAAAGAGGAAACGGAAGACAAAAGCTTCCACCTCTGAGTCATGGGAAATGGAGAGATTCATCTCAAAGGTGCATCAAGACCACTTCTATGAAGTCGTGGCCAAGAAGAAAGTGATCCCAGAGGTCCCTTTCAAGCTCAAAAAGGGTGAATATCCGGAGATCCGACATGAGATTCGAAGAAGAGGTTGGGAAGTTCTCACCAACCCCATTCAACAAGTCAGAATCTTAATGGTTCAAGAGTTCTATGCCAATGCATAGATCACCAAGAACCATGATCAAAGTGTGAACCCGAACCCTAAAAATTGGCTTACAATGGTTCGGAGGAAATACTTAGATTTCAGTCCGGAAAATGTAAGGTTGGCATTCAACTTGCCAATGATGCAAGGAGATGCACACCCCTACACTAGAAGGGTCAACTTTGATCAAAGGTTGGACCAAGTCCTCATAGACATTTGTGAAGAGGGCGCTCAATGGAAGAGAGATTCAAGAGGAAAGCCGGTTCAACTAAGAAGGCATGATCTCAAGCCCGTGGCTAGGGGATGGTTGGAGTTCATCCAATGCTCAATCATTCCTACGAGCAACCGGTCTGAAGTTACTATAGACCGGGCTATCATGATCCATAGCATCATGATTGGAGAGGAAGTAGAAGTTCATGAGGTTATATCTCTAGAACTCTACAAGGTGGCGGACAAATCCTCTACTTTGTCAAGGTTAGCCTTCCCTCATCTCATTTGTTAACTCTGCAATTCAGCTGGAATTGACATAGAGGAAGACAACCTCATTGATGAGGACAAGTCCATCACTAAGAAAAGGATGGAGCAAACAAGAGATCCCACTCATGGACAAGAGCATGAGAAAATTCCTCATCATGAAATTCCGGAGATACCTCAAGGGATGCATTTTCCTCCACAAAACTATTGGGAGCAAATCAACACCTCCTTAGGAGAATTAAGTTCCAACATGGGACAACTAAGGGTGGAGCACCAAGAACATTCTATCCTCCTCCATGAAATTAGAGAAGACCAAAGAGTTATGAGAGAGGAGCAACAAAGGCAAGGAAGAGATATTGAGGAGCTCAAGCACTCCATAAGATCTTCAAGAGGAAGAACAATTCGTCATCACTAAGGTGGACCCGTTCTTTAATCTCCTTGTTCTTTATTTTCTGTTTTTTGAATTTTTATGCTTTATGTTTATTTATGTTTGTGTCTTTATTACATGATCACTAGTGTCTAAGTGTATATGCCTTAAAGCTATGAAAATGAATCCATCACCTTTCTTAAATGAAAAATGTTTTTAATTGAAAAAGAAAAAGAAATGCATGAATTTTGAATTTTAAAACAGTTTAATTATTTTGATGTGGTGGCAATACTTTTGTTTTTCTGAATGAATGCTTGAACAGTGCATATTTTTGAATTTGATTGTTTATGAATGTTAAAATTGTTGGCTATTGAAAGAATGATAGAAAAGGAGAAATGTTATTTGATAATCTGAAAAATCATAAAATTGATTCTTGAAACAAGAAAAAGTAGTGAAAAGCTTGCAAAAAAAAATATGTGTGGCGAAAAAAAAAAAAGAAAAAGAAAAAGAGAAAGAAAAAGCAAGCAGAAAAAGCCAATAGCCCTTTAAACCAAAAGGCAAGAGTAAAATAAAAAGGATCCAAGGCTTTGAGCATTAGTGGATAGGAGGGCCCACAGGAATAAAATCCTGGCCTAAGCGGCTAAACCAAGTTGTCCCTAACCATGTGCTTGTGGCGTGAAGGTGTCAAGTGAAAACTTGAGACTGAGCGGTTAAAGTTGTGGTCCAAAAGCAAAAAGAGTGTGCTTAAGAGCTCTGGACACCTCTAATTGGAGACTCTAGCAAAGCTGAGTCATAATCTGAAAAGGTTCACCCAGTTATGTGTCTGTGGCATTTATGTATCCGGTGGTAATACTGGAAAACAAAATGCTTTGGGTCACGGCCAAGACTCATAAAGTAGCTGTGTTCAAGAATCAACATACTGAACTAGGAGAATCAATAACACCATCTGAATTCTGAGTTTCTATAGATGCCAATCATTCTGAACTTCAAAAGGATAAAGTGAGATGCCGAAACGGTTCAGAAGCAGAAAGCTAATAGCCTCGCTCATCTAATTAAAACTGATCTTCATAGATGTTTTTGGAATTCATTGTGTATTTTATTCTTTTTATCCTATTTGATTTTCATTTCCTTGGAGACAAGCAACAATTTAAGTTTGGTGTTGTGATGAGCGGATAATTTATACGCTTTTTGGCAATATTTTTAGTATATTTTAGTTAGTTTTTATTATATTTTTATTAGTTTTTAAATAAAAATCACATTTCTAGACTTTACTATGAGTTTGTGTATTTTTCTGTGATTTCAGGTATTTTCTTACTGAAATTGAGGGACCTGAGCAAAAATCTGATTCAGAAGCTGAAAAAGGACTGCAGATGCTGTTGGATTCTGACCTCCCTTCACTCAAAGTATATTTTCTGGAGCTACAAAAGCCTAATTGGCGCGCTCTTAATTGCGTTGGAAAGTAGACATCCTGGGCTTTCCAGCAATATATAATAGTCCATACTTTGCCCAAGATTTGATGGCCCAAACCGGTGTTCAAAGTCAGCATAGAAATTCTGGCGTCAAAACGCCAGAACTGGCATAAAAGCTGGAGTTAAACGCCCAAACTGGCACAAAAGCTGGCGTTTAACTTCAAGAAAAGTCTCTACACGTGAAAACTTCAATACTCAGCCCAAGCACACACCAAGTGGGCCCCGAAGTGGATTTCTGCATCATTTACTCATTTATGTAAACCCTAGGTTACTAGTTCTCTATAAATAGGACCTTTTGCTATTGTATTTACAGACTTTTGATCTTTGATTAGTCTTATGCTATCTTAGAACTTTAGGAGGGCTGGCCATTCGGCCATACCTAGATCTTGTTCTTATGTATTTTCAACGGTGGAGTTTCTACACACCATAGATTAAGGTGTGGAGCTCTGCTGTTCTTCATGAATTAATGCAAAGTACTACTATTTTTCTATTCAATTCATGCCTACTTCTTCTCTAAGATATACACTCATTCTTCAACTTGATGGATGTGATGATCCATGACACTCATCATCATTCTCACCTATGAATGCGTGCTTGACAACCACTTCTGTTCAACATGCAAACAAGCTTGAATGTGTATCTCTTGGGTTTCTAATCTAAGATTAGAACCTTCGTGGTATAGGTTAGAATTATTGGCGGCCATTCCTGAGATCCGGAAAGTCTAAACCTTGTCTGTGGTATTCTGAGTAGGATCTGGGACGGGATGACTGTGACGAGCTTCAAACTCGCGAGTGTTGGGCGTGTGACAGACGCAAAAGGATCAATAGATCCTATTCCAACATGATCGAGAACCGACAGATGATTAGCCGTGCGGTGACAGCGCATTTGGAACATTTTCACTGAGAGGACGGGAAGTAGCCATTGACAACGGTGATGCCCAACATAAAGCTTGCCATGAAAAGGAGTATGAATGATTGGATGAAGGCAATAGGAAAGCAGAAGTTTAGGAGGAACAAAGCATCTTCATACGCTTATCTGAAATTCTCACCAATGAATTACATAAGTATCTCTATCCTATTTTATGTTTTATTCATCTTTTAATTATCAATTCTCCATAACCATTTGGATCTGCCTGACTGAGATTTACAAGATGACCATAGCTTGCTTCAAGCCGACAGTCTCCGTGGGATCGACCCTTACTCACATAAGGTTTATTACTTGGACGACCCAGTGCACTTGCTGGTCAGTTGTGCGGAGTTGTGATAAAGAGTTGAGATTACAATTGTGCGTACCAAGTTGTTGGCGCCATTGATGATCACAATTTCGTGCACCAAGTTTCTACACACCATAGATTAAGGTGTGGAGCTCTGCTGTTCCTCATGAATTAATGCAAAGTACTATTGTTTTTCTATTCAATTCAAGCCTATTTCTTCTCTAAGATATTCATTCGCACACAAGAACATGATGAATGTGATGATTATGTGACGCTCATCATCATTCTCACTTATGAATGCGTGCCTGACAAATGCTTCCGTTCTACATGTAAACAAGCTTGAATGTGTATCTCTTAGCCTCCTGATTCACGATCAGAGTCTTCGTGGTATAGGCTAAAATTATTGGCGGCCATTCTTGAGATCTGGAAAGTCTAAACCTTGTCTGTGGTATTCCGAGTAGGATCTGGGAAGGGATGGCTGTGACGAGCTTCAAACTCGCAAGTGCTGGGTGTAGTGACAGATGCAAAAGGATTACTGAATCCTATTCCAGTAGGATCGAGAACTGACAGATGATTAGCCGTGCGGTGACAGCGCATTTTGGACCATTTTCACTGAGAGGACGGGATGTAGCCATTGACAACGGTGATGCCCAATATACAGCTTGCCATGGAAAGGAGTATGAAGGATTGGATGAAAGCAATAGGAAAGCGGAGATTCAGAAGGAACTAAGCACCTCTATACGCTTATCTGAAATTCTCACCAATGAATTACATAAGTATCTCTATCTTTATTTTACGTTTTATTTATCTTTTAATTATTAAAACTTTATAACCATTTGAATCCGCCTGACTGAGATTTACAAGGTGACCATAGCTTGCTTCAAGCCGACAATCTCCGTGGGATCGACCCTTACTCATGTAAGGTTTATTACTTGGACGACCCAGTGCACTTACTGGTTAGTTGTACGAAGTGGTGACAAAGAATTAAGATTATGAACGTGCGTATAAAGTTTTTGACGGCGTTATCAAGGAATGAACGATCACGATTTTGCATACCAAGTTTTTGGCGCCGTTGCCGGGGATTGTTCGAGTTTGGACAACTAACAGTTCATCTTGTTGCTCAGATTAGGTAATTTTATTTTAATTTTAAGTTTTTGTTTATATTCTTTTTATTTTCGAAAAATTTTAATAAAAATAAATTATTCTATGTTCTTCAGAATTTTTAAGAATGAATTCTAGAGTTTCTTCATGATTTGTTGAAGCTTGGCTGGCTGTCAAGCCATGTCTAAATTTTTGGACTGAGGCTTCCACTTATCACGGCAAGAGTCCTTGGACTCTCATCTAATCAGCTATTATATGCCTGATTTGTATCTGCTGGAGCTTGGCTGGCCATTAGCCATGTCTAGTGTTTTGGACTGGAGCTTTCACTGAAAGCTTGGCTGGCTAGTAAGCCATGTCTGATTCCTGGACCGGAGCTTTAGACTAACATTGCATGATTCCTGGAATTCTCATTAAAAATTTTGAAATCCTTATTTTTATTTTTCCAATTAATTTCCAAAAAATAAAAAAAATTATTAAAATCATAAAAACCAAAAATTTGATGTTTCTTGTTTGAGTCTTGTGTCAAATTTTAAGTTTGGTATCAATTGCATTTTTTTTAATTTACTAAAAATTTCGAAACTCATGCATGTGTTCTTCATGATCTTCAAGTTGTTCTTGATGATCTTCTTTGTTTGATCTTTGCATTTTTATATTTCGTGTCTTTTCTTGTTTTTTATATGCATTTTTGAATTATTAGTGTCTAATTAAAAATTTCTAAGTTTTGTGTCTTGCATGTTTTTCTTTTCTTAAAAAATTTCAAAAATAAGTTCTTGGTGTTCATCTTGACATTCAAAGTGTTCTTGGTGTTCATCTTGACATTCATAGTGTTCTTGCATGTATCATTTGTTTTGATCCAAAATTTTCATGCATTAACTCTTTTTGATGTTTTTCTCTTTCTTCATTAAAAAAATTCAAAAATAAAAAAAATATCTTTCATTTATTCTCTCATAAATTTTCGAAAATTTAAGTTAACTTTTTCAAAACTTTTTAAAATTTAGTTGTTTCTTATGAGTCAAGTCAAATTTTCAATTTTAAAATTCTATCTTTTTCAAATCTTTTTCAAAAATCAAATCTTTTTCACTTTTTTCTTTCATAATTTTGAAATTTTCAAAATTTATTTTCAAAATCTTTTTCTTATTTCTATTTCATATTTTTGAAATTAATGCTAACAATTAATGTGATTGATTCAAAAATTTTAAGTTTGTTACTTGCCTAGTAAGAAAGGTTCAATCTTTAAATTTTAAAATCATATCTTTTTGTTTCTTGTTAGTCAAGTAATCAACTTTAATTTTCAAAATCAAATCTTTTTAAATTTCTTTTTTCAAATCTCTTTTTCAAAACAAATTTCAATCACATCTTTCTCAAAATCAATTTCAAAATATTTTCTAACCTCTTATCTTCTCAAAATTGATTTTCAAATCTTTTTTTTTTCAATTAATCTTATCTTGTTTGATTCTTATCTTTTTCAAAACTACCTAACTAATTCTCTCTCTCTAATTTTCGAAAATCACTACCCTTTTGTTCAAAATTCCTTTTTAATTAACTAATTGTTTTAAATTTTAATTTAATTTAATTTAATTTTTATTTTTTAAAAATTTTTGAATTTTAACTTTAATTTCAAATTAAAAATAAAAATATTTTTTATCTAAATTCATTTAATTTTCAAATTCTTCCCTTTCTCATCTCCTTCTAATTATTTATTTATCTACTAACACTTCTCTTCTTCTTAAAAATTCGAACCCTCTCCTTCCTTCTGTGTTCGAATTCTTTTTCTTCTTTTCTACTCACAATAAATGAACCTCTCTACTGTGGCAAAGAGGATCCCTATTATTTTCTGTTCTCTTCTTTTTCATATGAGCAGGAACAAGGATAAAGACATTCTTATTGAAGTTGATCCTGAACCTGAAAGGACTCTGAAGAGGAAGCTAAGGGAAGCTAAAGCACAACTCTCTGGAGATAATCTGACAGAAATTTTTGAAAAAGAAGGAGACATGGCCGAAAATAATAACAATGCAAGGAAGATGCTTGGTGACTTTACTGCACCAAATTCCAGTTTACATGGAAGAAGCATCTCAATCCCTACCATTGGAGCAAACAATTTTGAGCTAAAGCCTCAATTAGTTTCTCTGATGCAACAGAATTGCAAGTTCCATGGACTTCCATCAGAAGATCCTTTTCAGTTCTTAACTAAATTCTTGCAAATATGTGATACTGTTAAGACCAATGGGGTTGATCCCGAGGTCTACAGGCTTATGCTTTTCCCGTTTGCTGTAAGAGACAGAGCTAGAACATGGTTGGACTTTCAACCTAAAGATAGCCTGAACTCTTGAGATAAGCTGGTCACGGCTTTCTTAGCCAAGTTCTTTCCTCCTCAAAAGCT
>NC_029790.2:29789100-29793775 GCF_000816755.2 Arachis ipaensis | reverse complement strand
TGAAATTGATACTCTGAATGTCATATTGGCTCAGAATAAAATATTGACTCAGCAAGTCAATATGATTTCTCAGAGTCTGAATGGAATACAAGCTGCATCCAACAGTACTCAAGGGGCATCTTCTGAAGAAGAAGCTTATGATCCTGAGAACCCTGCAATAGCAGAGGTGAATTACATGGGAGAACCCTATGGAAACACCTATAATTCCTCATGGAGAAATCATCCAAATTTCTCATGGAAGGATCAACAAAAGCCTCAACAAGGCTTTAATAATGGTGGAAAAAACAGGTTTATCAATAGCAAGCCTTTTCCATCATCCACTCAGCAACAGACAGAGAATTCTGAGCAGAATCCATCTAGCTTAGCAAATATAGTCTCTGATCTATCTAAGGCCACTCTAAGTTTCATGAATGAAACAAGGTCCTCCATCAGAAATTTGGAGGCACAAGTGGGCCAGCTGAGTAAAAGGGTCACTGAAACTCCTCCTAGTACTCTCCCAAGCAATACAGAAGAGAATCCAAAAAGAGAGTGCAAGGCCATTACCTTACTTGGTGTGGCCGAACCCAGAGAGGAGGAGGAGGACGTGAATCCTAGTGAGGAAGACCTCTTGGGACGTTCATTGACCAATAAGGGGCTCCTCAATGAGGACCTGGAGGAATCTGAGGCTCATACATTGACCATAGAGATTCTATTCAACTTGCTTCTGCCATTCATGAGCTCTGATGAGTATTCTTCCTCTGAAGAGGATGAAAACATTACTGAAGAGCAAGTTGCTAAATACCTTGGTGCAATCATGAAGCTGAATGCCAAATTATTTGGTAATGAGACTTGGGAAGATGAACCTCCCTTGCTCACCAATGAACTGAATGCATTGGATAGGCAGAAATTACCTCAAAAGAAACAGGATCCTGATAAATTCCTAATTCCCTGTAACATAGGCACCATGACCTTTGAGAAGGCTCTGTGTGACCTGGGGTCAGGCATTAACCTTATGCCACTCTCTGTAATGGAGAAACTTGGGATCTTTGAGGTGCAAGCTGCCAGAATCTCATTAGAGATGGCAGACAACTCAAGAAAATAGGCTTATGGACTAGTAGAGGACGTGTTAGTAAAGGTTGAAGGCCTTTACATCCCTGCTGATTTCATAATCCTAGACACTGAGAAGGATGAGGATGAATCCATCATCCTTGGAAGACTCTTCCTAGCCACACCAAAAGCTGTGATTGATGTGGACAGAGGAGAGTTGATCCTTCAACTAAATGAGGACAACCTTGTGTTTGAAACTCAAGGATCTCCTTCTGTAACCATGGAGAGTAAGCATGAAAAGCTTCTCTCACTACAGAGTCAACCAAAGCCCCCACAGTCAAACTCTAAGTTTGGTGTTGAACCCCTACATTCAAACTCTAAGTTTGGTGTTGGGAGGTTCCAACAATGCTCTGAACATCTGTGAGGCTCCATGAGAGCTCACTGTCATGCTATTGACATTAAAGAAGCACTTGTTGGGAGGCAACCCAATGTTAATTAATTATATCTATTTGATTTTTATTGTTATTTCATGTTTTATTAGGTTGATGATCATGTGAAGTCACAAGAACAACTGAAAAATTAAAAACAGAATCAAAATTAGCAGAAGAAACAGCATACCCTGGAGGAAGAGCACTCTGGTATTTAAACGCCAGAAACAAGCATCAACCTGGCATTAAACGCCAGAAACAGGCTACATTTGGGCGTTAACGCCAAAAACAGGTAGCAGTCTGGCGTTAAACGCCAGTATTGCATACTAAGGGCATTTTACACGCCTAATTAGAGCAGGGATGTTAAGTCCTTGACCCACTGGATCTGTGGACCCCACAGGATCCCCACCTACCCCACCTCTTCTTCCCTCCACCAATCACCTCAATCACTCTTCCCCATTACCTCTTAACCACTCACATCCCTCCACTCTTCCCCATAAACCCCACCTACCTCCAAAATTCAAACTCTTTTCCCTCCCAAACCCAACCCTAATGGCCGAACCCTAAACCTCCCCCCACTCCTATATAAACCCCTCATCCCTTCTTCATTTTCACACAACACAACCCTTTCTTCTTCCCCTTGGCCGAATACACACCTCTCTCCCTCTCCTCCATTTTTTCTTCTTTTTCTCCTTCTTTCTTTCTTCTTTTGCTCGAGGACGAGCAAACTTTTTAGGTTTGGTGTGGTAAAAGCATTACTTTTTGTTTTTCCATAACCATAATGGCACCTAAGGCCAGAGAAACCTCAAGAAAGAGGAAAGGGAAGGCAATTGCTTCCACCTCTGAGTCATGGGAGATGGAGAGATTCATCTCAAAGGTCCATCAAGACCACTTCTATGAAGTTGTGGCCAAGAAGAAAGTGATCCCTGAGGTTCCTTTCAAGCTCAAAAAAATTGAGTATCCGGAGATCCGACAAGAGATTAGAAGAAGAGGT
This sequence comes from Arachis ipaensis, assembly GCF_000816755.2. NCBI lineage: Eukaryota > Viridiplantae > Streptophyta > Magnoliopsida > Fabales > Fabaceae > Arachis > Arachis ipaensis. The sequence continues at coordinate 29,791,327 of NC_029790.2, read as the reverse complement.
TGGGAAGTTCTCACCAACCCCATTCAACAAGTCAGGATCTTAATGGTTCAAGAGTTCTATTCAAACTCATGGATCACTAGGAATCATGATCAAAGTGTGAACCCGAATCCAAAGAATTGGCTTACAATGGTTCGGGGGAATTACTTAGATTTCAGTCCGGAAAATGTAAGGTTGGCGTTCAACTTGCCAATGATGCAAGAAAATGCACACCCCTACACTAGAAGGGTCAACTTTGATCAAAGGTTGGACCAAGTCCTCATGGACATATGTGTGGAAGGAGCTCAATGGAAAGTTGACTCAAGCGGCAAGCCGGTTCAATTGAGAAGACTGGACCTTAAGCCTGTAGCTAGAGGATGTTTGGAGTTCATTCAACGCTCAATCATTCCTACTAGCAACCGGTCTGAAGTTACTATAGACCGGGCCATCATGATCCATAGTATCATGATTGGGGAGGAATTGGAAGTTCATGAGATTATACCTCAAGAACTCTATAAGGTGGCTGACAAATCTTCCACTTTGGCAAGGTTAGCCTTTCCTCACCTCATTTACCACCTCTACAATTCGGCTAGAATTGACATAGAGGGAGACATCCTCATTGATGAAGATAAGCCCATCACTAAGAAAAGGATGGAGTAAACAAGAGATCATGGACCTCAATAAGAGCATGAGGAAATTCCTTACCATGAAATCCCTGAGATGCCTCAAGGGATGCAATTCCCTCCATAAAACTATTGGGAGCAAATCAACACTTCCCTAGGAGAATTAAGCTCCAACATGGGACAACTAAGGATGGAGCACCAAGAGCACTCCATCATCCTCCATGAGATTAGAGAAGATCAAAGAGCTATGAGGGAGGAGCAACAAAGACAAGGAAGAGACATAGAGGAGCTCAATAGCACCATTGGTTCTTCAAGAGGAAGACGACGCCACCCTCACTAAGGTGGACCCGTTCCTTAATCTCCTTGTTCTTATTTTTTCTGTTTTTTTGTTTACTATGCTTTATGTTTATTTATGTTTGTGTCTTTATTACATGATCATTAGTGTTTAAGTGTCTATGTCTTAAATCTATGAATGTCCTATGAATCCATCACCTCTCTTAAATGAAAACTGTTCTAAAAACAAAAGAACAAGAAGTACATGGTTTTAAATTCATCCTTGAAATTAGTTTAATTATTTTGATGTGGTGACAATACTTTTTATTTTCTGAATGAATGTTTGAACAGTGCATATGTCTTTTGAAATTGTTGTTTATGAATGTTAAAATTGTTGGCTCTTGAAAGAATGATGAAAAAGGAAAAATATTATTTGATAATCTAAAAATCATAAAAATGATTCTTGAAGCAAGAAAAAGCAGTGAAGAACAAAGCTTGCAGAAAAAAATGCGAAAAAAAAGAAGAGAAAAGAAAAATGGCGAAAAAAAAAAGAGAAAGTAGTAGATCTTTTGAATAAGAGGCAATAAAATTTCGAGTTTTAATAAGAGAAATTCTAATTAGTTAAATGTGGTGGCAATGCTTTCTGTCTTCTGAATGAATGCGTGAACAGAATATGTTGGCTCTTGAAAGAATGATGATTAGGAGACATGTTATTTGATAATCTGAAAAATCATAAAAATGGTTCTTGAAGCAAGAAAAAGCAGCAAAGAACAAAGCTTGCAGAAAAAAAAAATTAGGCGAAAAAAAAATTAGAAAGAAAAAGAAAAAGCAAGCAGAAAAAGCCAAAAGCTTTTAAAACCAAGAGGCAAGAGCAAAAAGCCAATAACCCTTAAAACCAATAGGCAAGGGCAATAAAAAGGATCCCAAGGCTTTGAGCATCAGTGGATAGGAGGGCCTAAAGGAATAAAATCCTGGTCTAAGCGGCTAAACCAAGCTGTCCCTAACCATGTGCTTGTGGCGTGTAGGTGTCAAGTGAAAACTTGAGACTGAGCGATTAAAGTCAAGGTCCAAAGCAAAAAAAGAGTGTACTTAAGAACCCTGGACACCTCTAATTGGGGACTTTAGCAAAGCTGAGTCACAATCTGAAAAGGTTCACCCAGTTATGTGTCTGTGGCACGTATGTATCCGGTGGTAATACTGTAAAACAGAGTGCTTAGGGCCACGGCCAAGACTCATAAAGAAGCTGTGTTCAAGAATCATCATACTGAACTAGGAGAATCAATAACACTATCTGAAATCTGAGTTCCTATAGATGCCAATCACTCTGAGCTTCAATGGATAAAGTGAGATGCCAA
>NC_029790.2:29782573-29788424 GCF_000816755.2 Arachis ipaensis | reverse complement strand
TGAGACTGAGCGGTTAAAGTCAAGGTCCAAAGCAAAAAAAGAGTGTACTTAAGAACCCTGGACACCTCTAATTGGGGACTTTAGCAAAGCTGAGTCACAATCTGAAAAGGTTCACCCAGTTATGTGTCTGTGGCACGTATGTATCCGGTGGTAATACTGTAAAACAGAGTGCTTAGGGCCACGGCCAAGACTCATAAAGTAGATGTGTTCAAGAATCAACATACTGAACTAGGAGAATCAATAACACTATCTAAAATCTAAGTTCCTATAGATGCCAATCATTCTGAACTTCAATGGATAAAGTGAGATGCCAAAACTATTCAAGAGGCAAAAAGCTACTAGTCCCGCTCATCTGATTGGAGCTAAGTTTCATTGATATTTTGAGATTTATAGTATATTCTCTTCTTTTTATCTTATTTTATTTTCAGTTTCTTGGGGGACAAGCAACAATTTAAGTTTGGTGTTGTGATGAGCGGATAATTTATATGCTTTTTGGCATTGTTTTTACATAGTTTTTAGCATGATTTAGTTAGTTTTTAGTATATTTTTATTAGTTTTTAAATAAAAATCACATTTCTAGACTTTACTATGAGTTTGTGTGTTTTTCTGTGATTTCAAGTATTTTCTGGCTGAAATTGAGGGACTTGAGCAAAAATCAGATTCAGAGGTTGAAGAAGGACTGCAGATGTTGTTGGATTCTGACCTTCCTGCACTCAAAGTAGATTTTCTGGATAAAAGGATAAAAGAACAAGAGAATTAGGATTTGGGAGGGCGAGAGAATGAAAATTAAAACTAGACGGCGCACTAGTGGAGGCGTGCGGCGTAGGCGATGCGTACGCGTACAGCACGCGTACATGTAGGTCGCCCGATTTTGATAGTGACGCATAAGCGTCTGGCACGCGTACGCGTGCCCTTGGTCTGTGCGAATCACGCGAAGGCGGCTACGTGCACGCACAACTCTCTGTTCGCATGGTCTGGGAACCAAAATTCTCATATGACGCGTGCGCGTCATGCACGCGCACGCTTGGATGGCCATTTGTGGAAAGGACGCGCACGCGTCAGGGACGCGTACGTGTGATCAAGTTTGTGCCTTTAGCACAATTCTAGCTCCAAGCCATCATAACTCTCTGCCCAAACACTCATTGACGCCGATTTTCAGGGTCACGCGTACGCGTCAGGTACGCGCACGCGCGGGTGGCGAAAATCACAAAAAGACGCGCACGCGTGGGGTACGCGTAAGCGTGGACTGGTGAAACCTCAAGCGACGCGTATTCGTGAGAGACGCGTACGTGTGGACCTGCTTGTGCGCAAGGCACGCCACCATCACCACTCCTGCTCAGTTCTCTGTTCACTTTTATTTTTCATACACACACACATATGACGCATACGCGTCAGCAACGCTTGCGGGTCGTGTGCTTGTTTTTTTTTCCGAAGTGTCCGGTTCCTGTTCTAAAATAGCTGCATGATCAGAACGCACGTAAAACGAAAGAAAAACAGTAAAAACTCAATAAAAATCAAATAAATAAGAAAATCACTTCTACGAAAGATTATTAAGGATACGAAGTTATCAGGTTGCCTCTCGACAAGCGCTTCTTTAATGTCACTAGCTTGACACTTGATTGTTGAGTTTTCTTCCTCTTCTTCCAGTTGGTTAAAATAAATGTCTCCAAGGTGAAAGAGGTGAAAATTAGTGCCCCCTGATATAAATTCCTCCGAACAAGCTTTCTTTTATTGTGATTAGCTTGATTCACCTTGCTTGTTGGTGTAGAGATTGGATTATTTTTTTCTGACCTTCTCTTTTTTATGGATATTTTCTTCTGTTTTTTGGTCACAATCTCCTTTTCAGTGCTTTCCTTGGTTTCCTTCACTTCTTTGATTTCAAAATTTGGATGCTGTGTGATGGTTAAAGTGTACCCTTCATCAAGAACTTCTTGAATTGGTGGTTCAATAAACTCACTATCTATGCCAGTCTCTACTTCATTGGAGTGTAGATTCCCACAATTGTATTCATCCCTTACAACCTCCTTTGTTTGTGCATCTTCCTTCTTTGTTTTTGAATCTTCCCCTTCTTCCATGTGTGAGGGTGGAAAGTTCTCTAATTCATTGGAGTATGAACTCCTTTGATTGATTTCCTCACTTTTTTCTATAGGATCTTGCATTATATCTCTTGGGAAGGAATTTGCTTGTTCCTCTTCCTGGGACTTGATAATCGAATGCACATGTTTCTCTACATTTTTGACATTCATCTTTATATCATGTATGAATTCTTTCATGAGAAGCTCAAGATCTAATGGTACTTGATATGAATAAGGAGATGGTGGCTCTTGATGTGAATAAGAAGCAGATGATGATTCTTGATAAGAGTAAAAAGATGATGGTTCTTGGTATGAATAGGGAGATAGTGGCTCTTGATATGGATAGAAAGATGATGGTTCTTGATATGGGTAGAGAGGTGGTGGTTCTTGGTATGAATATGGAGATGGTGGTTCTTGATAGTTGGAACATGGAGCACTAAAGTTTCTTTGGTTTTGACTTTGCCAACCACAATTTGGGTAGTTCCCCCATTCACAATAATATGAATCACTCCTTAGGTGTGAGTAGTAATGCATGTGATCTCTCTCCATTATTTTTCTTAGCACAAAACACCAAAAATAATTAAACGCACCATGTGGTAAACAGGAAAGCAAAGAAGAAAGAATAGAATTCTTTTTTTTTTGAAAATACTAAAGCAAAATTTAAATAAAGAAAATTAAAATAAGACTAACTAGGAAACACCAAACTTAATTTCAGAAATTAAGAAAAAATAATAGTGCTATTTTTTTATTTTTTTTTTTGAAAATACTAAAGTAAAATTTAAATAAAATTAAAACTAAAATGCCTAATCTAAGCAATCAAACAACTAATAGTTGTTAATCACAATCAATCCCCGGCAACGGCACCAAAAACTTGGTGCGAAATTTATAACCACAAACTAATCGGCAAGTGCACCGGGTCGTACCAAGTAATACCTCAGGTGAGTGAGGGTCGATCCCACCAGTATTGATGGACTAAGCAACAATGGTTAAATGATTTACTTAGTTAGACAAATAGAAAATAGTGTTTGAGAGTTCAAAAAGCATCAAACAGAAGACAGACAAATAAATAAGTTGGGAATAAAATATGGGGAAGGCAGTTATGGCTTCAGAGTTATCTATTTTCTGGATTGACTTTTATTATTAATTTATTCTAATAATGCAAGATTTAATTCATGGCAAACTATATGTGACTAGACCCTAATTCCTTAGACCTTTCTAGTCTCCTCTAACTTTCATCAACCGCCAATTCTTTGGTCAATTAATTCTAATTAGGGGGTGCAACAAATTAAATGTAAATTCACTAGGAAAAGATAGGAAAGATGCTCACGCATCACCAACCCGCATGTGTGGCTCTCCCACGTGGACAATCCCTAGACATTTGTCCCAGTGCTCCACATCGAAAGCACATTCCCAGTCCAGCCCTGTGCGGCTCCTTTGGAGCAGTCTCACCAAAGCCTTCCTGTAGCAGCGCCCACTTCATGGAGCAATCCTCTGCGAGCTGGCACTTCTTAACCAACGTAGTAAAATTTGTTAGTTTTTGTGGATACACGTAATTAAAGATATCTCTCCTTAGTCCTTTCTCATACTGAGCACACTTCCATTCCTCATAATCGGCTGGATTTCCTTGACAAGATTTTGAGAAACGGTACAAGTTTTCGAATTCACGGGTATAGTTAGTGACAGACATATCCTTTTGCTTCAGCTGCATTAACTCCAACTCTTTTGCAGTGCGAAATGCATGCAAGAAATATCTCCCGTAAAACCCTGTCTTAAATCAATTCCAAGGGACATCCGTTAACTCCACCTGCAAGGTATGACATAACTCTTGCCACTAATTCTGAGTATCTCCCTTTACCGTATGAGTCACTACCTCCACTGATTGTACTTCAGGAACGTGCTGAGTGTACAAAAACCTCTCCACTTCTCGAAACCATTGGTCAGCCTCCAGGGCATTGGCATTTCCATTAAACCAAGGTGAACCACTCTTGAGGAAGTCAGTAAGGGTCATAGACCTATAATATCGACTTACGTTACTTGTACTAGCACTAGGGCTTCCATCTCGACGTCCTTGCATCGGTTTAGTCACGGGATTTTCTCTCCCAATACCTCGTTCGGATCCGCAATATGACATTTGGTCCCTGTTCACACCAAACAAGTGATATCAAGTTGATCAGTCTCAATATCACAAGTCTAATGCTTCAAGTTCCAAATGCATGCTCATGAACGTTTATGCCACATATATCAATCAGATATCCTAATAGCACATACACACATCCAGAGTATGCCTAGAAGCATAATCAGTCCATCCATCAGGCTCTACAGGAACGAACTGCTCTGATACCATAATGTAATACCCTACCACACAGTGCCTTACGCTTAAGTCGTAAAGCAGAGGTGGCAAGATATTACGACCTCTAAAAGAAAAGGATATGTACATAAATATAGTGAATGAAATCATATCAAGGATCCTTGAAGAATAAGCTAAACAAAAATGATAAACAGAAAAATCGTGTCACACTCGCATGGATATTCGTAGAATGGACAAGTGAGATCAAAAGAAAACAGGAAACATATGTATATATCAGAGTTCCAAAACTCAGATAGCAAGCTCCAGACTCGACCTGCAAAGTTAAGGCCAGCCAGAGTATATAATTATATATATTTATATAGAACCCAAAATAAAACTCAAACTACAAAATAAACACCTGTATCTCCAAGTCAACCTCTAGGAGGGACAAAACACAAAATGTACATGTAGAGATTCTATAAGCATATATGTATAGTCTAAAACAAAATATGACAGTCCAAAAGATAGTTCTTCACCTGTAAGGAGGCTCTCCAGACGCTCAACGAGGTATCTCTCGACTTGCATCTGAAAAACAACAAAATATAAATGGAATGAGAACCGGAGGTTCTGAGCATGGTAAAGGTGCCCGCATAGTTAATATAAAAGATCTCGGGAGAGCCAGAGGTATTCCTAGAACTTCGACACTCAGATTTTGGCTTAAGAATTCAACTAAACCAGAAATTAGGTAAGTTATCTAAGGTATTAAAGTTCTAAATCTAACTTTAACTTAACACTTCACTTTCTGACTCCTCCAATCCTATGAGACACTGGTGGAACAACTCCCCTCACACCTCCATCAAGAGGGATTTCTCAGAAAACATACACATACAATTCAAGCAAGAAAAACGCAGATAGAGAAGCATTTACAGCAAGTAGAACAAGTAGCAGATAAGCAGAATTAAACAGTTAAGAAAACTAAAACAATGCACACTCAAACAAAGCAAACAAATGCATATGATGTATGCCTGTCCTATGGCTGATGAGTCTCATCTGTCGGTTATACAGCCAACCCGACATGTCTTGGTAGTTAACCATTAGACAGTTCCTCTGTGCGTGCATCCCTGATGAGCGGATAATTTATACGCTTTTTGACATTGTTTTTAGTATGTTTTTAGTAGGATCTAGTTACTTTTAGGGATGTTTTCATTAGTTTTTATGTTAAATTCACATTTCTGGACTTTACTATGAGTTTGTGTGTTTTTCTGTGATTTCAGGTATTTTCTGGCTGAAATTGAGGGACTTGAGCAGAAATCAGATTCAGAGGTTGAAAAAGGACTACTGATGCTGTTGGATTCTGACCTCCCTGCACTCAAAGTGGATTTTATGGAGCTACAGAACTTGAAATGGCGCGCTTCCAATTGCGTTGGAAAGTAGACATCCACGGCTTTCCAGCAATATATAATAGTCCATACTTTGGCCAAGAATAGAC
>NC_029790.2:29781087-29782517 GCF_000816755.2 Arachis ipaensis | reverse complement strand
TCATCTTGTTGCTCAGATTAGGTAATTTTCTTTTTGTTTTCTTTTCAAAAAATTTTCAAAAATATTTCTAAAATCTCTCATCTGTTTTCGAAAAATATAAAAATGTTTTCAAAAATAAATTATTCTATGGCTTCAAAATTTTTAAGAATGAATTCTAGTGTTTCATGAAGCATGTTGAAGCCTGGCTGGCTGTAAGCCATGTCTAAACTTTTTGGACTGGGGTTTCAACTTGTCATCACAAATGAAGAGATTCTCACACACTGAGTTGCTCTATACATGAAAAGTATCCATACCTGCTGAAGCTTGGCTGGCCATTGGCCATGTCTAGTGTTTTGGACTAGAGCTTTCATTGAAAGCTTGGCTGGCTAGTGAGCCATGTCTAATTCCTGGACTGAAGCTTTAGACTAACATGGCAAGATTCCTGGAATTCATATTAAAAATTTTGGAATCCTTATTTTCCTTTTTCAAATTAATTTTTGAAAAAATACAAAAAAATTAGAAAATCATAAAGTTTGGTGTCACTTGCATATGCATCTTGCATTTTTTCGAAAATATCATGCATTCATAGTGTTCTTCATGATCTTCAAGTTGTTCTTGGTAAGTCTTCTTGTTTGATCTTGATGATTTTTTGTTTTGTGTCTTTTCATGTTTATCATATGCATTCTTGAATTCTTAGTGTCTAAGCATTAAAGAATTCTAAGTTTGGTGTCTTGCATGTTTTCTTTGCATTAAAAATTTTTCAAAATTGTGTCTATGATGTTCATCTTGACATTCAAAGTGTTCTTGGTGTTCATCTTGACATTCATAGCATTCTTGCATGCATCACATGTTTTGATCTAAAAATTTCATGCATTGCATCTTTTTTGTGTTTTTCTCTCTCATCATAAAAAAAATTCAAAAATAAAAAAATATCTTTCCCTTTTTCTCTCATCAAATTCGAAAATTTGGATTGACTTTTTCAAAAATTTTTAAAATCAAATTGTTTCTTATGAGTCAAATCAAATTTTCAATTTGAAAATCTTATCTTTTTCAAAATCTTTTTCAAAAAATCAAATCTTTTTCAAAATTCTTAGTTATTTTCGAAAATTCCAAAAATATTTTTCAAAAATCTTTTTCTTATTTTTAGACCAAATTTTCGAAAATAACATAATCAATTAATGTTTTGATTCAAAAATTTGAAGTTTGTTACTTGCTTGTTAAGAAAGATTCAAACTTTAAAGTTCTAGAATCATATCTTGTGATTTCTTATGAATCAAGTCATTAATTGTGATTTTAAAAAATCAAATCTTTTTCAAAACTAATTTTATCATATCTTTTCAAAAATACCTTCTTATCTTATCTTTTTCAAAAATATCTTTTCTAACTTCCTAACTTCTTATCTTTTCAAAATTTGTTTCAACTAACTAACTAACTTTTTGTTTGTTTCTTAT
>NC_029790.2:29779756-29781048 GCF_000816755.2 Arachis ipaensis | reverse complement strand
GGGATGTAAATCCTTGAACACCTCAGGATCTGTGGACCCCACAGGATCCACTCAGGATCTGTGGACCCCACAGGATCATCTTAGGATCTGTGGACCCCACAGGATCCACTCAGGATCTGTGGACCCCACAGGATCCCCACCTACCTCCACTCACTTCTTCTCACCACTCTCTTTCACACAACCCCATAAACACTCTTCCCTAAAAACCCCTCATCAATCACCTCACCTCTTGGCCGAAACCATATCTCCCTCTCCCTCTCCATATTTCTTCTTCTTCTTCTTCTATTCTTTTGTTTATTGCTCGAGGGCGAGCAATATTCTAAGTTTGGTGTGGTAAAGGCATAGCTTTTTTGTTTTTCCATTACCATTGATGGCACCTAAGACCGGAGAATCCTCTAGAAGAAGGAAAGGAAAGATAAAAGCTTCCACATCCGAGTCATGGGAGATAGTTTAATTATTTTGATGTGGTGATAATACTTTTTATTTTCTGAATGATTGCTTGAACAGTGCATATGTCTTTTGAAGTTGTTGTTTAAGAATGTTAAATATGTTGGCTCTTGAAAGAATGAGGACTAGGAGACATGTTATTTGATAATCTGAAAAATCATAAAAATGATTCTTGAAGCAAGAAAAAGCAGCAAAGAACAAAGCTTACAGGAAAAAAAATAGGCGAAAAAAAATAGAAAGAAAAAGAAAAAGCAAGCAGAAAAAGCCAATAACCCTTAAAACCAAAAGGCAAGGGCAAATAAAAAGGATCCCAAGGCTTTGAGCATCAGTGGATAGGAGGGCCTAAAGGAATAAAATCCTGGTCTAAGCGGCTAAACCAAGCTGTCCCTAACCATGTGCTTGTGGCGTGTAGGTGTCAAGTGAAAACTTGAGACTGAGCGGTTAAAGTCAAGGTCCAAAGCAAAAACAAAGAGTGTGCTTAAGAATCCTGGACACCTCTAATTGGGGACTTTAGCAAGGCTGAGTCACAATCTGAAAAGGTTCACCCAATTATGTGTCTGTGGCATTTATGTATCTGGTGGTAATACTGGAAAACAAAGTGCTTAGGGCCACGGCCAAGACTCATAAAGAAGCTGTGTTCAAGAATCATCATACTGAACTAGGAGAATCAATAACACTATCTGAACTCTGAAGTTCCTATAGATGCCAATCATTCTGAACCTCAATGGATAAAGTGAGATGCCAAAACTATTCAAGAGGCAAAAAGCTATAAGTCCCGCTCATATGATTGGAGCTCTGTTTCATTGATAGTTTGGAATTTATAGTATATTCTCTTCTTTTTATCC
>NC_029790.2:29777938-29779543 GCF_000816755.2 Arachis ipaensis | reverse complement strand
GAATCCTATTCCAGCATGATCGGGAACCGACAGATGAATAGCCGTGCCGTGACAGGGTGTGTGAGCATATGATTCACTGAGAGGAGGGGGTGTAGCCACTGACAACGGTGATGCCCTTGCATAAAGCCAGCCATGGAAAGGAGTAAGACTGATTGGATGAAGATAGCAGGAAAGCAGAGGTTCAGAGGAACGAAAGTATCTCCATTCGCTTATCTGAAATTCCTACCAATGATTTACATAAGTACCTCTATCCCTATCTTATTAATTATTATTCGAAAACACCACTATCCATTTATATCTGCCTGACTGAGATTTACAAGGTGACCATAGCTTGCTTCATACCAACAATCTCCGTGGGATTCGAACCTTACTCACGTAAGGTATTACTTGGACGACCCAGTGCACTTGCTGGTTAGTTGTATCGAAGTTGTGACAATTATGAATTAAGATCAAAGCACCAAGCTTTGGAGCCATTACCAGGATTTGTTCGAGCCTGGACATCACAATTTCGTGCACCAATCCCCAAGCTCAATAATATAGTATTCCATGGAGTCAAACTCCAAGCTCAATAACATAGTATTCCATAGAGTCAAACTCCAAGCTCAATAATATTCCATGGAATCAAACTCCAAGCTCAAATATAATATTCAATATTCATATATATATATGCATGCCCATGGGGGAATCCGGGGAGTTAAAGTGCCCGGTCACATCTTGCGACAGAGGGTCAACAAATAGTCTCAAATACACAAGCCACATAAAAATCTCTTTCCTTTTTAAAATAACACTTCAAATTAAAACTCCAATTCTTATAGAAATTTTGGCAGTATCTCCTCTAAAACTCGAATTTCTACCACCCTTCAAGGGTCCCATCTACCAAAGCAAACACCCCTCAGTCATTCAAATCATTTCCAGTAACAAATTATTTCAAAATCAAACAGATATCAATATTAAATATTTTCCCAAAATCAACTAACTTCAACAATAAATTATTAACAACAGCTAAACCACACATTTTATACCATATACACAATCCATCAATTATACATTCAGTTCATTCCTATCTTAAGGTCTTCTAGCCTAAGTTTTCACGTGACATTAATCATTAACTACGAGAAACTAAAACCACACCTTCGTACGGAATCAAAATATTCAAAGCTCCGGAGAGGCTTTCTAACCGAGCTATCAAAGAAGAAGAAAATGTCCAGAATTGTCTGTGCCTCCTAGAACTCCCGTTGGCGGAACTCAAGGGGTAGAGGAGCTACTTCTCCGTCACCTTTCACCAATCAAAAGTGGTGTCAACATGTAGAGGAGGAGGATATGAATACTTTTACTGGATTAGATTTTTGATTGGGGTTACGGATTGCAAGAAATCAAAGCCGAAAGGTTGGAGGAGGTTTACGTTCTCACGCTTCTCTCTCTCAGTCACTCTTCTCTCTCGCCACTCATTACTTCGTATACTATATATATATGGCGGCGCAAGTATAATAATGATAATAAAATAAATGTTACTTATTCCTTCGGATGAAACTATTATATATAAAGCTAATGATATAATAAGGCTAATGATACTCATAACTATATATTACATATATGCGTACAAGC
>NC_029790.2:29771889-29777096 GCF_000816755.2 Arachis ipaensis | reverse complement strand
AATTATGTAATATATATATATATATATATATATATAATTCAAATCTGAATCCCCTAACCTAGGTTGCACAAAAAAAATTATTGAATTGAAATTTAAAGTCCAGGAGGAGTTTTAGAGGATTCAAAAAGGTCCGTTGAGTGCCTATATCTTATGTCATAATAGATTCGAACACTTGCCCCGGATTAACTTCCGGATCATAATTGTTCTAGTGAATAACTAAAGAAAAAAATTGGAATAGATAGATAGATGGGAGATAGAATAGAAAGAAACTCAATATAAAAATCTCTCAAAAGTTCCCTAATCTTTTTTTTTATATTGGCAGGTCTCTTTGTATGTGTTGTCCAGAATATGAATTTGATTGAATTCAAATTGTTATAAAATTAGTTCAATTACTAATAATAAAATAATTTTCAAAAAATAAAGAACTCTGATTTTATAAAATAAATTATAACTTATTTATGTTTATATTTTTTTAAAATTGAGGGTTGCTGATGAACGAAATTCTTATGCCGGTGTAGAAGTTAACATTGAGTTCAATTATGAGTATAGTATAACCGACATGCAAATATTGCATCAAACAATTCTAAAATCTATGACCGAGAGTATTAGTCCCGGGTCGTTCTCCCTAGGAATTGCCTTAGAATGCACATCATTGATTAGGAAGTCTTTTGTGGTTTTGAGAGTTGGTGCAAGAATTCAAACTAACAAAAGTAAACAACAATTAATTGAGATGAAAGCCTTGGCCAAGGGTGAGTATTGGAAGTTTCATCATTGTAGTTTCCTTCAATTGTGATAAGAATTAATTATTGCTTCACTTAGTTAACCCCCTAATAATGGAGGAAAGTCAAGTGAAAGTAACTAACTTGAGTCACAAGACCTAGCCTAAACCTAGGAAAGTCTAGCTTTAGTGCACTCCAAGTCAATTAGTAATTCTCAATTCCTAATCAACAATTGATATCCACTACTCAAGTGTCTCCAATAACTCAACCCCTAAACCAAGTAAGAGAAATCTACTCCATAGCTAGGGTTGTGATTTTCACAAACAATTGGCGAGCAATCATAGAAGACATGATGAAATTGATAGAAAAGAATTGAATTAAAGCTATCTAATTCAAACAATCATCAACAATCAAGCAATTGAATGAAATTTCTCAATTCATTAATCAAAATTCAAAGTAACAAGGTAACAAATCTAGATCCAAGTGAATGAATCAAAAGATCACTAATTGAGAGTAGAAGAAGAGTAGATCTACAACTTGTATCAAAGTAAAAGTGAATTAGTAATGGATTTCACCAAGAAATCAAGGAAAATTGCAATGAAGAGAGTAAAATCCTAGAGAGAAATTGGAGTTTCTCTCTCTAAAAGACAAAATGTAACTAACTACCCAAAATATCTAGAATAATGTCTAATTGTCTCAATCTCCCTAATCCTTGGTCTTCTTATGCTCTTCCTGCCAGAATTCTGCCCCAAAACAGGGCCTGCCCCAAAACATGGCCTGCCCCTTGCCTGAAATCGCTGGTCACGTTTTCTTCTTAAAAAATTACGTGCGGCTATCGGCGTGTACGCGCACAGTGCGCGTACGCGTCCTTGGGGCTTTTGGCGATCCACGCAGGCGCGCAGTGAGCGCGCGAGTCCAAGGATTTTTGGCCCAGCCATATAAACGCGCCGACTTCTCGTTTTGGCTCCACTGCGCCAGCTCTGAGGGTGCACATCCGCGCATACGCGTATGGTGCGCGTGCGCGCCCATGCCCAAATTCCAAAACTCTAATTTTTCCATGCTTTTTCCATTCATGCATGCTTCTTTCATTCCTCTTAGCCATTTTTTGCCCTATGACTTCTGAAACCACTTAGCAAACGGGTCACGCCATCGAATGGTAAAAGAGGAGGATTACAATATATCAATTCTAATGTAAAAGAAGCATGTTTTCATCTTATGAGGCAAAATTAGGAATGGAACACAAAATTATGCATTTTTATATGAATAAGTGTGGAAGACCATTGATAAAACCCTCAAAATCTATACATGATAAACCCTAAAAACGGGTTTATCAACCTCCCCACACTTAAACTATAGCATGTCCTCATGCTAAAGAAAAGCAAAAGATCAAAGGATCACAAGAGAATGAGACTCATGGGATGCAATCTACTTACATGAATGCAACTAGGGAGTATGCTACTATCTACTTGGTCAATAGCAATTCAATCTTCCTAGAACATATATATATGCACATAGGGCAAGATGATGGGCAATGTATGAATTCTACCAATTCTTGTCATCAAAGTGAAATATGCATAGCTTGCATGAAGAGCGCTCGCGAGAGCCGGGAACAAGGTATTGAGCTTCGAACCCCTGACCGTAAGTGTTTGCACTCTATTCGCTCGCTGTATAGGGTTGATCACTCAATCCTCCCCTACTTCAAGCTCTTCCAAAATTTTTTCTTCCTCTAGCCAATCAACAATTGTTCTATGCATGCATACATATATCATGAGGTCTTTCCTTAAATTGTAATGGGGTTAGGGTTAAGGTAGGGTTATATATTTGGCTAAGTGGGCTAAAATTGAATCCTTTGATTAACTTAAACTCCCCTCCTAACCTATATAACATCCTATACAATTATGTACTAAGCTAACTACCCATTCTTCACTCTTTCACATACTCATACATTTACTTTTGATCATTATACATACGCATTGATTTGTCTTTAAGTCTTACTTTGGGGCATTTTGTCCCCTTTTTTTTTCTTTTCTTTACTTTTCTTGCTTTTTTTTTCATTATTCCTTTTTCTTCTCTTTTTGTTTTGTCTCCACTTTTGTTTTCTTTTTTTTTTCTTTTCTTATCAGCGCATATGGTCTACACATTTGGTCAACACATGAGTATGTATCCACTTCCCAATATTTTTAACAAAAAAACAACAACATGCTTCTTACCTCAACAAATGCCACCCCCCCACATTTTCCAATGCGTACGCACGGATGTGCACCCTCAGAGCCGGCACAGTGGAGCCGAAACGAGAAGCCGGTGCGTTTATATGGCTGGGCCAGAAATCCTTGGACGCACGCGCACACTGCGCGCCTGCACGTGGATCGCCAAAAGCCCCAGGGACGCGTACGAGCCGATAGCCGCACGTGATTTTTTAAGAAGAAAACGTGACCAGCGATTTCAGGCAAGGAGAAGGCCCTGTTTTGCGGCAGAATTCTGGCGGGAAGAGTATAAGAAGACCAAGGATTAGGGAGATTGAGACAATTAGACATTATTCTAGATATTTTGGGTAGTTAGTTACATTATGGCTTTTATAGAGAGAAACTCCAACTTCTCTCTAGGATTTTACTCTTTTCATTGCAATTTTCCTTAATTTCTTGGTGAGATCCATTGCTAATTCAGTTTTACTTTGATACAAGTTGTAGATCTACTCTTCTTCTACTTTCAATTAGTGATCTTTTGATTCATTCACTTGGATCTAGATTTGTGACCTTGTTACTTTGAATTTTGATTAATGAATTGAAGAATTTCATTCAACGGCTTGATTGTTGATGATTGTTTGAATTAGATAGCTTTAATTCAATTATTTTCTATCAAATTAATCATGTCTTCTATGATTGCTCGCCAATTGTTTGTGAAAATGACAACCCTAGCTATGGAGTAGATTTCTCTTACTTGCCTTAGGGGTTGAGTTAATATAGACACTTGAGTAGTGGATATCAATTGTTGATTAGGAATTGAGAATTGCTAATTGACTTGGAGTGCACTAAAGCTAGACTTCCCTAGGATTAGGCTAGGACTTGTGACTCAAGTTAGTTACTTTCACTTGACTTTCCTCCATTATTAGGGGGTTAACTAAGTGAAGCAAAAATTAATTCTTATCACAATTGAAGGAAACTACAATGATGGAACTTCCAATACTCACCCTTGGCCAAGGCTTTCATCTCAATTAATTGTTGTTTACTTTTGTTAGTTTGAATTCTTGCACTAACTCTCAAAACCACAAAAGACTTCCTAATCAATGACGTGCATTCTAAGGCAATTCCTAGGGAGAATGACCCGGGACTAATACTCTCGGTCATAGATTTTAGAATTGTTTGATGCGACATTTACATATCGGTTATACTATACTCACGATTATTTTACATAATTAAAACTATAATTCTAGTAATTTATAAGTAATGAAACTTATATGTATATTTTAATTTGAGTAATTGATATTTAAATTTAAAAATAGAGTTTAGATAATAATATTATTATCGAGTTCGATATCCGATGATATGAGTAAATATCGATACTCTTTGGTAAGCTTAGCTTTGCTAATACTTCACCAAATATCTTTCATCCTTAAGTTACTAATGTCATTTATATTAGTAACTCATATACATCAACTTTATATATATATATAAAAGACGGTAGGCATTTACCTAATGGAAAGCCGTTGTACATATATGTAACATATAGTTATGAGTATCATTAGCCTTATTATATCATTAGCTTTATATATAATAGTATCATCCGAAGAAATAAGTAACATTTACTTTATTATCATCATTATACTTATTGCGCCGCCATATATATATAGTATACGAAGGAATGAGTGGCGAGAGAGAAGAGTGACCGAGAGAGAGAAGCGTGAGAATGTAAACCTCCTCCAACCTTTCGGCTTCGATTTCTTGCAATCCGTAACCCCAATCAAAAATCTAATCCGGTAAAAGTATTTGTATCCTCTTCCTCTACACGTTGACACCACTTTTGATTGGTGGAAGTTGACGGAGAAGTAGCTCCTCTACCCCTTGAGTTCGGCCAACGGGAGTTCTAGGAGGCACAAACAATTCTGGTCGTTTTCTTCTTCTTTGATAGCTCGGTCAGAAAGCTTCTCCGGAGCTTCGAATATTTTGATTCCATACGAAGGTATGGTTTTAGTTTCTCGTAGTTAATAATTAATGTCACGTGAAAACTTAGGCTAGAAGACTTTAAGATAGGAATGAACCGAATGTATAATTGATGGATTGTGTATATGGTATAAAATGTGTGGTTTAGCTGTTGTTAATAATTTGTTGTTGAAGTTAGTTGATTTTGGGAAAATATTTAATATTGGTATCTGTTTGGTTTTTGAAATAATTTGTTACTGGAAATGATTTGAATGGCTTGTGTATTTGAGACTATTTGTTGACCATCTGTCGCAAGATGTGACCAGGCATTTTAACTCCCCAGATTTTCCCA
>NC_029790.2:29747472-29771787 GCF_000816755.2 Arachis ipaensis | reverse complement strand
TATATATATATATATGAATATTGAATATTATATTTGAGCTTGAAGTTTGATTCCATGGAATATTATTGAGCTTGGAGTTTGACTCTATGGAATACTATGTTATTGAGCTTGGAGTTTGACTCCATGGAATACTATATTATTGAGCTTGGGGATGCGCACATAGAGGGACTGTCCAATGGTTAACTACTAGGACATGTCGGGTTGGCTGTATAATCGACAGATGAGACTCATCAGCCATAGGACAGGCATACATCATATGCATTTGTTTGCTTTGTTTGAGTGTGCATTGTTTTAGTTTGCTTAACTGTTTAATTTTGCTTATCTGCTACTTGTTCTACTTGCTGTAAATGCTTCTCTATCTGCGTTTTCCTTGCTTGAATTGTATGTGTATATTTTTTGAGAAATCCTTCTTGATGGAGGTGTGGGGGGGTTGTTCCACCAGTGTCTCGGAGGATTAGAAGAGTCAGAAAGTGAAGTGTTAAGTTAAAGTTAGATTTAGAACTTTAATACCTTAGATAACTTACCTAATTTCTGGTTTAGTTGAATTGTTAAGCCGAAATCTGAGTGTCGAAGTTCTAGGAATACCTCTGGCTCTCCCGAGACCTTTTATATTAACTATGCGGGCACCTTTACCATGCTGAGAACCTCCGGTTCTCATTCCATATATATTTTGTTGTTTTTCAGATGCAGGTCGAAAGACACCTCGTTGAGCGTCTGGAGAGCCTCCTTACAGGCGAAGAACTATCTTTTGGACTGTCATATTTTGTTTTAGGCTATACATATATGCTTATAGAATCTCCGCATGTACATTTTGTCTTTTGTCCCTCCTACAGGTTGACTTGGAGTTTTATTTTGGACTTTCACTAGCTCATTGCTCTTTGCCAAGAGGTTCATCTTCCAAAAGGAATACCTCAATCTCCTTGTTGCTCTTCATTTGTTCACCATGATACAACTTGAGACAGTGCCCATTGACCTTGAAGATATCCGAACTCGAGGGATGGCGCAAATGGTAGACTCCATAGGGTTCTGCTTTCTCCACTTGATATGGGCCTTCCCATTTTGATCGTAGTTTTCCGGGCAACAATCTCAACCTTGAATTATAAAGGAGGACTAGATCACCGGCTCTAAATTCTCTTCTTCTTATGTTCTTTTCGTGCACAGCTTTTATTTTCTTCTTGTAAAGTTTCGAGTTCTCATAGGCTTCCAACCTCAAACACTCTAATTCCACTAGTTGAAGCTTTCTCTCAACTCCGGCCCCACCCAAACTTAGATTGCACTCCTTGACGGCCCAATATGCTCTATGCTCCGCCTCCACCGGTAAGTGGCAAGCTTTGCCATATACCAACCGAAAGGGGCTCATGCCAATCGGCGTTTTTGTACGCCGTTCTGTATGCCCATAGTGCATCGGTAAGCTTGGCACTCCAATCTTTTCTATTGGGCTTCACAATCCTCTCCATTATGCGTTTGATATCCCGATTGGAAACCTCAGCTTAGCCGTTTGTCTGTGGGTGGTAGGCCGTAGCCACTTTATGCATGATGCCATATTTCTTCATTAGCCCTTCCATTCTTCTATTGCAAAAATGTGAGCCTTGGTCGCTCACGATTGATCGTGGCAACCCAAAATTACAAATGATGTTATTTCTCACAAAAGAAAGGACCAAATTAGCATCGTCCGTCCGGGTGGGTATCGCTTCCACCCATTTGGACACATAATCAATGGCTAGTAGAATATAGAGAAAACTATTAGAATTTGGGAATGGCCCCATGAAGTTGATACCTCACACATCAAAAATCTCACAAAATAGCATGGTTTGTTGGGGGATTTCATCCTTCTTGGAGATATTACCAAATCTAAGGCATTGAAAACAAGATTTACAAAAAGGAGAAGAGTCCTTAAAAAGAGTTGGCCACCAAAAAGGAAAGGAGATATTACCACAATCTAGGATTTTTCTTGCCGTTCTTTGAGGTCCATAATGGTCTCCTCCTTTGGAGGAGTGGCAAGCTTCCAAGATTGAGTGGAATTCGATTTGTGGAATGCACCTCCGAATTACTTGATCCGCTCCGCATCTCCAAAGGTATGGGCCATCCCACACATAGTATTTGGATTCGCTTTTTAGCTTATCCCTTTGATGTTTGGAGAGATTAGGAGGAAAGGTGCGAGACACCAAGTAATTTGCAATTGGTGCATACCAAGGAATAACTTCCGAGATTGCTTGCAAGCCCTCAAAGGAAAAAGAATCATTAATAGGAGTGGTATCGCCTTTGGTGTGTTCAAGGCGACTTAAGTGATCCGCCACTAGGTTTTGCGAACCACTCCTATCTTTAATTTCCAAGTCAAATTCTTGCAACAATAAAACCCATCTAATCAATCTCGGTTTGGATTCCTTCTTAGCCAACAAATACTTTAACGCCGCATGATCCGAGTACACTACCACCTTGGAACCAAGTAGATATGCTCGGAACTTGTCCATGGCAAAAACTATTTCCAATAGTTCTTTTTTGGTGGTAGTGTAGTTGGATTGGGCTCCATCTAGTGTTTTTCATGCATAGGCTATGACATATGGATTCATATCCTCGCGTTGTGCTAACGCGGCTCCCACGGTAAAATTTGAAGCATCGCACATTATCTCGAATGGCCGGCTCCAATCCGGCCCTCGCACGATGGGAGCTTGGGTCAATGCTACCTTGAGCTTGTCAAAAGCCTCCATGCACTCCTTGCTTAGATCAAACTCAATGTCATTTTGCAACAATCTTGATAGAGGCAATGCTACCTTACTAAAGTCCTTTATAAATCTTCGATAAAATTCTGCATGTCCAAGGAATGAACGGACTTCCCTCTCGGAAGAGGGGTAAGGCAAGCTAGATATAACATTGATCTTTGCCGGATCCACAGAAATACCATCCTTGGAAACAATATGTCCTAAAACAATGCCTTGCCTAACCATGAAATGGCACTTCTCAAAATTCAAGACACCGTTAGATTTAGTACATCTTTCCAAAACTTTTTCAAGGTTATCCAAGAAATGATCAAAAGAATCACCATATACTGTGAAGTCATCCATGAATACCTCCATTGCTCTAGAAAATCCACAAATATGCTCATCATGCACCTTTGGAAAGTTGCCAGCATTGCATAAGCCGAATGGCGTACGCTTGTAGGCATAAGTTCCAAAGGGGAAAGCAAATGTTATTTTTTCTTGGTCCTCTAGAGCAATGTGTATTTGGAAGTACCCCGAATATCCATCTAGAAAGCAATAATAAGGTTTACCGGATAACTGATCGAGCATTTGATCGATAAACGGAAGTGAAAAATGATCCTTTCTAGTGGCCGAGTTCAACCTTCGGTAGTCTATGCATACCCGCTAAGAGTTTTTCACCCTTGTTGCTATGAGCTCCCCGCTTTCATTCTTGATTGTTGTTACCCTGGATTTTTTTGGCACAACTTGAACAGGATTCACCCATTCACTATCCGAAATGGGGTAGATGATGTCCGCCTCGAGTAACCGGGTTACCTCTTTCTTGAAAACCTCTAAAATGGTAGGATTCAATCGTCTTTGAGGTTGTGTAACGGGTCTAGTTTCTTCTTCTAAGAAGATCCGATGCTCACACACTTGGGGACTTATCCTCACTAAATCCGCCAAGCTCCACCTTATTGCCCTTTTGTTCTTCCTCAAAACACATAACAACTTCTCTTCTTGTTGAGGATTTAGTTCCCTTGCTACAATCACCGGGAACTTGTGGGCTTCATCAAGGTATGAGTACTTGAACACTTGAACTTCTTCACTTGGGTCTTCACCATTTTCTTCGATCATATGTTTCTCATCTAGCTTTGCACAATGTACTTCGGCCACAATGTTGTCAATTAAATCACATCGGAATATGGAGTGGTTCTCCGGTTGGTGCTTCATTGCTTCTTCTAAGCTAAAACTCACGACTCTTCCATCTATCTCAAATGAGTAGGTTCCCGAATGGGCATCCAACTTGAATCTAGAGGTCCTCAAAAATGGCCTCCCAAGTAGGATAAATTATGTCCTTTCGGATTCACTTGGTGGCATCTCCAGGATATGAAAATCAATTGGAAATACCAAACCCTTTATGTTGACCAACACATCTTCTGCAATGCCCGTCACAGTTATTATGCTATTGTCCGCCAAGACAAACCTAGCCGCCGACCGCTTCAACGGTGGGAGCTTCAATATATGATAAACGGAAAGAGGCATAATGCTAACGCATGCACCAAGGTCACACATACAATCAATGAATTGGACTCCATCAATGATACAAGAGACTAAGCAAGGGCCCGGATCAACACACTTTTCCGGGATGGCTCCCATCAAAGCCGAAATAGAACTCTCCAATGGAATGGTTTCCAACTCATGGATTCTATCTTTGTTCATACACAAGTCCTTAAGAAACTTCGCATATTTAGGCACTTGATGTATAGCATCAAACAGAGGGATAGTTACCTCTACTTTCTTGAAAATCTCTACCATTTTTGGATCAAGTTCCACACGCTTCTTGGTCCTTCTTGCCAATGTAGGAAATGGGATTGGTTGAGCCACTTCCTCCAAGACTTGCTCCTTCCTAGGAACTTCACTCCTTGGTTGAGGGTCTTCATCTTCAACTATCTCATGTGCTTCCTCCTCCTCTTCTATTTCTTCTATCTCAACTCTATCCTCCTCTTGAGAAACTATCATTGGGCTAGGTGCCTTTGAGCCCCTCTCTTTCAATTGAGTTCTGGACCTCAAGGCTATGGCATTGATGCCACCCTTGGGGTTGGGTAGATGTTGAGAAGGTATGGCACTAGAGTTTGGAACTTGAGGAATGGAGGTAGAAGGTGGCTCCATACGAGCAATGAGGGCTTAGAGGGTGGAAGTGAGGCCATTAAGACTTGAGTTGAGTGTATTTTGGAGATCTTTTTGCCCTTGGAGTATGGACCGGAGTGTCTCATCTTGATTTGAAGAAGGGGAAGGATATGTGATTTATGGTGCTTGTGATTGGTTGGGTTGAGGTGGTTGTCTATGAGGTGGTATGTAGGTTTGGTAGTTCCTTCCTTGGTTTGGTTATTGATTTGGAGGGTTTTGTGAGTATCAGTTTTGTGGATTGTTGGTGTTCTATCTTTGATTGCCTCCATTGTTCCTACCTCTTTGTTGATAATTGTCCCGCTAACCTTGGTTGGAGCTATCCCTCCAACTTTAATTAGAGTTGTTACTCCCTTGGTTATGATTGCCTCCTTGTTGGGGGTACCCTTGGTTGAAATTTCTCCCTTATGAATGGTAACTTTGATTAGGGCGATCATAGAAGGGGTGATCATAAAAAGTTATGGGTAGCCGCTAGAGTGTTATCTTCTTGGAGACTTGGACATTCATCCGTGTAGTTGGAGTAGCATGAGCAAATACCGCATACTTTTTGGGGACTAATTGTTGGCTTTGTTGGTGTTGAGGAGATGGTGGAGGTTGTTGTTGATTCACTTGGAGTTGCTTTAGAAGACTTGTCATCTCACACAAGGTTTTGGTAAGAGTGCGGTCTCACCACTAGAAGAGACTTCATTCATGGCCTTTGGGCGATTGATTCTCCGTCTAGCATGTTGAGTGGATTCGGCCAAGTCGGTAATGAGTTGCCATCCCTCCTCCGCCATCCTATACTTTGACAAAGAACCATTGCTTGAGGCATCCAATAGATTCTTATCTTGCTCTCTCATGCCTTGGCACACATAGCTAAGCAATACTTGAGTGTCAATCATGTGGTTTGGACATGAGTCAAGAAGTTTGCGAAACCTCTCCCAATACTCATATAGGGTTTCCATCTCGCCTTGTATAATACATGAGATCTCCTTCCTTAACTTGTCTGTCATTTCTACGGGCATGAATTTATCTAGGAACTCTCTTCTAAGCAAGTTCCAATCGGAGACAACATCACTAGGTAAGGTATAAAACCACTTCTTGGCTCTTCCCTCAAGAGAGAAAGGGAAGGCAAACAACCATATGGCCACTTCATCGGATCCTTCCTGCCTAGTGGTCGAGTGTACACCATGAAAGTCCTTTAGGTGTCTAATTGGATCTTGTGCGGGAAGTCCATGGAACTTTGGTAGAAGGTTGATGAGAGCGTTCTTGAGCTCAAAGTTTGCATTCAAATTGGGATGAAGCACATAAAGAGATTGGAGAACGAAGTTCGATGCACCCGCTTCCTTGAGAGTAACTCTCCTTGGAGCGGTCATATTGTCAACACCTAGATCAAAAGAAGAACTATTAGTGCCTTCTTTGGATGATGATTCGGAATCCACCTCGGATATGGTTGGTTAATTGGTAAAAACCTTTTCACCTTCCTCAGAGGCTAACCGCCTCCGAGCTTGCCTAATATGAAGCAAAGTTCTTTCAATTTCCGAATCAAATGGTGCTAAGCTCGGATTCGGTAGTGAACGCGTCATACAATGAAAGAGATAAGAAGCTCATGACATCAAATGATACTTAAGCAAAGATTAATCCTAACTAACAATCAAACAAACAAACAATCAAGAGAAAAATGCAAGTATCCACATATTAACATATCTACACTAACCAATAGAATGGCACACATAAGCAGCTCCCCGGCAACGGCTGCGTCGAAGACAAGTTCCCGTCACAGAGGAGGCCATTCAAAGTGTGCTTAAGACCGAACCATTAGTGGAAGGGGTTGATGCATATCAAGAGATTTTGTCAGCACGATGCGAATATGGGTTTGACTGGGATGCCGTCCTCAGGGTCATTGGCGTACCCGAATCATTCTGGATTCGGGGAAGGATGAGACCCCGGCCCAAGGGCATCACTGCACGTTTTCTCACCAGGGAGGCTCAGGCATGGGCCCAAATTCTAGCCACTATGTGCTCCCAAGCACCCATGGCTCATCTATCACTGCCGAGTTAGCCTTGTTAGTTTGGTGTGTCCTCACCAAGAGGCCGGTGCATATTCCCCGTCTCATTCGCCAGGCTATGGGCCGCATCCATGCTAAGGAGAACCTATCCTTCCCCGCTTTAGTGACCGACTTAGTTGCCGCAGCCGGTGTCCCCCGAGAGACTAAGGATCAGAGGACCATGATCCCGATGGACGGCAATGTTGTTCCAACCGGGAGATACCTCAACCCTCCGGCGGACACCGAGGATCCGAATTTAGCCATCCCCATGAGCACTCCCACCACTTCAATCGCACCACCAAAATCATCCTTGCAACGCATAGAGGACCTCCACAAGAAGATCGATCGTTATGAGCGGCGAAACCAATGCCGATACACTTTTGTCAAGAAGCTTCTAAGTTGCCTAGCACCACCTATGGAAGAACCAGAAATTTCCACGTCCACTGGCACCAACAATGAAGATAGCGATAATGGAGAAGATGATGGACACTCGGAAGCCGATCAACCATTGCGTCTCACTCAAGGCACGGAGGACCGTGCCAACTTCTAAGTGTGGGGAGGTCGGTCGGCTGACCGGTCTCCATAGGTAACATCCGAATAAATTGTGAATCTCTTTTGTTAATTAGGATAGATTACATGATTAGGTTTTTCACTTCTTGACATCCTTTGCATGTTAGTTATATCTTAATAAGTCCACTTGGTTAGAGTAATGACTTATTTCCTAGGAAGCTAAAATTTTAGGGCAACCCTACCAATCTTGAAAATTTTGAAAATTTTTTATGCTAAGCTTGTTTGAAGAATATAATTTGGAACATGGATTTTGAGCCAAGAACAGAAGCAAGTGAGTTTTGAGCCTAATTGCGTGGCTACATCTTCTAGCCACTTACCTTCCTTCTTGTGTGCATTGTCCTCTCTCTATGATTGTGATCCTTAATTTGTTTGACTCTATATGTCCATTGTTATATGTATGAATGCATGTACATGATTGAGGCCGTCAATTCACTTGCCCACTTACCCAAATGACCTTACCTTATAACAACCTTTGCAACCAACTTTGAGCCTACGTTTAACCCACTTATTCTTAATTTTAGCACATTACAAACCGAAAGCGAAAAACCACGAATGTCCCTAATTGAATCCTTGAATAGCTTAGGCTAGAGTGTATATGTCATTCAAGTGTGGAAAAATGCGCAGGGGGGGCATTTGTTGAGGTAAGAAGCATGTTGTTTTTTTTTTGTTAAAAATATTGGGAAGTGGATACATACTCATGTGTTGACCAAATGTGTAGACCATATGCACTGATAAGAAAAGAAAAAAAAAGAAAACAAAAGTGGAGACAAAACAAAAAGAGAAGAAAAAGGAATAATGAAAAAAAGCAAGAAAAGTAAAAAAAAAGAAAAAAAAAGGGGGACAAAATGCCCCAAAGTAAGACTTAAAGACAAATCAATGCGTATGTATAATGATCAAAAGTAAATGTATGAGTATGTGAAAGAGTGAGGAATGGGTAGTTAGCTTAGTACATAATCATATAGGATGTTATATAGGTTAGGAGGGGAGCTTAAGTTAATCAAAGGATTCAATTTTAGCCCACTTAGCCAAATATATAACCCTACCTTAACCCTAACCCCATTACAATCTAAGGAAAGACCTCATGATATATGTATGTATGCATAGAACAATTGTTGATTGGCAAGAGGAAGAACAAATTTTGGAAGAGCTTGAAGTAGGGGAGGATTGAGTGATCAACCCTATACACCGAGCGAATAGAGTGCAAACACTTCCGATGAGGGATTCGAAGCTCAATACCTTGTTCCCGGCTCTCGCGAGCGTTCTTCATGCAAGCTATGCATATTTCACTTTGATGTCAAGAATTAGTAGAATTCATACATTGCCCATCATCTTGCCCTATGTGCATATATATATGTTCTAGGAAGATTGAATTGCTCTTGACCAAGTAGATAGTAGCATACTCCCTAGTTGCATTCATGTAAGTAGGTTGCATCCCATGAGTCTCATTCTCTTGTGATCCTTTGATCTTTTGCTTTTCTTTAGCATGAGGACAAGCTATAGTTTAAGTGTGAGGAGGTTGATAAACCCCGTTTTTAGGGTTTATCATGTATAGATTTTGAGGGTTTTATCAATGGTCTTCCACACTTATTCATATAAAAATGCATGATTTTGTGTTTCTTTCCTAATTTTGCCTCATAAGATGAAAACATGCTTCTTTTACATTAGAATTGATATATTGTAATCCTCCTCTTTTACCATTCGATGCCGTGACCCGTTTGCTAAGTGGTTTCAGAAGTCATAGGGCAAAAAAATGGCTAAGAGGGATGAAGGAAGCATGCATGAATGGAAAGAGCATGGAAAAATTAAAGTTTTGGAATTTGAGCATGGGCGCGCACACGCACCGTACGCGTACGCGCGGATGTGCACCCTCAGAGCTGGCGCACTGGAGCCGAAACGAGAAGCCGGCGCGTTTATATGGCTGGGCCAGAAATCCTTGGACTCGCGCGCGCATTGCGCGCCTGTGTGGATCGCCAAAAGCCCCAGGGACGTGTACGCGCACTGTGCGCGTACGCGCCGATAGCCGCACGTGATTTTTTAAGAAGAAAACATGACCAGCGATTTCAGGCAAGGGGCAGGCCCTGTTTTGGGGCAGGCTAGGGGCAGGCCCTGTTTTGGGACAGAATTCTGGCACGAAGAGCATAAGAAGACCAAGGATTAGGGAGATTGAGACAATTAGACATTATTCTAGATATTTTGGGTAGTTAGTTACATTTTGGCTTTTAGAGAGAGAAACTCCAACTTCTCTCTAGGATTTTACTCTCTTCATTGCAATTTTTCTTGATTTCTTGGTGAGATCCATTACTAATTCACTTTTACTTTGATACAAGTTGTAGATCTACTCTTCTTCTACTCTCAATTAGTGATCTTTTGATTCATTCACTTGGATCTAAATTTGTGACCTTGTTACTTTGAATTTTGATTAATGAATTGAGGAATTTCATTCAATTGCTTGATTGTTGATGATTGTTTGAATTAGATAGCTTTAATTCAATTCTTTTCTATCAATTTCATCATGTCTTCTATGATTGCTTGCCAATTGTCTGTGAAAATCACAACCCTAGCTATGGAGTAGATTTCTCTTATTTGGCTTAGGGGTTGAGTTATTGGAGACACTTGAGTAGTGGATATCAATTGTTGATTAGGAATTGAGAATTGCTAATTGACTTGGAGTGCACTAAAGCTAGACTTTCCTAGGGTTAGGCTAGAACTTGTGACTCAAGTTAGTTACTTTCACTTAACTTTCCTCCATTATTAGGGGGTTAACTAAGTGAAGCAATAATTAATTCTTATCACAATTGAAGGAAACTACAATGATGGAACTTCCAATACTCACCCTTGGCCAAGGCTTTCATCTCAATTAATTGTTGTTTACTTTTGTTAGTTTGAATTCTTGCACCAACTCTCAAAACCACTAATGACTTCCTAATCAATGATGTGCATTCTAAGGCAATTCCTAGGGAGAACGACCCGGGACTAATACTCTCGGTCATAGATTTTAGAATTGTTTGATGCAATATTTGCATGTCGGTTATACTAAACTCATGATTGTATATATATTATGATGAAATATTTTACATAATTAAAACTATAATTCTAGTAATTTATAAGTAATGAAACTTATATGTATATTTTAATTTGAGTAATTGATATTTAAATTTAAAAATAGAGTTTAGATAATAATATTATTATCGAGTTCGATATCCGATGATATGAGTAAATATCGATACTCTTTGGTGAACTTAGCCTTTCTAATACTTCACCAAATATCTTTCATCTTTAAGTTACTAATGTCATTTATATTAGTAACTCATATACATTCAACTTTATATATTATTATTATTATGCATGTACGCATATATATATATATATATAAAAGATGGCAACCATTTACCTAATGGAAAGCTGTTGTACATATATGTAATATATAGTTATGATTATTATTAGCCTTATTATATTATTAGCTTTATATATAATAGTGTCATTCGAAGGAATAAGTAACATTTACTTTATTATCATTATTATACTTGCGCCGCCATATATATATAGTATACGAAGGAATGAGTGGCGAGAGAGAAGAGTGACCGAGAGAGAGAAGCGTGTGAACGTAAACCTCCTCCAACCTTTCGGCTTCGATTTCTTGCAGTCCGTAACCCCAATCAAAAATCTAATCCAGTAAAAGTATTCGTATCCTCCTCCTCTACATGTTGACACCACTTTTGATCGGTGAAAGTTGACGGAGAAGTAGCTCATCTACCCCTTGAGTTCGGCTAACGGGAGTTCTAGGGGGCACAAACGATTCTGGACGTTTTCTTCTTCTTTGATAGCTCGGTTAGAAAGCTTCTCCGGAGCTTCGAATATTTTGGTTCCGTACGAAGGTATGTTTTTAGTTTCTCGTAGTTAATGATTAATGTCACGTGAAAACTTAGGCTAGAAGACCTTAAGATAGGAATGAACTGAATGTATAATTGATGGATTGTGTATATGGTATAAAATGTGTGGTTTAGCTGTTGTTAATAATTTATTGTTGAAGTTAGTTGATTTTAGGAAAATATTTAATATTGGTATCTGTTTGATTTTAAAATAATTTGTTACTGGAAATGATTTGAATGACTGAGGGGTGTTTGCTTTGGTAGTTGGGACCCTTAAAGGGTGGCAGAAATTCGAGTTTTAGAGGAGATACTGCCAAAATTTCTATAAGAATTAGAGTTTTAATTTGAAGTGTTATTTTAAAAAGGAAAGAGATTTTTATGTGGCTTGTGTATTTGAGACTATTTGTTGACCCTCTGTCGCGAGATGTGACTGGGCACTTTAACTCCCCGGATTCCCCCATGGGCATGCATATATATATATATATGTGTGTGTGTGTGTGTGTGTGTGAATATTGAATATTATATTTGAGCTTGGAGTTAGATTCCATGGAATATTATTGAGCTTGGAGTTTGACTCTATGGAATACTATGTTATTGAGCTTGGAGTTTGACTCCATGGAATACTATATTATTGAGCTTGGGGGTGCGCGCATAGAGGAACTGTCCAATGGTTAACTACCAGGACATGTTAGGTTGGCTGTATAACCGACAGATGACACTCATCAGCCATAGTACAAGCATACATCATATGCATTTGTTTGCTTTATTTGAGTGTGCATTGTTTCCAAGGATGGTATTTCTGTGGATCCGACAAAGATCAATGTTATATCTAGCTTGCCTTACCCCTCTTCCGAGAGAGAAGTCCGTTCATTCCTTGGACATGCATAATTTTATCGAAGATTTATAAAGGACTTTAGTAAGGTAGCATTGCCTCTATCAAGATTGTTGTAAAAGGACATTGAGTTTGATCTAAGCAAGGAGTGCATGGAGGCTTTTGACAAGCTCAATGTAGCATTGACCCAAGCTCCCATCGTGCGAGGGTCGGATTGGAGCCGGCCATTCGAGATAATGTGCGATGCTTCAAATTTTACCGTGGGAGCCGCATTAGCACAACGCGAGGGTAAGAATCCATATGTCATAGCCTATGCATCAAAAACACTAGATGGAGCCCAATCTAACTACACTACCACCGAAAAAGAACTATTGGCAATAGTTTTTGCCTTGGACAAGTTCCAAGCATATCTACTTGGTTCCAAGGTGGTAGTGTACTCGGATCATGCGGCGTTAAAGTATTTGTTGGCTAAGAAGGAATCCAAACCGAGATTGATTAGATGGGTTTTATTGTTGCAAGAATTTGACTTGGAAATTAAAGATAGGAGTGGTTCGCAAAACCTAGTGGCGGATCACTTAAGTCGCCTTGAACATACCAAAGGTGATACCACTCCTATTAATGATTCTTTTCCCTTTGAGGGCTTGCAAGCAATCTCGGAAGTTATTCCTTGGTATGCACCAATTGCAAATTACTTGTTGTCTCGCACCTTTCCTCCTAATCTCTCCAAACATCAAAGGGATAAGCTAAAAAGTGAAATACTATGTGTGAGATGACCCATACCTTTGGAGATGCGGAGCGGATCAAGTAATTCAGAGGTGCATTCCACAAATCGAATTCTACTCAATCTTGGAAGCTTGCCACTCCTCCGAAGGAGGAGGCTATTATGGACCTCAAAGAACGGCAAAAAAAATCCTAGATTGTGGATTTTGGTGTCCAACTCTTTTCAAGGACTCTTCTCCATTTTGTAAATCTTGTTCTCAATGCCTTAGATTTGGTAATATCTCCAAGAAGGATGAAATCCCCCAACAAACCATGATATTTTGTGAGATTTTTTATGTGTGGGGTATCGACTTCATGGGGCCATTCCCAAATTCTAATGGTTTTCTCTACATTCTACTAGCCATTGATTATGTGTCCAAATGGGTGGAAGCGATACCCACCCGGACGGACGATGCTAATTTGGTCCTTTCTTTTGTGAGAAATAACATCATTTGTAAATTTTGGTCGCCACGAGCAATCGTGAGTGACCAAGGCTCACATTTTTGCAATAGAAGAATGGAAGGGCTAATGAAGAAATATGGCATCATGCATAAAGTGGCTACGGCCTACCACCCACAGACAAACGGTCAAGCTGAGGTTTCCAATCGGGATATCAAACGCATAATGGAGAGGATTGTGAAGCCCAATAGAAAAGATTGGAGTGCCAAGCTTACCGATGCACTATGGGCATACCGAACAGCGTACAAAACGCCGATTGGCATGAGCCCCTTTCGGTTGGTATATGGCAAAGCTTGCCACTTACCGGTGGAGGCGGAGCATAGAGCATATTGGGCCGTCAAGGAGTGCAATCTAAGTTTGGGTGGGGACGGAGTTGAGAGAAAGCTTCAACTAGTGGAATTAGAGTGTTTGAGGTTGGAAGCCTATGAGAACTCGAAACTTTACAAGAAGAAAATAAAAGCCGTGCACGACAAGAACATAAGAAGAAGAGAATTTAGAGCCGGTGATCTAGTCCTCCTTTATAATTCAAGGTTGAGATTGTTGCCCTGAAAACTAAGATCAAAATGGGAAGGCCTATATCATGTGGAGAAAGCGGAACCCTATGGAGTCTACCATTTGCGCCATCCCTCAAGTCCGGATATCTTCAAGGTCAATGGGCACTGTCTCAAGTTGTATCATGGTAAACAAATGAAGAGCAACAAGGAGATTGAGGTATTCCTTTTGGAAGATGCACCTCTTGGCAAAGAGCAATGAGCTAGTGAAAGTCCAAAATAAACTCCAAGTCAACCTGTAGGAGGGACAAAAGACAAAATGTACATGCGGAGATTCTATAAGAATATATGTATAGCCTAAAACAAAATATGACAGTCCAAAAGATAGTTCTTCGCCTATAAGGAGGCTCTCCAGACGCTCAACGAGGTGCCTCTCGACCTGCATCTGAAAAACAACAAAATATATATGGAATGAAAACCGGAGGTTCTCAGCATGGTAAAGGTGCCCACATAGTTAATATAAAAGATCTCAAGAGAGCCAGAGGTATTCCTAGAACTTCGACACTCAGATTTTGGCTTAAGAATTCAACTAAACCAGAAATTAGGTAAGTTATCTAAGGTATTAAAGTTCTAAATTTAACTTTAACTTAACACTTCACTTTCTGACTCCTCTAATCCTCCGAGACACTGGTGGAACAACCCCCTCCCCCACACCTCCGTCAAGAAGGATTTCTCAAAAAACATACACATACAATTCAAGCAAGAAAAACGCAGATAGAGAAGCATTTACAGCGAGTAGAACAAGTAGCAGATAAGCAGAATTAAACAGTTAAGCAAACTAAAACAATGCACACTCAAACAAAGCAAACAAATGCATATGATGTATGCCTGTCCTATGGCTGATGAGTCTCATCTGTCGATTATACAGCCAACCCGACATGTTCTGGTAGTTAACCATTGGACAGTCCCTTTGTGCGCGCATCCCCAAGCTCAATAATATAGTATTCCATGGAGTCAAACTCCAAGCTCAATAACATAGTATTCCATAGAGTCAAACTCCAAGCTCAATAACATAGTATTCCATAGAGTCAAACTCCAAGCTCAATAATATTCCATGGAATCAAACTTCAAGCTCAAATATAATATTCAATATTCATATATATATGCATGTCCATGGGGGAATCCGGGGAGTTAAAATGCCTGGTCACATCTTGCGACAGATGGTCAACAAATAGTCTCAAATACACAAGCCACATAAAAATCTCTTTCCTTTTTAAAATAACACTTCAAATCAAAACTCCAATTCTTATAGAAATTTTGGCAGTATCTCCTCTAAAACTCAAATTTCTGCCACCCTTCAAAGGTCCCAACTACTAAAGCAAATACCCCTCAGTCATTCAAATCATTTCCAGTAACAAATTATTTCAAAATCAAACAGATACAAATATTAAATATTTTCCCAAAATCAACTAACTTCAACAACAAATTATTAACAACAGCTAAACCACACATTTTATACCATATACACAATCCATCAATTATACATTCAATTCATTCCTATCTTAAGGTCTTCTAGCCTAAGTTTTCACGTGACATTAATCATTAACTACGAGAAACTAAAACCATACCTTTGTACGGAATTAAAATATTCGAAGCTCCGGAGAAGCTTTCTGACCGAGCTATCAAAGAAGAAGAAAATGTCCAGAATTGTCTGTGCCTCCTAGAACTCTCGTTGGCCGAACTCAAGGGGTAGAGGAGCTACTTCTCCGTCAACTTTTACCGATCAAAAGTGGTGTCAACGTGTAGAGGAGGAGGATACAAATACTTTTACCAGATTAAATTTTTGATTGGGTTATGGATTGCAAGAAATCGAAGCCGAAAAGTTGGAAGAAGTTTACATTCTCACGCTTCTCTCTCTCGGTCACTCTTCTCTCTCGCCACTCATTCCTTCGTATACTATATATATATGGCGGCGCAAGTATAATAATGATAATAAAGTAAATGTTACTTATTTCTTCTTCTGATACTATTATATATAAAGGCATTGGTGTTTCCGTTAAACCGAGGTGGACCACTCTTGAGGAAGTCAGTAAGGGTCATAGACCTATAGTATCGACTTACGTTACTTGTACTAGCACTAGGGTTTCCACCTCGACATCCTTGCATTGGTTCAACCACGGGATTTTCTCTCTGAATACCTCGTTCGGATCCACGAGACGACATTTGGTCCCTGTTCACACCAAACAAGTGATATTAAGTTGATCAGTCTCAATATCGCAAGTTTAATGCTTCAAGTTCCAGTTGCATGCTCATGAACATTTATGCCACATATATCAATCAGATATCCTAATAGCACATACACACACCCAGAGTATGCCCAGAAGCATAATCAGTCCATCCCTCAGGCTCTACAGGAACGAACTGCTCTGATACCATAATGTAACATCCTACCACACAGAGCCTTACGCTTAAGTCGTATAGCAGAGGTGGCAAGGTATTTGGTGAAGTATTAGCAAAGCTAAGCTCAGCAAAAAGTACCGATATTTACTCATATCGGCAGATATCGAACTCGATAATAATATTATTAACTAAACTCTATTTTTAAATTTAAATATCAATTTCTCAAATTAAAATATACATATAAGTTTCATTACTTATAAATTACTAGAATTATAATTTTAATTATGTAAAATATTATATATATATATATATATATATATATATAAATTTGATTGAATTCAAATTGTTATAAAATTAGTTCAATTACTGATAATAAAATAATTTTCTAAAAATAAAGAACTCTAATTTTATAAAATAAATTATAACTTATTTATATTTATATTTTTTTTAAATTGAGGGTCGCTGATGAACGAAATTCTTATGCCGGTGTAGAAGTTAACATTGAGTTCAATCGTGAGTATAGTATAACCGACATGCAAATATCGCATCAAACAATTCTAAAATCTATGACCGAGAGTATTAGTCCCAGGTCATTCTCCCTAGGAATTGCATTAGAATGCACATCATTGATTAGGAAGTCTTTTGTGGTTTTGAGAGTTGGTGCAAGAATTCAAACTAACAAAAGTAAACAACAATTAATTGAGATGAAAGCCTTGGCCAAGGGTGAGTATTGGAAGTTCCATCATTGTAGTTTTCTTCAATTGTGATAAGAATTAATTATTGCTTCACTTAGTTAACCCCCTAATAATGGAGGAAAGTCAAGTGAAAGTAACTAACTTGAGTCACAAGTCCTAACCTAACCCTAGGGAAGTCTAGCTTTAGTGCACTCCAAGTCAATTAGCAATTCTCAATTCCTAATCAACAATTGATATCCACTACTCAAGTGTCTCTATTAACTCAACCCCTAAGCCAAATAAGAGAAATCTACTCCATAGCTAGGGTTGTGATTTTCACAAATAATTGGTGAGCAATCATAGAAGACATGATGAAATTGATAGAAAAGAATTGAATTAAAGCTATCTAATTCAAACAATCATCAACAATCAAGCAATTGAATGAAATTCCACAATTCATTAATCAAAATTCAAAGTAACAAGGTCACAAATCTAGATCCAAGTGAATGAATCAAAAGATCACTAATTGAGAGTAGAAGAAGAGTAGATCTACAACTTGTATCAAAGTAAAAGTGAATTAGCAATGGATCTCACCAAGAAATTAAGAAAAATTGCAATGAAAAGAGTAAAATCCTAGAGAGAAGTTGGAGTTTCTCTCTCTAAAAGCCAAAATATAACTAACTACCCAAAATATCTAGAATAATGTCTAATTGTCTCAATCTCCCTAATCCTTGGTCTTCTTATACTCTTCTTGACAGAATTCTGCCCCAAAACAGGGCCTGCCCCTTGCCTGAAATCGCTGGTCACGTTTTCTTCTTAAAAAATCACGTGCAGCTATCGGCTCGTACGTGCACACTGCGCGTACGCATCCCTGGGGCTTTTGGCGATCCACGCGCAGGCGCGCAGTGCGCGCGCGCATCCAAGGATTTCTGGCCCAGCCATATAAATGCGACGGCTTCTCGTTTCGGCTCCACTGCGCTGGCTCTGAGGGTGCACATCCGTGCGTACGCGTGCGCGCCCATGCCCAAATTCCAAAACTCTAAGTTTTTCATGCTCCTTCCATTCATGCATGCTTCCTTCATCCCTCTTAGCCATTTTTTTGCCCTATGACTTCTGAAACCACTTAACAAACGGGTCACGGCATCGAATGGTAAAAGAGGAGGATTACAATATATCAATTCTAATGTAAACGAAGCATGTTTTCATCTTATGAGGCAAAATTAGGAAAGGAACACAAAATCATGCATTTTTATATGAATATGTATGGAAGACCATTGATAAAACCCTCAAAATCTATACATGATAAACCCTAAAAACGAGATTTATCAGTCGCTACAGTTGCCCTAGAGCATGGGCACCTTTGGCCCTTTGACCTGGTGCCTCATTAAAAAATCCTTAGTCGGGAAAAAGAGTGCACCTTGGTTCAAGGCCTTCTAACTATAATATTCCTTAGGTTACAGGCGTGCCAAGATCTCGGGAGTTCTCGCCCTTCGAGATTGGATACCTTATAGTAACCTTTTCCTAGGACTTCCACTACCCGGTATGGTCCTTTCCAGTTTGCAGCCAGCTTCCCTTCTCCCGTCTTTTGTGTCCCAATGTCGTTTCGGATCAGGATGAGATCGTTGGCCGTGAAACTTCTTTTGATCACCCTCTGATTGTATCTCAGAGCCATTCGACACTTCAAGGCTTCTTCCCTAATCCGAGCTCTTTTTCGGACTTCTGGAAGTAGGTCGAGCTCTTCTCTTTGTGCCTGGGGATTAGCTCCTTCATTGTAGAAGATGACCCTGGATGATCCTTCGTTTATTTCAATGGGAAACATTGCCTCCATCCCGTAGGCAAGTCGAAACGGTGATTCTCCTGTTGTAGAGTGGGGGGTTGTCCGATACACCCACAAGACTTGGGGGAGCTCCTCAGCCCAGGCTCCTTTTGCGTCCTGCAGTCGGCGTTTCAGCCCGGCTAATATGACTTTGTTTGCTGCCTCAGTTTGTCCATTGGCCTGTGGGTGTTCTACTGAGGTGAACTGATGCCTGATCTTCAGGTCCGCCACTAGGGTTCTGAAGCTCGTGTCAGTGAACTGGGTCCACTATCTGTGGTTATGGAGTGGGGGACTCTAAACCTTATGACAATGTTTCTATATAGGAATTTCTGACTTCTTTGAGCAGTAACAATGGCCAAAGGTTCTGCCTCAATCCACTTTGTAAAGTAGTCAACCCCTAGTATAAGGTTTTTAACTTGGCTCAAGCCTTGGGGGAATGGCTCGAGG
The DNA here is from genome assembly GCF_000816755.2 of Arachis ipaensis. Lineage (NCBI taxonomy): Eukaryota > Viridiplantae > Streptophyta > Magnoliopsida > Fabales > Fabaceae > Arachis > Arachis ipaensis. The sequence continues at coordinate 29,752,582 of NC_029790.2, read as the reverse complement.
AGATCGAACCCCCCATTTCGTGAACGGCCAGGGTAAGGTGACGCTGATGAGCTCTTCAGGGGGTGCTATGTGGAAACTGGCGTGCTTCTGGCAGGGAGGGCATGTTTTTATGAACTCGGCTGCTTCTTTTTGCAGGGTTGGTCAGAAGAAGCCGCCTCAGACCACTTTTTTGGACAGGGCCCGTGCTCCTAGATGGTTACCACACATGCCATTATGGACATCTTCCAAGACTTCCCTTGTGTCGGAGGTCAGAACGCACTTTAGGAGGGGTGTTGAGATCCCTCTTCAGTACAATATGTCGTGGACTAGTGTGTAATTTTGCGCCTTCCTTATGAGCCTTCTAGCGTCCTTTCTTTCTGTGGGTAGGGTTTCAAATTTGAGGTAGTTGATTATGAGGGTCATCCACTCTTGGAGTTGGCCTGATATGTTTAGCACTTCCTCTTATTTTGAGATTGACGGGGATTGTAGCATTTCCTAGATGAGACTTCTGTTATTGCTCCCTGACTTGGTGCTGGCTAGCTTTGAAAGAGCGTCAGCTCGGGCATTTTGCTCTCGAGGTATATGTCGGACCTCACATTCTTTGAAACTTTGAAGTTGTTCCTTAGTTTTGTCTAAATATTTCTTCATGCTGGAGTCTTTTGCTTGGTATCTTCCATCTATCTGTGAGGTAACTATCTGCGAGTCGGTGAAGATGGTGATACTCTATGCCCTAACCTCTTTAGCCAGCTTTAAGCCAGCCTGCATGGCTTCATATTCTGTCTGATTATTGGAGGCGAAAAATTCGAACCTTAGGGATAGCTCTATTTGAGTCCCTTGATCACTTTTCAAGATGATGCCTGCCTCGCTTTCGGCCTTGTTCGAAGAACTGTTGACGTATAAGCTCCATGAGACGGGTGTTCCTGGGGTATCGGTGTATTCGGCGATAAAGTCGGCCAGGTACTGGGATTTTATAGCGGTCCGAGTTTCATACTTAAGGTCGAACTCGGACAGCTCCACTGCCCACTGCAGAATTCTGCCTGCCAGGTCCGTCTTCTGTAGGATATGCTTCATGGGTTGATTAAGGCAGACCTTGATGGTGTGGGCTTGAAAGTATAGGTGAAGTCTTTGGGATGTGAGTATAAGGGCGTAGGCGAATTTTTTTATCTTTTGGTAGTTCAGTTCAGCCCCTTGTAGGGCTTTGCTGACGAAATAGATGGGCCGTTGTCCATCTTTGTCTTCTTAGACTAGAGCTGAGGCTATTGTCCGGCTTCTGACTGCCAGGTATAACACCAGCTCCTCTCCTTTCACGGGTCGGGTTAGGATAGGTGGTTGCCCTAGGAACGTTTTGAAGTCTTGGAAGGTCTTCTCGCACTCTGGGGTCCATTCAAACTTTTTCCCTTTCCTTAGGAATGAGTAGAAGGGGAGTGACCTTAGAGCTGATCTTGCCAGAAATCTAGATAAGGCGGCCAGCCTTCCGTTTAGTTGCTGTACCTCTTTCACACAGGTTGGACTTTTCATGTCAAGTATAGCTCGGCATTTGTCCGGGTTTGCTTCTATGCCCCTTTGGGTCAGCATGAATCCCAAGAACTTGCCGGCTTCTACCGTGAAAATGCACTTTGTAGGGTTTAATCTCATATCATGTTTCCTTATAGTGGCAATTTAAAATAATATTATTGTCAATTTATGTTATTTTTAAAAAGTTACTTTTAACACGTTAAAAAAGTTTTCAACTGACACTAAAAATAAAGCAGTTTTAATTAAAATTTAAATTAGACTCGAGTTATGGGCATGATATCTCAAAGATATAACTGTCAATGATAGTAATAGAGCGTGGAAATAAAAAATGTAGGAGCAGTTATCACATCAGCAATAGAGCGTCAAGGGACAACAATTACGGAACATTTATTCAAGTTTGAAACTAACGAAGATATATTATAGGAGTAACTGATAGTTGACATTAGGTTAGTGTATAAATAGAGTTTTGAGCACACATTGTAATCAGTTCAGTTCTTCTTGAAAAATACTTGGAAATCTAAAAACGTTCTCAGCCTCCCTGGCATCAGAGAGTAAAACTGGGAATTTAAAGTAATTCTTCTAAAATCTGAACTCAAATTTGTACTCTACCTTTTATTTTTAATTAAAGTTATTTACTTTTTTTTGTTCTTCTTCATCTTCGTCTTCCTTTCTCTTTTAATTTCTGCATTTTACTTTGCCTACGACACCTTGCATGTTTTTGTTTTATCTTTAATTTATTTTCGAAACTACAATTGAGACCTTGAGACACCCACAAGAGAAGTCGTTTTCACTCCATAATTTAAGATTGTAAAACAAAACTCAAAAGTTGTTAATTTATTTTTTGTTAACAATAGAACGAAAAATCGAGAAAAAACAAATTGGCATGCTCGGTAGAATATTGTCAATAGATTGTAGTTGTGTCCAAAAAAATTCCAAATTTGCAGGAAGTTACATTGTGAAAAATTATTTTTAAATACTAAAAAATTAGCGTCAATGGACATGTTAAGTTCATCCACAACATTTTCTATTTTCAGTGATGAAAGAGAAAAGAAAATTGAAAATATTTTCTTACCTCAAACCACTGATACTATTTTATTATCGGTGAGGCATGATGGCGTTGGTCATACCCATCATGGGTTAAGTGCATCTCATACAAACACTATGAGGTGATCGTTTAATGGCTTGCCACCAGGGTTTGTCCCCTCCATAGTGACACAAAATTTGATTAATCCTGTTTACTCACCAATTCAGAACCTTGTCTATCATAACCCATGTGTTAATACTAGCATGAAAAATTTTTCAATTTTAGGCTCACAAACTTCACTTGGTATATTGTCTACTTCTTCAAATGTGAGCACAAAAAAAAATCATTATTCTTCTATTTTTCAAATTACAAGTCCAATTCTTTTTAATATGTCAAAAATATTACCATCAGAAAATTTTATGGTTATTATTGATACATTAGCAAAGTTTTATCAATAGATAAATAAGAATCATTATAATTTAGCTAATATATTGACTCATCATATGACAAAAATACTTAATTTTTTTATTGAGTCGACAAATACTAAGTATGAGCAATTAATCTATAAAGTATATCAAATTGCTAAAATAGTTAATATGAAAGAAAATTAAAATGATTTTATTGAAGTATAAGAGATAAATGTAGAACAAAATCCTCCTGAACATGATATACATTTAGATAAACAAGATCAAAATGATGGTAATGTAATAAAAGATGATACTAAACTACAACAAAATATTAATCAAGTTGTTAAATAAAATGACATTGGCGGACAAGATGTCAATCAAGTGATTGAACAAATTCTGAAAAGATTGGGATTTAATGTTGGATTTGTAAATCAACTTCACTTTGTATTTTTTTTTTTTTTCTTGAATTTATCCAACAAACTGAATTGCCTGAGGGGATGGAAGTTTTCTAAGTCATTAATTACATTTTTAAGGGAAGATGAAGAATCATCAAGAAAGCACTTTCTTGCTATACTGTCAAAATCAATAAAGTGGCGTCAAATGAGTATTTAAAGATGAAATTGTTTTCCTCCTTATTGACAAGAAATGCTTTAACATGGTTTTCTAACCTAAATTCAAATTCTATTCGCTTTTGGATACAGTTAGAAAAAGATTTTTATAAACAATTTTTTCGTAGTGAATTAAAAATAAGTTTAAGTGGTTTATTTTTCATCAAACGTAATGTAGGAGAATCAATTGATAAATATTTGGCTAGATTTAGAAACATGAGAAATAAATGCTTTATTCCAGTTCCAGAATCTGAAGTTGTCAAAATGGTCATAAATGGATTAGAATTTGAAATTAGAAAGAAGCTTGTAAATCAACAATATCATGACATGACTCAACTTGTTAAAAATATTAGACAAATTGAAGAGTTAAAAGCTTAAAAAGAAGTAAAGTATAAAGAGATGATAAAAGAAGCAAATGTCTACATCTCATTGACTAAGTCATGCAGCGGATGATTGAATTTTTTTTCTGAAGTTCGTATAAGGTAAATGGCTTCTCTGTAAATAAGGAGTAATTTTGATAATAAAAAATGACAAAAAATGATTTCATTCTTCTTTAACATATAAAAGAAACGACTTCACAAAGTTAAAATTCTGTTACTTCTGAAATTAAAAAAATTTGTGTCAATTAATAATGTCAATTGGAACAATGAAGGGGTATGTGTCAAAAATTATAACAGATACCATTTGGCATGCTTAGAAGTTGTATATAGAAGAATAAATTCCATGGACAGTTAGGTATTCAACTATCAATGTAAAAATTTTATAGGCTTAGAAATTTTGTTAAGTCTATTACTAATAGGCATTTAATCTATCAAGCATATATGTGTTTAAAGTGTCAACTTAAAAGTATTTGACACTTTCAATATCAATTGACATTTAGTCATTTACACCTCAACTTGTCAAAGATAAAATAAATATCAATAAACAATTAAATTCTTTCACTTTCAATCATTACATATCTTCAAATGCGAAATCTTAGGAACATTTTGTTAGACAAAAAATTACTATTACTTAAAAAAAAATTTATTTTAAGTAAATAAATATAAGATAATATTATTATTAACTTATGAAGCCAGATTTAATATATTAGGGGAAGCTTCTAATTCACTAGCAAAGAAGCAATTTTTATTCAAAATTTGAATTAAGCTTGAATTATAGGACGTGCTATATGCAGGAGCAGTTATTAACATGGAGCGTCAAAATAGGGTGTTTCAAGTTTCAAAAATTAGGAAAGCTTTCAACTGACTCTAAAAACAAAATAGTTTTAATTAAAATTTGAACTAGACCCAAATTATACGCCATGATATCTCAAAGATATAACTATTAGTGATAGTAATAGATTGTGAAAGTAGAAAGTGTGGAAGCAATTATCAACATCAGCAATAAAGCATCAAGAGACAACAAGTGCGGAACGGTTATTCAAATTTGAAAACTGACGAAGATACATTATAGGAGTAACTGTCAGTTAATATTAGGTTAGTCTATAAATAGAATTTTGGGCACATATTATAATCAGTTCAATTTTTTTTTTTTTTTGAAAAATTCTTAAAAATCCAAAAATACTCTCAACCTCCTTG
>NC_029790.2:29746687-29747265 GCF_000816755.2 Arachis ipaensis | reverse complement strand
TAAAGTTTGAAATCAAATTTGACTTTATTTTTTATTTTTAATTAAAGTTTTTTATATTTTTTTGTTATTCTTCATCTTCTTCTTTTTTTTAATTTCTGTATTTTATTTTGTCTCTGACACTTTGTATGTTTTTTTTTATCTTTAATTTTATTTTTGAAACGATAATTGAGACTTTAAGACACCCATAAAAAGAGTTATTTCTGCTCTTTAAATTAAGATTGTGAAACAAAACTCAAAAATTATTAATTTATTTATTTTTAACGATGAAATAAAAAATCGAATAAAACAGCACTATTAATTATATAATTGAACATTGTATAACAAATGGGGAATGCTCCCATAAAGACACAGAAAACGTCTTTTTTAAAGATATTTTTTTAATAATTAAAATTTAACACATATAATCACTTAAATTATATTATTTTTGTCAAAATTAAGTCAGACAAATTAATTTGACCGAAAAATAGTGAATCAAATTTTGAATCCGTCTAAATTAATATTATTTTTCATAAAAAATGACTACAATACCCCTATTATATAAAATGACTAAAATACTCTTATTATATATATTAATTTTG
>NC_029790.2:29743821-29744537 GCF_000816755.2 Arachis ipaensis | reverse complement strand
CTAATCTAGTCTAATTTTAATAAAAATAATATAATTTAATTGATTATATATATTAAATTTTAATTTTTAAAAACATCTTTAAAAATAGACATTTTTGACATCTTTATCTAAATGGCTCCCATAACAAATTAAGATCCATGCTTTGTCTTCTCTACTTCCTTTTGGTCACTATGTTGAAGAAATAAAAAATAATAATAGCACATGCAGATGTATAAGGCATGAGATGGGATGACATGTGCGTACCTGAACAGCAAGGATAACAAGTAACAACCATTAACCACCAACTTGTCATTATTACTAAGAATTAAGTTTAGACCAATTCAAGCACACAAACACGAGGCCAATCAAACGTGAATTAAGTTCTCAAATAAGTTACTAGTTCGTTTAGGTGTAGAATGCCCTTTTCTGTTATTAAGTCACATGATATTTAGTTACTATTTTATGAGATCAATTCCGCTACGTTACCACCAGTATTTCTACTAATATCTGCCAACTATTATTTATAACTGTTTAATGGAAGTGTCTTTGTGGATGTGTCTAATAAAAATATCTTTTTTATGATTGTGTTTAATAGAAGTGTCTTTATAGATATATTTTCTGGATGTGTCTCTTTATATATGTATTTAAAATATAATAATTAATTATTGTTGGTAATAAGTTAGTAAATAATATATTGGTACCCTATACTTTTCCTTATGAGATATATAAAAACTTCA
>NC_029790.2:29742074-29743742 GCF_000816755.2 Arachis ipaensis | reverse complement strand
GAATTCTCCTAGAGAATCGGAATCCTCTCTCACCTGTCATGAATAAGTATATTTTTTTAACTTTCTTTATTTTAGTCGGTTTTATAAAAAATAAAGGCTAGAAATAGTAAGTTAAAATAGGAATTATAAAAATCCCAAAAAAATTTTTTATTTTAATCTATTTTTTATTTCTAATATTGATTTAAAAAATACTCATATATAAAACATATAAAAATAAAATATACAAAAAAAGTTAATATTTTTTATTTTTTTAGTATATGTTATGTATAAGGAGAGTTTTTATATTAATGTTAGAAGAAGAAGTGGATTAAAGTTAAAAAAAAAATTTTTCTTTAAATAAAAATTTACAACGGTTGATTCTAGTATATACAAATTCATATATATAAATATATTTAATTTGATTTGTTGATTGATTTTTAAGCTAACCAGAAGGTGGAAAAAACCATAGGGTGATGTGAAGTGGGTGTAAAATTTGTTTTGTCATAGTATGAGTGGAGCGTTTTTAGAAAAAGGACAATTGAGCATACGGTGCCTTCCCTAGATAGAAGTTGAACATGATAGGCCCCAACCGTCCAAATAACCCACTCCACTTTGATATAACCTTTACCGTCCTTGCTCGTACGTACGTCCCGATCTGGAAATACAATTCATTCAATAAGAATCTATCCACTTATTTTCTAACAAGTCATTATTAATTGACTTAACTAAATAATAAAATATGTTGTTTGCCACGCTAGTATAATAAGTAGTGACTTCACGAGATAGCGCATATTGAAGGGAAGGCTGTTTCTTTGATCTTTATTTTATTTTATATATTCTATTTCCCTTATAATCTCAACCAATAATATCTCAATCAATAACCACCACCATAGCCATGGAATCTTTCTTTGTTAGTAACAACACATTTTTTCAGCGGGAGGAGGATACGGGCATGGACTGGGCATGGATGATTGAGTTCCTGAAGGGCATGGTGAAGCCGGTGGCAGCAACCGCAGTGGTGGGCCTAGCAGTGGGCTTGTCTTTCTGGCAGAAGCTGGGCCTAGAGTCCGAGATGTTTGTTGCCATTGTGAGGGCGTTTATTCAGCTCTCTATCATTGGCTTTGTTTTGCAGTTCATATTCAATCAGGGTAATGCTGGATGGATCATTCTAGCATACCTTTTCATGGTACTTTTTTTTATTAATTTCATGTTCCACAGTATTTTATTTTTTAATTATAAAGAAGTTTCGAATTCATCAAGTTAATTAAAATCTCTTTTTCCTTTTAGGCAATTGATATAAGATGTGGTGTTTTCATTTGAAATGAAATTCAATTGAATTTAATTTGGATCCTCTGCAGGTATCAGTGGCTGGTTATACAGCGGGGCAGCGAGCGAAACACGTGCCTCGCGGAAAGTATGTGGCGGGTGCTTCCATACTGACCGGAACATCGGTGACCATGTTTTTGCTGGTTATATTGAATGTGTTCCCTTTCACTCCCAGATACATCATCCCTGTTGCCGGCATGTTGGTCGGAAACTCTATGACTGTAACCGGAGTTACCATGAAGAGACTTCGTGATGACATTAAGACTCAAATCAACTTGGTTTGTATATCTTGCTTTTTACAAACTCATATTAATCTTCAGACGATTAGAGTGATTGAGAGACTAGTTCATAATTTTTTTTTCT
>NC_029790.2:29709256-29740449 GCF_000816755.2 Arachis ipaensis | reverse complement strand
ATTTTTAAAACTAATTTATATGTTTTTTTAAATTAAAAAAAGTTGATATAACATCTCATAGTAATGAATAGTTTACTAATTCTTACCATTTCCTATATTTAAGTTATTAAAATCATTTTAAATATTAAAAATAATTTTATCAAATATAAATAGATTATATTTATTGAAAATTATTTTTTAATCAAACTTTAATACTATCATTTTAAAAAAATTAAAAACTTTATCACATAAAACCTAACTAAACCATATATAAAACTACTCTTGTACTCACTATGGAATTGTTATTGAATATCATGAATTTCACTGATAAACACTTTCCTTTCTTTTCTTTGTACTCTCTGTTCTGGATTTTTGTTATTTCAACTTTCAAGACACCGTTAAAATTGAGTATAGAATTATAAATATGTTCATCATTTAGTTAAACTAATACAAGTAGTACTTTCTTTGCTTTCGATGATATCATTGACAGTTTCATCTAAATTGAATAAATAAATAATTAGAATCATCCAACTTGTCATAGTTGACCGTTTCGGCGTTTACCATGTATTCGTATTGTTGATTTCATCACACCTTATTGCATCATTATTTTACTATTAACAAAGACAGAAGTTTGTTTAATCCTCCAACTATTGCAATTTAATTTTTCAGATTATGCAAAGTCATGTGTATTGAAACTCTGTTAACATGTGCAGCTAGATCATTTAAAAAGTAGATCTAAGTTTTTCTTCTAAAAAAAGCTGGCATAATCAGTACTAATACAAAATAACTACTTCATTTTTGTATAATATTCATCCTTTCGAAAATTTAGCATACTGGTAAAATATTAAATTGGTCTCTTACGTTTGGACATAATCCTGTTTTATTCTTTAAGGTTTAAAGTATCTTATTTAAAATTTAAAAAAGTTTCATTTAGTTTTAATGTAGTCCCACCGTAAAATTAAAGTTGTCCTACATGACAGAACAAGGTCGATATTCTGTACAAGTTACAGAGGCACAAAATCAACCGTTGATGTATCAATACATTTATTTATCATTTTTTTTAGTTTTATAGAAAATATTTCATTCAAATTATAAGAAAAATGATAAATAAATGTATTGATTTTGTGTCTCTAAATTTGTATTTATTCTCCAAATTATTGACTTTATTCTTGTACTGCTGTCATGTAAGACATTTCATTAATTATTTAACTTTGAACTCACAGTAAGACTATATTAAAGCTAAATAAAACTTTTTTGGATTCAAATAGAACACTTTAAATCTTAAAGACCAAAACAGAATCACGCCAAAACACCAATTTATTATTTTATCCTTTAGTATACCGATGACCATCAGTGTTATTACTAAATATTATTACTGTAGACTAATATTTAGCTAATAATAGTTTATGTTTACATTTATAAAGAAAATATATAATTTGCACACGTATTATTAAAATTTACATACGAGTTAACATAATTTGTATATATTTATCATGGTGTTCAAATACTAATCAAAATTATTAAAATTTTATGTATTCATAACTCAAGTGTATCTGATATGAATGTGTATCTAGGTTGAGACGGCTTTGGCGCTTGGCGCGACTCCACGACAAGCTTCTCACCAGCAACTGAAGAGGACTCTGATCATAGCACTGTCTCCGGTGATAGACAACACAAAAACAGTGGGTCTAATATCTCTTCCCGGAGCAATGACTGGTCTAATCATGGGAGGTGCGTCGCCATTGGAAGCGATTCAGCTGCAGATTGTAGTGATGAACATGATGATTGGTGCATCCACTATGAGCAGCATAATGGCCACTTACCTTTGTTGGCCATCATTCTTCACCAAGGCCTATCAATTGGAAACCAAAGTCTTCACAGATTGATTCCGTTACTCCAAAGCACAAATTTTTAAATGATTAATTCTTCAACACCATGATTCAGTTCAAGTCACCTCTAACTGTATAGGATTGGGTTGTTTTGTTAGTCAATTTTGGTTTTTTATGGAACAAGCTAAGGTCATTTTGTGTTTTGATTCTCAACATTACTTTGTGTGTAAAAATGCGATCAAATCAAAGTGTTACTCTGTTGAATATTATTCTTTTTACTATAATTCTTTAGGGAGTATTTTTAGGATATTAGTTAGATAGATCTATCATGTCAAAATTGAAAGTTGGAAGTTATTAATCGGATAAAAATGAATTTAATGCAAGACAAAGGATGCATAAAATGAAAATATGAAACACTGACAAGTGGCAAAACAGAAATTAGCAACAAGTAGTTAGGATTTAGCAAGGTATATGTATTAATGTATGCACCTAATGAAATTGGGGGAGAGGGAATATTTGCTCAAACTAGCCATCTAGAATTAATTTGAGATAAGGGGATATGATATATATGGTTGTGATTTGCAAGGTGACATGTGCACTGGGAAAATATTCTCATTGTAGTAATCAAAGTTTATTAGGGTATCATAATGGGAAATGCATGGAGTTCTATATATTATTATGGAAGAATAATGTATCCTGCTAGAGAAACAATGGACTATTTGTACAATGTGTACAATGGATGATTGAGTTACAAAATAAACATCTCTCATCTTTCATACTATCTAGAATAACCATCCGAGTACTAGGGATAATAAACATCTTCCCAAAAGCTTAAATTAATTTTGGGATTCACCAAGACTCGAACTCTTGACCTTTTAGATCTAGCGCTCTAATACCATGCATAATACCACTCATCCTAAAAGTTTCAATTGATGGAAAAAAATAACACTAATGATTATATCTCTAATACTCTCTAAACTTCTATTATACACATTGTATAAATATTCCATTGGCTACTCATACTTTTCCTAATGCTATTGTTGTTCAATATATGCTATATTGGATATCCGTTACCATACATGTGATGCGAATTATGTGAGGACAAGGTAACAGCTAAGACCACCCCTAGTTGACAACAAACACCATTTGATAATTTGGTCCGTAAATTGATATATCATAACATATCTTTTAATTTTCCTTTTGACGTGGATTATGATATTGACTAAATTGTATGGATTCTTTTGTCTAAGTTGCTTTATTCCGCAAAGATAAGGGATATAACACAATAATAGAGGAAATATAGTTACTTTATATATATGAAGTTTAGTTATTGTCTCACAATAAAAGAGAACCATCAACATAACAAGGTCCATTCTTCTCTCGCATTTGACATTTTCATCGGTGGGTACAGTTTTAATTTGGTGGTTATTCTCCACAAAATAATAATTAAAAGATATTAAATAATTTAACATATTTAATTAAATTATTTAATATAATATAAAACAATATTTAATTTAGACAAAAATATTAAATTGGTTCGTTACGTTTAGGCCTAATTCTATTTTGGCCCCTAAAATTTAAAATATCATAATTTAAATCTAAAAAAAATTCATTTAGTTTTAATATAATCGTGCCATGAAGTTAAAGTTAAATAATTAATGAAGCTCAGTTTTTAAATCTGAAAAACTTATAACCAACCTCTTCGCAGTGGCGAAACTTGAAACAAAATTTTGGGGGGCCAGATAGAAAATAATTGTCAAAATTTTTTTGATATGGATCCCATTTAAGATAAGCTCGTCTAATCTCATCTTGCTGGTTTGGGTGATATTGCCAAATCTAAAACCGTTTTTCAAGATCTCATTCCAAAAAGTTAAGGTTAAAGTCATCAGATGTAACTTTTTGAATTTTTGAAGGTTATATCTCACTTTCTTCGTGATTCATTAAAATAGAAGAACTATCTACAAGTGTTGATATTGTAAAAGTTATATGTTCTCCTTCTTAAATATTAGTTTTCCTCTTAAAAAATGAATCAAGTCTTTGATTTTTCATTATTATTTTATATAAAATTTGAATATATATCCTATAAAATATGTAAAGAAGAAGTTAGAAGGACAAATATTAAAATTTATAATATTTATTAATTTTTTTATCAATTTATACAAATACAATAATATTAATACTTATTGAGTATTCTATTATTTTTTATCAGTACTTTTAAGTCATAGTAAAGTATTTAAGTCAATTGAACTATTTTTTATCTTTTGAAAAAGTACTACTAAATTTTTTGTAAAAAGTTTGGGGGGGACCATGGCCCCCCTTGTCTGAACTAAGTTCCGCCACTGCCTCTTCGGTTGTCGAGGAGAGTTTCAGGTGACGATAACCTTGTCCTTGTTGATAGCAAATTTTTTTTTTGCAGAAAGCGAGTTCCCGACGATGTTCTCCATGCGCTTGAACCAAGGCTAGTACCTCATGAAAATGCATCTGCTGCTAATTTTGTACCTCTCGAATTTATACATCTTCTCCAAATTATCAATCTTGTTCTTACACTGCTGCCACGTAAGACATTTCGTTAATTATTTAATCTTAAATTCACAGTAAGACTATATTGAAACTTAATAAAAAAAATTTATATTCAAATAGAACACTTTAAATTTTAAGGACTAAAATAGAATTAGATCCAAATAAAAAGAACTAATTTAATATTTTACCCTTTAATTTATTATTTTTGTCGATCTAAAAAAAATAGAAAAATGTTAGGTTTTTTTTTATTGTTGATAGCATTTTCGACCCCAGGCAAAAAGGAGAAAGACGTTACAAAATTTTGAGGTTTCGAGAGATTACAAACCAGACATCCACAACAAAAGAAAAGCAGCATAAGCCAACTTGACTATACTTCTATAGTATTAGGAAAAAATTTAGGAGACTAGCACTTTTATTAAAATTTGGCCATCACTTAACCAACAAAAGAAAAATAAGTAATTCTACATTATTAGATAAAATCTCATGCCATTAAAAACATTAATGATGACTATAAATCACAAAATTTGCTGGTCCCTAACACTCCTCGTTGTATTGACATTAAGGAGCAGCTGACTTGGACAGTAACGAGCAAAACCAAAGCCAAAAAAGAGAGAAAGAAACTAACACCATAGCACCCTATTAAAATTCATCTCTGATGCAAAGTTCCTTCACTTATCCAGATAGCAAAACTCCTTTTGTGTGATAAGTTGCATCTTTAAAGTGTCAACTTGTTGTGGTAAATTCTTCGGCTTATTCCTTTAAAAATTTAATCTCCGCAAATTATTATTCATCCCCTTATACTAATTAATTGAACATATTTTATCAGTTTTAATTATTAGCTGATCAATAGATGCCAAGGATTCCTCAAGCATAAATTAAATGATCATCTCCAAACGAATGACTACTTGACTAGAGCTTTTACTATTGAACCTGTACCATAAAATTCACATAATAAAATCAGCATTTTCTCTTTAAAAATTAAAAAATAACTCCCAATAGCCATACACCTTTTATGAGCAACAAAATTAACACAAAGCCAAACCCCTATCAGATTATTTTGATTCTGATCCTCATTGCTGGCGCGGCAACACCAAGCATCCGTGGATGTTTCCTCATCAATCCTTTATTGTTAAGGATGTCCCTTTCTTTTCAACGAGATAAGATTTTTTCCCTAGCTTCATTCACTAAGATTTCTCTATTTTAAAACACTTGTTGATTCCTAAGCCTCCGAGAGACCCAAAAGACAGCATACTATAAATTCAACCATTTTCTTTTACCACATTTGACACCATCTTATTCACACCATGACTCAAAGAAATCCTTTACTCCCCTCGCTTTCACCCACAAAATTTCTCCTATCAACATATATAGCTTTTGACCATACCATTGGTACATAGTTATTGGGTACAAATAAGTGATCTATATCCTCATCATCAAGGCCACACAGCATACAAGAAATTTGACTTTCAACAATAACATTTATACTTTTTAACCTCTTCATAGTGTTAATTTTTTCAAGGATCACTAACCAACCCATCAACTCCACCTATATAGCACTTCTCCAAATGTTATCGAATGTGTCTTGATTCCGCCCATCCAAGATTTTTTTGCCACTATTGTGTTGGTAAAAGATTTTACTGAGAAGCAACCATCCTCTTAGAAACTCCAAAAAACTCTATCTTGCGACGTACATTTAAAATAATAATGTATGTAAATCCACACAGCGTTTACACTGCCACTCAAAGAATTGTCATCTCCACTTCAAGTTCCAGTTCCAATAAAAACCATTTCAGAAGCACAGTTGGCAATGCACTCCAATTATTGAGAAGATATGCCATATAATCTAAGGAATTTGTCTTTAAGCTTATTAGACTCACCTAGCCATATGTCTTCACAGAATTAGTTTTCTTTCTATTCCCTACGCACATTCTCAATCCCGCCAAACAAACATCTTTACGGATGGGATTCTCAGAAGCACCAAAAATAATATCTGATACATGCTCGAACGAGCATTTTTTATATTCTAGCTAGAACTAAGATATAGAATGATAAATTTGTAATGATCAAGGATCTGAATATTAAAAGAATTACACTAATCCAATCTTAGGCATTAAGAAGAAGAAGAGTTCGTCTCAAAAATAATTGTGTTAAAACGGTGCCACTCATCATAACTCTTATTGAGTTACTATGATGCACAGACACTGACACTGACACGACACGGGACACGCCGACACGCATACATATAAAATATACGGAAAAGCTCTGCATACAAGCGATTAGGGCTTGTAAGCATTACAAGTCAATTAACCCCTAACCCCCCAAAACGCGCTGCAAGTGCTACGTCCCTTACACGCGCTATATAAAGATCCCGCGTATATATAACTACCAAATTTAAAAGATTTGTTTCCTTCTTCGTTTTCCTTCTTTCCAAATTTGCTCGTTCTTCTTCTCACGCGTCTTCCCTGTTTTTTCGATCGTTCTTTTTCTCTCCTTTCTCACTGGTTTGTTCTTCGTCATTGACGTTAGTTCCTCTCTTTGTAACTCCAGCTTCGTTTTCTATTCGATTTTTTGTTTTCTAAAATCAAAGTTTGAACTTGTTTTGAAGATAATGGATGATTCAACCTCAGATTGTCAGCTGAATCAGGGTGAAGTGGATTATGAATTTGAATCTAACGAAGTTCCTGAGGTTTGATTTACATACGATTACTCTGAATTTTGTTGCAGTTATTTGTATAGCATTGTGTAGCTGAATAATTCGTGAACATTGACTGTGAAACTAATGCGTGAACATAAATCTGTGGATTGAATCTAATGTATTAGTTTTGATTAATTATCTGCAATTTATAGCAGACGCTCGGGTGTAGATCAGAATTTTTTGTGTGTATTTTTGGGAGAAGTGTGGGTGTATTTACAGTTTATGACTTTTTTTGTTATTTTAGTTGAGTTGTTGCCGTTCGAGTGTATTATATCAGACATGATTAGGTGTATTTTTAGTTTTTGACATGGTGTATTCTGCAGCCTCTCTCTGTTGTTGATGGCCAGTTTGTTTCTATTTTAGTTGAGTTGTTGTTGTTCGGGTGTATTAGATCAGATATGATTGGGTGTATTTTTTGTTTTTGACATGGTGTATTCTGCAGCCTCTCTCTGTTGTTAATGACCAGTTTGTTCCCAAGGTTAGAATGACATTTACCACCCTTGAAGATGCTGGAAAATTTTACAGGAACTACGCCAAGGCTGCAGGATTTTCTACAAGAGTTCGGAGCACAAATAGGAAGAAAAACGAGATTAAGAATCAATTGATTACATGTAGCAGAAAGAAAAAATGGAAATCTAAAATATCTCCGACCGAGAAGACGAATCCGACAGCTGGTTTAAACTGTCCTGCAAGAATTTATATACACACAGGATGTTGGTGCTTGGATCATTTCAAAGGTTGTGCTGGATCATTCACACTCTTGCTGTCCAAGTAAAACAGAGATACTCAAACAGCACAGGGAACTAAACATGTCCATTCGTCGTACAATAGAGAATAACGAGGAGGCTGGTATTAGATCAAGCAAAACTTACCAATCATTTATTGCGGCTGCCGGGGGTCACCGCGAGTTAAATTTTATTGAAAAGGATGTGAGGAATTACATTAAGAGAGAAGTTCATAATGTTTCTGAACAAGAAGATGCAAAGGAATTCGGAAAATATTTGTTAAGAATGAAAGAGAAGAATCAGAATTTCTTTTTTGAGCTTGAACTCGAGGAGGATCAATCGATTAAGCTGGCTTTTTGCACCGATGCAAGAAGTAGAGCTGCCTTTGAGTATTTCGGAGATGTTATTTCATTTGACACCACCTACAATACAAACAGGTAACAAACTGTCCCTGTTTATGATGCTAAATTAATGTATATTTTTGAATCCGCGGCAGAGGTGTATATTGGGTGTTTTTGGGGGTATACAAAGCATTTGTTGGGTGTACCTAATGATTTTTCATTCTGCACTATGGTAATTTATTTCATGTATAATTTGGTTTGTGGTTCTTTTGTCGGGGTGAATCACCACGGTCAGTCAATACTTCTTGGATGCTCTTTGATGAAAAACGAAGAAATTAAATCATTCAAATGGTTATTTCAATGTTGGCTTCGTTGCATGGGAGGAAATGCTCCGAAAGGGTTTCTCACCGATCAATGCACATCAATGAAAAGGGCTTTAGAGGCTTGTATGCCAACAACAATTCACCGTTGGTGTATTTGGCACATCAAGAAGAAGATTCCAAGTAAATTAAACGGGTACAAGGGACATGCAGAAATTGAACAAGAAATGAGCGAAGTTGTTTGGAACTCTCATAGCAAAGACTCATTTGATAGGAATTGGAATGATATTCTACTGAATTTTAGTCTTGTGGACAACAAGTGGCTTTCAGGTAATGTTTGTTTAAAATCTGCAGCAGAGGTGTAAATTACATATTTTTTCGGGTGTATTGATAGTTTGTATTTGGGTGTATTCTGCAGATCTATATGAAGACCGTCATATATGGGTTCCAATCTATCTGGATCACCACTTCTGGGCAGGGATGAGAAGCACACAAAGGAGCGAGAGCATGCATTCATTTTTTAACAAGTTTATTACCCGGAATAGATCGCTTATTCAATTTGTCAAACAATACGATAATTACCTCGGAAGCAGGGAGCAAGCAGAGAGAGAATCAGATGCTGCAGATTTTCATACGGTCATACCGTGTGCAACCAAATCCTCCATTGAAGCTCAGTTTCAAGATGTGTACACTCATCAAAAGTTTAGGGAAGTCCAAGCACAATTCAGAGGAAAGGCGAATTGCATAACTAGATTAACAAATTCTGCTCTAGGCTATTCAGTATACGAAGTTGGAGAACAAGTTTCCAGCTCAATATTCAACAAGTTTGTGGTTACTTATGACTCAGTAGCAGCCGAGGTAAAATGCCAATACTTATTATTCGAGTCAAGAGGGATACTGTGCCGTCACGCACTAAGCGTGTTAAGTTTTGAACGAGTAAGCCAAGTGTCACCTAGATATATACTGGAACGATTGAGTAAGAAGGTAAAGAGACGACACACACAGATCAAGAGCAGCCACGACGAGCCACTGTTGGAGCCAAGAAGCAAGAGGTTTGACCAATTAGTTTTTCGTTCGCAAAATATTTGCGAATTTGTATCAGAATCGGAGGAGCTGACTGCAATTCTGCACCCTGCGTACGATAACGTCATGGTTGAGATGGAACCATTGAAAGCCAAAAGGAAGGGCACATCTTCTTTATCTCACGAAGACGCCAACTTGAAATCCGTTAACGAGCTTCAAAGCCCTCCAAGGATTCGAACAAGAGGACGTCCAAAAAAATAGGCTAGGTTCAAAGTTGGACAAACAGATTGCAAATGCCACAAAGAAGAAGAAAACGAAAGGTTTAAATGAGGTAAAAGTGATGTTCTTTAAATATGTGGTGATTGAGTTTATTTTTCTCGTTATTAGTTTAGCTAATATGTGAGTTTGTTATATTCAGTTAAACCTCTTTGATGCTGCATCAGTGGTGCATTCAAATTCCAGCCAATATCAAGCACGTGTTATGAATTATCAGTTCAGGGTACTAGCAGCAGCGGATAACTCTTTGGGTGTATAGTTACAGAATATGGGTGTAAAAACACTGTTCGTTTGGGTGTATTTCTGAATTTTCTTGTATTTCACATTTTACATATATATACATATATATACTTCAGAACCTTGTTTTTATGTTATAAAATACTGTTTGTTTTTTTTTTACAACGGTTTAAGGGTTTTAGGTATTAGGGTTTAAGGGTTTTAGGGTTTACGGATTAGGTTTTAGGGTTTACGGGTTAGGGGTTAGGGTTTAGGTTTTAAGGATTTAGGGTTCAGGGTTTTAGTGATAAAGCATCAGGGGAGATAGATTTTTGGGTGTATATTCAACTTTCTTTGGGTGTAAAAAATGGCAGGTTATGGATGTATATTTAGTTTGATGTTTTCCTTCATATTATAGTACCTGTAATTCATACATTTTGAATACAGCAGAGAGAGTTTAATTATTGAAAGAAATTTTACAATAAACTGGATTATAATTGGAAAATTTTTACAGCATGTGTTCAATTTGTTACAGGACTATATAACATTTACATTAATCAGTGTCAACATCCTTAGAATCTATTTGACAATATGGACTCAATAACAACGAGGATGGCTTGGACAGTCTTATTACATTACTTTTCCTAATGGCTTCAGCTTTGTCTAGATTCATGTCATGGAATAGAATCCGGGAAGCATATTCCACTCTAAAGTGGTCCACCTCGTGTTACAGTAAAAAAAATATTTTGTTTAATTAACCATGTTAATTGAGTAATGTAATACAGAGTTATTTAGTTTTAAACATATTTACCTGAGTCCAATTGTCCCACTCATACTTCCTCCTTTTAATGTTTGCTGGCTCAAATATCTCAAGCCACTTCATTACGTAGATAGTATAGTGATAGCTGAAAACAAAGAAAATAAATTACAAATTACATATAGGAAAGTTTAATTTTCAGAGTGAAAGATTTATACCTTGTCTTTTGGCCCGAGATGTGAAGGTATGGTGGTACAATTTCCTTGTCCTTGTCCCTTGATTTCAGAGGTGCCCCCAACATATACTTTAATTCGTGAAATTACATATCCCTTAAAAGACAAAATAAATCAGTAATACATGAATAATTTCAATAAAGGGATACACCCAAAGGAGCACAAAGTTACACCTTATATTGAATAGAAATACACCCAACTATTAAAATACAGAACACAGAAAACAACTTACAATGAATGTATTCAGGGCAGTTCTCTCATCGGACGGAGATTTCGTGTGATATGGGTCGACTATATAAAATTTCCTCTTTCTTGTATCAGCGAACCATAACCACCAATGCTGTGAATGGCAAACAGGTGCAAATATCTAAAATATGTTCAGATTGAACACTGTTTTAGTTTATTTGGCACATAAGTAAAAAATGGTAATAAGAAATTTTAGAAATGAAAACTTACATAACGATGCGATGCCAATTTTTTATGGTCCAAGAAGGGTATAAACATTGGGTAGTCTTCCACCCTAAACGGCTTATTGTTTTTAGGCTGTAAGAATACCCCCTGTGGATGATTTGCAATGGCCATGTTCTGCAAAAATTGTGAACAAACAAATGAATATAGAAAATACACCCAAACAAATCCAGAAAATACACCCAAATGAATAAACAACTTACACCCAATTGAACAGAGAAAATACACCCAAATGAACACATTAAATACACCCAATATAAGACAAAAAATACACCGGAAGGAATACAAAAGATACACCCAAAATTCGTTGAAGCAACCCTTACCACAATATCAGGGGGACAGTATACTTCTTCTTGAAACCTTTTAATCTTTTGTTGGTTTAGGATGAAGCACATGGCAGAGACAATCTAGAAAAAGATGCCGAAATCAATTTTACATCAATCAAGATTGTAGTTAATTTTGGTGATAAAAACATTAATGTTGTTGTAATATTACCTCAGCTTCTATATGCATTTCAGGCGCGAGTGATGCAAGGTGGAGTTTTGACAGAGTGTATATATCCTAGGCTTGGAGTCTACAGACGTTGTCAAACTCATTAGTTAGCCCATCTGCGTAGGTCTTCACTCGTATAGCCCAGAGGTAGCATTTCTCTTTCATGTCAGAACTATTTTCATTCGTCCTCACAGGAGTTTCAAACTTCTCGAAACTCTCTGCCCCACTCTCCTTTGGAATCTGCGGACTTTTTTCTTTTATTGTCACCTCACCACTTGCAATTTTTTGTACCAGATCCCCTAATTGTTCTAGCAGTTTTGGGGTTTCTGGAGTTTTTGCCCTGTCTCCATCTTGCGTTGACGCTCCCTCCTGCGTTGCTGTTTTTTCTTGGCTTGAATCAGTCAAGCCAAGGTTGAATGATGGCATCGAATCTATTTTAGGAACATACGATGCTGTCCGTGCCATCATCATCAGCGCAGTAGTGTCTTCTGGGGTTGGATTACTGCGTGATCATGTATAACGTATTATAAGAATAAGAATATATGGATGATAACCAAAACATTGATTTTACTCTGATGAACTTACATTTTAGATGGAGCTGGGAGAAGCGTGGGTGTGCTTTCTTCAAGTTGTTGGGGGGGTTAGGAGTGCTGCACGGTACATAAAATTAATCATGATGTAAAAAAATTAGTCATGGATCAATCGTGAAAATATACACCCCAACAGGGGAAATATACACCCAAACTGTAACCAAATATACACCCAATGCTATTTCTTACCTTTGTGTAGTTTCTTCAATTTGTAGCAGAGGGGTCGGTTCATTTTCTGTCTCAGGTGTTTGTTCAACTTCCGGCATAGTGGTTGTTGGGACAGTGGTAGACAAACTTGAATCGGAACTCTAAACAAGAAGAAAAATAAAAGGTTAACTATGTCTTTGAAAATAAAAAGGTTATAACGTTGAAATATTCTTGAAAAACTCACATTGCAAGCGCTTCGAACGGTGTCTCTTCCCTCACAACCATTATATTCTCTTCAGCTAGCTCACTGGCTGACTCTTCAACCAGACTCAACCTAAAATACACCCTAAGAAAGTCAAAAATACACCCGAAAATTTCAAAAGAAAGACAAGCTTTGTTTTTTGAGAACTTACATACTTGCAGTTTTTACTTTTTTTCCTGCCTTTTTTTTCTCGAATAAAACAATAAAGGGCTTTTTTTTCTAAAAAAAATATATACAGAATTAGAAGTAGAGGGTAATAAAAGAACAAAAGCAATGGTTATTTGAAAGAGAAATTACATGCTCTCCGCCGGTTTTGTTTACGCTACTTTGTTCTGTGTATCCTTGAGAGGAAGGATCATCACTTTCCAAGTTTACGTCTGGTATTCTAAACATAATAGAGTACATGTTATTCACAAAAAAACCATACTGTTAAATCAGGATAACAAGATTTTATCAAATAAAGCTTCTTACGTTTCAGATGAGACATAGTGACCTTCCGTCGATCGCAGGTCAGCTTCCTTCTCCCTGCGAAATAAGAAACAATTATTAGCAAAGAAAACACCCTAAAATCTGAAATATACACCCCCAACGAGACATACCCCTGTGCAGCAGATTTTTCATTGTTTTTCCTTAAGAATTCATCTAGATCTTCAGTTCCAATTTCAGATCTGACAGTACATGCATAAAAGAACATGTTAACAAATATAATTTTGATGATAGATGGTAATATAGCTTACAAAGTACTGTACCATGATAGGATTGAGCTTGCTCAGGAGATGAATCCTCAACAATGACCTTTTTCTTTTTGGATTGTGTCCTGGGTGGAAAAAACAAGTATGAATCAAAAATAAAAAATTAATTTTATCACAAAATACTATCCAAAGAAGTGCTTATTTTTTTGGTGTTCTCTGTGTCTTTTTCTTTGTTTTTTGCTTCTTCACTGGTGATGATTCTTCGCTTCTATAAGTTAATAAGAGACACTCTATTAATACATGAAAACTTGATAATAAACCTAAAGGAAAGGAGTAATAATTTCAGAACATTACTCATCAGTTAATTCAGATTCTGAATCAGAATCCTCCTGATTCTTCTTTCTTTTTTTGGACTCCAGTCTGGAAGCAAACAATCATTATTTAAAAACATACTAAGAGGGATAAAATACACCCAAATGAATGCACAAGATACACCCAAATGAATGCACAAAATACACCCAACTTAATAAACAAAATACACCCAACTGGACAAACAAAATACAGCCAACTTGATAAACAAAATACACCCAAATGGATAAAGAAAATACACCCAACTTGATAAAGAAAATACACCCAAATATGTTACTTACTTTTTGGCTTTTTTGCTGGGTTGTTTTCTTGGTGAATCCTCTGAGTCTTCTTAAGTCTCAAACTCAGAGGTAGAATTGTCACTATCAGTTGTTTCTGTCTCCGATGATGATGTTGAACTTGCCTTCCTTTTTTGTTTTTTTTTTATTTCCTTTTTTTTCTTTTTTCTTTATTTTTTTCATTTTTTCTTTTGTTTCCGCCATCTTCACAATCCCCTGAAACATTAGAAATTTTAGTTAGTAGCATTCAGGTAAATAAAATACACCTAAGATATTTTGTTCACTTACCATATGTTCCTCTATTTCCGCCCTCATTCTTTCGACCAACTGCTCCTTACTCCAGTTGGCAATCCAGGGTTCTGGAGGTCTTTCTGTCCTCTTCTTGTCTTTATTTTTTGAAAGATGAAAGTAAATTATCATCAGGGAAAATAGACAGTCGTCAATTGCCTTTTTTTTTTCAGCTTGTAATCTGTTATGCCCTTGATGATAAAACTCAAAACATGCCCTCCCCAGTTCCGCTCTGTTATTGTGTCCATCTCGAAAATTGGGGCCAGGTGCACAGGTGAGATTTTGTTTATTGTCATTAGTAACAGGAACGCCATCTGTATATAGAGGATGAAAATCCTCTTGAACATGAGGCGATCCTGTTCATTATCAACGCCAATATCCATCATCTCATATGTTAGATTTTTGAGGGTCTTACCCTGGAATCTTCTAAAAATTTGTTTGTCATCTTCAGAAAGATCCTTATAAATGACTTTATGAGGAAATAGATCTCCTAAAAAAAGGAAAACAACATAGTATGAAAATCAGTTCAAATACACCCAAGCATCAATAGAAATACACCTGAATATGACTCATATACACCCATGTTTGTAGCGAGTTACCTGACGCGTTGATGCCAAGCACAGCCCCTATTGTTTTTTGTCTTACTTTAAAAGAATCATAGCCGGTTTTCAGTCTGTTTTCCCCTAATTTGAAGGAGTTAGCCAACTCCCTTAATATTTGGTGATGCACCCTTAGTGGCGGGATGTGTATCAGGCCACCAAATCCCAAATCCCTAATAATTGTTTTCTTCTCCTCGCTCATGTTTCTGAATTTCTCACTTAACAAATGTGTTGCACACTTAAGGTCTTTGGTTTGCTGTAAACAAAGCAAAATTATAGTCAGATATATTTCTATTATATAAAACTGATTTCATCTAAGACATATATTTATTCTTACATTTTTTCCGGCTTGGTTTCTGGCTGCCATTTTTTCTGAAATGAAAAATACACCCATAGATATCAGTAAGATACACCCATAGATATGAGTCAGATACACCCATAGATATGAGTCAGATACACCCATAGATATTAGTCAGATATCACTCAAACATGCATTAATATACAAGGTCAAGCAACATTACAAGGTCAAGCAATATACACCCATGGACAAGCAAATATTAGAACAGTTGAAACTGTTGACAATATTACAGTATATCAGTTCAGAAATATACACCCAACAAATTATGCCATATACACCCAACAAATTACTCCATATACACCCACCAAATTACGCAATATACTCCCAAAAATCAGTTACCAGAAGAACTAGAACAACAAGAACAGTAACACCTAGAACAACTAAGAAGAACAGTATAACCTAGAACCAAGAATAACAGTAAAACCTAGAACAAGTAGAACATTATAAACTGTAAAATGAGACGTAGAACAAGAAGAACAGTAAAACCTAGAAGAACGTAGAAGAACAGTAAAACCTAGTTCTTCGATTTCGAAATGTGAAAAATATACAAGATGAGTAAAATAGTAACGTAACGTACCTTGAGTATTATAACTTCGTTTTTTCTGGAGATTGTTGATGGAGAGTTATATATTATGTTGATGGAGAGTTCTAATCTTCGCAACGATTACTATCTCTGCAGTTTGTAATGTTGCTCGAAAATGGACGGTTTGTGTTTTCTTCAAATGGCTTGGAGAAGTGGAAGAGTGCGCCATTAAGGAGCGTTATTCGCAAAGAGCAACCGTTGAGTGTGGCGCGTGTATTTTACGCTCTATTGAAAGTGAGTGGCTGCACGTGTGAATGAAGTGTGGGTTGGGAACTTGTAAAACTTCTAGGGCCTTTTTGCTTGTATGTGTAGCAGGCCCGTAAAATATAAAGTATTTTTCAGATAAATTATAATGATATTTTGATATTTTATTGATGTTAAAATATAAATTAAAATTTTTAATTATTTTTAATGTCTTATTTTAATTATATCAAGTATTTAAAATATTTTTTTGTTTTAATAAATAATAATATATACTATATCTAAATTTATTTTAAAAATATATGTTAAGAATAAGACTGGATACGCTGACACGTGATGGTATTTAGGTGTGTTTAGGTGTGCCCGGAGAAGAATTTTTTATTTTTTATTAAGACACAGTTGGACACAGCAGACATGCGTGTCGGACGAGTGTTAGTGAGTGTCGTGTCCGAAATGTGTCCGACACGCGGACACGACAACTCAGCGAAGTGTCCGTGCTTCACAGTTGAGTTATGTGAATTCAGCAAGAGGTCTAAGAATTTCTTTCAAAGTTTATTAGGAAAAGAATTTAAATTTATTTAATCATAATAAAATTTAACTTGTAGATAGAATTTGTCAAAAGATTTGATTTGATTTTAATTTATTTAGTATTATTTTTGTGTTTAAAATTTAAATCAAATATAATCTAACTCTATTAAAATCAAATCTGATTTAAATTAATTATCATATCATTAGATGTTTAATATTTAAATTAGATCTTATCTAATCAAATAAGATCACATATGATTTAAATTTGTTAGAGTTAATTTTGGAGTCATATCTTTTATTTGATTTCAAATTTTATTATTCTATCCTAGAAAGATTTGGCCTATTTTTAGACTAATTTGTTAGGAGTCTATTTAAATACTTTTATGAGACAATCTTATCACTTTTTTAAGAATAAATATTTCGAGTTGCTTTATGCATATTTTACCATGTGTGATAAAGTGATGTAAGTGATTTGCTTTATTTGTTGTATGAAAAAAGTTGAAGGATTCAGTCTAAGATAATTCTTAGTGTTAGTTCTTTTAATTTTAGCTTTTTGATCTAGGTTGTCAATGACAGGTTCTTTGAAGGTCTAGTAAAAAAAATCTTTTCGATGACTAAGGTTGCTAAGAACAAGTTTTTTAGAGTTCTAATAAGAAAATCATGTATCTATCTTTTTGTTTTTCGGTGATACATACTCTCGGGTCGGGTGAATTTTATAATAGACGCATGTTGGCATTCCAACCTTCCTTCTCCTTTCAGGGCTATCCGAAAAGAAAGAGAATTCAGTACTTCTTGGTCAGAGAAAAATTTTGGCATTTTAGAGTTAAGGTGTAAAATGATAAACTTGTAATGATAAAGGATCTGAATATTAAAAGAATTACACTATCCCGGTCTTAGATATAAAGGAGACGAAGAATTTGTCTCAAAAATAGTAGTGCTGAAATGGTGACACTCATAAGACTCATTGGGTTGGTGAGGACAGCAAAAAGTTTAAGAATTCCTTTCATGTTCATTAGGAAAAAATTCGAATTTATTTCATCATATTAAATTTAGTTTGTTGTTAGGGTTTGATAAAAGTTTTGATTTAGTTTTGATTTGTTTAATAATATGTTTGTGCACATGCACAAAGCATTCGTACACATGACTTGCAAAATCCCATTTACTCAAGTCAAGTTTTGCACGTACACACGAGGCATGCGTATACATAACTGTCCTATTTTGGCCAAATTGTTGTTTTTGATCTACTTAACCTTCTCAACCTGTTTATAACCCTCTGTTTAATCCCATTTGAAGTTGAATAACTAATCATTAAGCATTAAATACATCGGGAAGAATTATAATGAATTAAGTTAGACTATTCCCAGATTTAACGCTTGGTTAACCGGATGAAATATTACGAGAATGGTGGTTTTATCCCATCCGCGATGAGTAAAAAGATTTCACCACACTCACGTATTAATGAAATTGACAAATTGATAAATGATCGTGGGTTAATGCATTCAAATTGATAAAATAGATAACGAAATTGGGGCTGATGAGTTTAATCACTTATGAAATGACTAAAAGATTTTGATATTAATTAATTGTGGCATGAATGGCTGGAATGACAAGGTCTGAGTGTTATCCCGCTTGCATGGTAATTTAATTAGTTTTGGCACCTGCACCAGGTAAGGACGGTGGTTCATTTCTGCTTGTTCTGTGGTTGTGGTGTGATGTGGGGACGGCGATACGTAACACCCACATTCTCTCGGATGAAAGGTGAGACAATACAGCACACTCCGTTGATGTGATACGGCACTCTTCGTTGTTTGTCACGTTTATATCTCCAGGAAGAGGTGAGACGGCACTCTCCGTCAATATAATAGTACCAAGAATTGTTTATTCCTCCTGGGGATGGGTAGCAAGAGATCGATCCAGGGTGTCAAGCGGATTTTGTATCGGATTTGGCAATATAACTGACACGTGAACTCATGGTCAGTAGGACAAGCATGCATCATCTGCAACTATGTGACATTATTTGAGTGTGTACATTATATTTGGTTTGCCTATATGATTATCTCTATTTAACTGTTATTTGCCCTACTTGCGATAATTGCCTTTGGTTGTGCTTGAATCTCTCACTTGTGCTTGTTACTACTATTAAACAAATTTCTGAATACTAAATTATAGAATTTGAACCATTGTAATATTGAGAGGACGATGACCCTTATTGAGAATATTTGAGAATTTGAGATCACTAATATAGCTGAGATTAGTCTAATTACCCTGTTGGAATTAGTAGAATCCTAGACTTGAACCTTGTATTATTTGGAGTTTAGAATTGCCTAACGAATTCATTTCTTTTTACATAGTCTCTATTTGGAATTTTTACCCTCACTACAATAAATAAGGGTTTTCGCAACGGTCAAAAACCGTTGTCATAAATCGAAAAACCGCTCCTAAAACTTTAGGCAACGCTTTGGCAACGATTTTTTACCTGTGGTATATGCGGCCGTTACCATTGCTCATAGGCAACGGTTTTTAACCTAAGGCAACGGCAACAAAAAAACCGTTGCCATAGTTACTAGAATAGACAACGATTTTGACGGCAATTTTTAAAGAACGGTTTAGAACCATTACTAGATAGGCAACGGTTTAGAACCGTTCTCTTTCATGACGTAACGGTTTAAAACCAAAACTGGATAGACAATGGTTTTAAAATGTTGTAGTTTTGTTATTCACAAAGACAACGGTTTAAAAGCGTTGCCTTTGGTGTTATTTTTTACAACGGTTTTAATACTATTGTCATTTTGTAGCTGCCTTTGACAACGGTTTTAATACCGTTCTCTTTTGTGACTTTTGACAACGATTTTTTTTTAATTATATAATTATTTATTTACAATAGTTTTCTCATGTTGCATTGAAATTAGTTCTAACTATTTTTTTATATTAGTGTCAATAAATAACCTTAACTAATTGAATCAAATTACTAAAAAAAACTAAATGAATATTTACCATAAAAAGAATAAACAATTATATACTTAGTGAACCAAAAAATTTCGGATCCAGTATAGTTTTCTCAGTGTCGGTTACAAGTAATTTTGGATATTTTCTGATTATTCGAAGAAGATAAGCTTCAACAACACCAACCCTAGAAAGGAATTCAATCTTCCTCTAAAGAATTTTATCAATGTTGGCAGGGAAAATTTATGGGCAGCGAGAAAGAATTCTCCTAATAGTTTCTCTATCCAATTCCATATTTTCAAAAAACAGAACAACCTGCAAACAACAATGAACACAAGCTTCTTAACGAAAAAAAAAATGAAGCATTTTGAATCAGTAAGATACAAAACTAAAGAACAATGGCATGCATATAACACGTGACTATAGAAAAAAGAGAAATACATGTAGAAAATCTCTAGACTTTTGCAATAGTAGCTGCGGGCTTCTAGCAATAACCCTGCCTAACTTATTTCCCTTAACTCCAAGATCAACCAACTGATCCAGCATCGACCTCATCTTGCTAGTAGAACAACCCAATAGGTAAGGTTGGCCTTTGATCGCACAGTCTATACTTATCTTTCTAACCTATAATGAAACATTCCTTTTGTTACTAGTCTAGTACTTCAGCAGAATAAATTTTCTAGTCAAACTAATGAAATATATCTACCTTAACTACCTTCCAACTCATCCATAAAACAAGTATCACTAGCATCAATGGATACAAGCACATAGGTATTTAACAAATTCAACTCTTAAAAAGTATCAAAAGGATCAAGCAACCATAGCCATATGGAGCTGACTGCTAAAGATCTCCACATAATCTTATATAACCATGAAGATCCTAAAGAAATAATTACACAAAATTAAAAGATGGTAAGTACTAATTAGAATATTAATGAGTTGATTATGCAATGATTCTTGAAGAATAAAATTAAATTAAAATTTATAATTAGTTTTTACCATATTCTCTTGAATTAATCTTACAACCAGCAACTTGTAAAAGCCTAAAAGGTCAGATATTGATTAACTTGATGCCTAAAATTTATACTTAAAATACTGCAATTGTACATCATACTAGAATGTATGTCAACTAGAAATTTTTGACAGCATTGACATGGTTGTGATTTAATATGCTAAGAAAGGATATATAACTTGTAACATATAATGCAACAAGTTTATTTTAGTTTTACATCTTACTCAATTGAAATTGTTTGATCTCACTGTAGAGTTTGTTTTCATGTACATAGGAAAACACCAATTCAAAAAGTCCTTTTTAAATTGAGTAATATTTTTGTAATATTTTCATTTTTGACCTTATCTTTACTCATTTTCTTAACTTTTTCTTTAATCTTCCTCTTCAACATTTTCCTTAACTTTATCTTTTCTTTATTTATACACTTAACCTTTTATATATACATATATATGCACTTTAATCCTTATATTTTATGTAATTGCTTTCTTACCCTTAAACTTCCACACAATTATCTTTTTATTACTCAAATCCGGTTTAACCTTACCCTCATATAATTCTTTAAACTTTTCTTTATCCTTCTTAAGCCTTTTTTACTTCAAACTTTAATCTTTAAATTCACTTTATTTTTATTACTTAAACGAATTTAATTCAACCACTTTAAAATACCGTAACCATTTATTTCTAGCTATCGAATATCCAATTTATTAATCATACATCCACTACAACAATTTTGATCTATGGCAACATATATTCAAAACAATACTTAAAAAGTGTTGTCTAAAATAATAAAAAATAACTCTTAATATTTGTTGCAAAAAAATAAGACTATTGCAACTCTTTTAAATCAACATGTTATAAATGTTATTTTTTAGTTAATTAAAAAACATAACAAAAATGTTGCTTTAATAAATTAAATAGACAACATTTATTGTATTCATATATTACATTTTATAAAAGTTGCTTTAAAATTTTTAATAAACATCAACTTATAAATGTTGTCTAAAATAAATTAATATTTTTTCTTAAAATTATAAGCTTCTCTCCAAATATTTTAACAAAATATTTTTTCCCACTTTAACTAAAAAAAAAAAGAAAAACAAAACCCCTTTCCTCCACGGGCCTTCAATTCATCATCTTCTTCTCCTTTTACTGAAAGAAAGTCTGAGACAAAACCCCAACCCTAACAAGCACAAACTCATCTTCATCTTCCTCTCTTCGATGATGGCAATAGAGGAGACATTGACGTGTGCTCTTCTTTGCTAATTCATCCTCATCTTCATCTTCCTCAGACATTGACGTGCTACTAAATCATCTTCTTCTTCGTCTTCTTCTCTTCGAGGATGGCAATGGAGGTCTTGAAACGCGTTTGAGCTTTGATTCTCTCTGCTTGTAGTTCGAGATTCAATCTTCTCTGCTCGCAATCGAGATTCGATCCACTTTGTTCGCGTTTGACCTTCGATCGTCTCCGCTAGCAGTTCGAGCTTCCATCATTTCTGCTCACTTGTTCATCACCGGGTACCTATGATTCTGCCTATTCCTTTTTCTTTTTCATTTTGAATCCTAATTTTAATAATGTTGATGTTGCTATTATAGGGTTTTTGGTAATAATGTTGCTGTTTCGAGTTTGCCGTTCATATTTGTGTATATTTGTGTATTTTGTAACCAGGTCTATGAAGTCTTTAGGTTTTGCTTGCCGTTCATCTATGATCTCTTCCAATTTTCCAGCGTTCTTCTGCTAGGGTTCATCACCGCTGATCATTGTTTTACAGGTACTCATGATTTTATCTCTGTTTTTCTTTTCTATTTTTGTGTTTTGAATCCTAATTTTTGGTTATATGAAATTTGTTGCTGTATGTGTGCATTAGTGTTGAAGCAACTCTACTGTCACTGTGTGCGTTTAATGGAACTGCATGTGTATTTTAAATCTTCTAGTTGAACTTAAACTTGTTTTTACATACATAGCTTTGTGCAGTACCATTTTATTTTGGTTTTTTTATTATGATTTTAAATTTTAGCTTATATATATTACAAAATACCTGTTGTTTTATTATTATAATGGGGATGAAATGGTTTCAAAGATGGGTTATGGTAGAAGCAGTTGTTGAAGTGATTAGTATAATTATTATGATGAGTTGGTGTGTGGAAGGAGTTGGAGTGAATTGGGTAACACAAGCTACACATGATTTTTACACTATGATGGTTATTGATTCCCCCTTTGAGCATGGAAATCAGGAAGTGGAACCCGCAAACCAGTAACAGTGTAAGTCTATTTTGGGCAGTGTCTGCTGCCTCCATTGCCTTCAAGAAAACAGATCCCGCTTATTCATCAACCCTATTAACCCACTCTAAATCAGTAATAACCAACAATTCATTATCTCTTATTATATATGAATCTTTCGTGTTGAAGAATTAGCTAGCTCTATATATATGACACACTATATATGACACACTACGTTCTTTAATTTGTCCATGCATGTTCATTGCAGCTGTTTGATTTTGCTGACAAGTATAGAGGATCGTACTCGCTTTCTTGCCCATTCTACTGCTCCTACTCAGGTTACCAGGTATAATCTGCCTTGGGTAACGATGAGGTTAGAAAAACTCTTCAAACCATTAATTTTTAGTATTTTTCATTTTTTTGTTATTATTTAATCTTTATAAATACTAAATTATTTTTAACATTGGATTTCCAAGTCATGGTTAATTTGTTAGCGCCCTGAGGCTTGCTCTGTAGTCGGTTCCATTGAATGTTCAATAAATATACTTTTAGAAATTTAATTTCTATGTTCACAATGTATTTTTTTTCTGGTAATGCTAATTTGACTACCTTAACATCTCCAAATTGATCTTTTAGAGACGGTTCTTGTATTTATATTAACATGATGTGTATTTGCACAATTGCTAAAAAATATACATAGTTGTTGGTAATTCTAATTAAAATAACAGTGACTTGTCACAAACTCACAATAGTGTCCCGTGTCCTTTTAGAGTTTGGGATTTGGTAGGCATTAATTTAAGACAGCTTGCTTTTTTAGGTTTGAAATTAATCAAATCATTCTTTAATTTCTGTCATCTATTTATATTTAATGGGTAGTTGATATGGACATGACTGGTAAACAGAGCTCTCAGCCATCAACTTGAATAAAATGTGTGTTTCTAAAATACATATTATTAAGTGAATACAATTTTTGTGAAAAGGACATAAAATCTAAGTTTTAACTTTTAATATGTTCATTATATCATTATTAAAAGTATTAAAAGTTCCCCCAATGAAATTCTCATCTCAAAAACTTCCATTAATGCTGCATCCCTACTCTCATTTGCTTCCATTAACTCCCTCTTGAGTGTCTCAATTGAAACTATTCACATGTCCTTAAGAACTTAAGAGTGGAACAAGCTAAAATTGTTATGTTTTCTTTTAATAGGATAAACTTAAGAGCCACCAAGAAGCTGGAGACACTCCCGAAAAAGTATTTACTGCAGTATTTGGCAAAGAACAACTAGGAAGAGTTCGATGTTATGGGAGGACAATCACAAAAATATCTCTGCAGAAAGAACGGGAGATTGCTAAAATTAAGCAACAACATGCAGAGACTATAAGTTCAATGAAAACTGAACTTCATGAGACAAAAGATAGAGTCCAAAGTTTGGAGGATCTTGTGAAGCTTCTCTTGCAACAGAGTTCTTTTGGCACAAATATTGATGAAGCACTATCTTTATTACGAGCCAAGGAATCAACACATGATATAAATAGTAAGCAATGTTCGAATGGCAACGATCGTCCTTCCTCATCAACTCGTGATCCAAAGTGATGACCAGGTATAACAAAAAAATTTGCAGTAATTTTTGTGATTTATCATTTATTGGGAATGGACTATCAACATTTTTGGCCTTTGCTTTCTCTGTCTTTTGCCATCTTACTTCATGGTGGCTTCTGCAATACACTCTTGCTATTTTTAATCAATCATCTTTTTTTCTTTTTCCTTTTTAATTACTTATTTTTGTAGCGTTGTGCTACTGTGAGGAAGAAAATTTTTTCCTCATTGCTGAAATAATGTGGCTATGTTGGGGAGTGATGCGTGTTGTCACTGCAACAGACTCTAGTAACTGCTATTTCATTCGCAGGAATGACAGAAATTGTCAAGGGAGTTGTTTCATATCTTTATTTTTTCATTTTTCCCCCTTCAAATTTATGTTTCAGTCATTTATTTCTCTATTGCTTTCTCTCAAACATAAATTAATTAATTTTATACGATAGTGATAATAAAAGAATAATCATTAAAAAATAAAAGAGAAAAATCTAATATAGCACATATTTTGAATATTAGACAACACTTGTATGGTTGCATATCCAAAAGAAAAAGCAACACTTGTATAGGTTGCATATCCAAAAGAAAAGGCAATATTTTAAAGGGTTGCATATTCAAAACTAATAGGCAACACTTCAAAGGATTGCAAATTTCAGCTTATAAGCAACACGTAAAAGAGTTGCATTTTATTGCAAATAGGCAACACTTTTTAGTAGTGACCAAAATACGAGAGAAGAGACAACACTGCAAAAGTGTTGTCTCAAACACACCTTTGAAGTGTTGTTGTTTTTCAACCAAAGGCAACACTTACCAAGTGTTGCTCTCAAAAGCGTTGCTTTTGAAACAAAAAAGTGTTGCCTTGATCTAAGGCAATGGCTGCATATGCAACGCCGACCAAAAACGTTGCCTTAGGCCCAAAAGTGTTGCCATTGATCAAAAGCAACTTTTTGTCAGCCTTTAGATAACACTTTTTAAATGTTGCCTCAACCTGAAAATGTTGTAGTGATCCTAGGTACAATTTACACTATTCAAATTAACTAAATCTTATATTTTTATAAAATTTTGGACATAACCTCCCCTAAAAATAGGACTTAACCACCTTCAAGGGTTCCCTCATTCACAAGAATTCACCAATCACTTCTCAACCAATTCCACATAATTAATCAAAATAAGAATTTTCAGCAAAATTATTACAATAATCATCCAATCAAGACTACCATACATAACTATACTCAAATCAATCATAATTTTAGTCATAATCCAAATCAAACTCAACAATCAGTCATTCTAAATTATTATAACATTTTTTGCAATTATTCAATAAGCTTTATAGGCATTCTTAAATCAAAACCTTTAATTTTAAAATGGAAACCCCTACCTCAATTTAGTTGAATCCGTAGGAATTACCGCGATAAACCCGTTTATTTTGAATTCGCAGCAGCAGCTATAATTCCAATGCAACCGGAACGGTGGTAGCAGCACCAACTCCGATTACGCTCGCAGCAACAACAATTTCAACAGTTCCAATAGAACACAACAGTACCAAAACAGAGATGTTGGCTATCATAATTAAAATAAAAACATAACAGAGAAACAAAATGCCAAACAGAACAAGAGTGGGAGTGTTACAGGGTTATGAATGGAGGTTCAGTGTCAAAACGAGGAGGATGGTGCAGTCGCTTCCCTCCCCCAGTGACAAGCTCCAGCTGTAACGATTTCAATGAATACAGTGTAATCAGAAACATTAGGGGTAGAGATAGGGTCATTCCAAAGCAACAAAGGGTTCATAGATGGTGACTCTGGTAACTAGGGCACAACTGACTCACCAGTAAGGACGGCAGTAACCAAGGTTTCCAGTGACGGCAGTGGCAGAGGAATGGCTCCTCCTCGGTCACGTCACTTTCTCTCACGCATCTGTTTCTCCCTTTCTGTGACAGCATCAACAGCGACCTCCTCTCCCTATTTGGCTCCTCCAGCGGCGGCTCTATCAATGGCAGCAGCAGCAAACCCTAATGACAATGGGAACAGGGTGCGACGGCGATGGCTAAAGCAGCAACGACGAACCCTAGCAGTGGCGGTGGCGGTTCGGCGGCGTGAAGGCATGGTGGCGCGGAACAAAGCCTCCCTCCTTCCCTAGTTCTCGCGTTCTCTTCTCCCTCATCAATTTAATCATTTTTAATAGATTTTTTTTAAAATAAGAAACTCGAATTAAATCATAAATTATTCATAATAGAAGTTACTTAAATTAAATTATACAATTTTTTTTTATTTTTCAATTATCAAAATTATAATTTTAATTATACAAAAATTTAATTATAATAAAAATTATATAAAAATTCTAATTAATTTAAACTCCAACTATTATAAAAATTATATATAATTTTTAATTATTTTTAAATTTAAAGTATCATAAAATTTTATTTAACTACTTTTAGTGAAATAATTTTCTTAAAATAAAATTATCAACAAATATAATAAATCATAAATAAATTATTATTTAATTTTTCAAAAACTTGGTTGTTACAAGTTTGGCATTGTTCAATGATTGCTCTAATGATGAGTGGTGTGGGTTATGGAGCACTAGGGCTAGTAGATGGAGGAAAAATTAACAAGTCTCTATGTTTTGTTTTGAAGAGAGGTTGTTGAAATTTTTTTGAAGTGTTAAAAAATATTATCTTAAATTTTAGAGCGGGAATGAAACCAAAAATATATAATTGTTATAAATTTATTTTAAATTTATTTTTTCTATAAATAATATTTGTAATATATTTATAACAATAATTTTGAGTGTTCTACAAATTTAATATTTATAGAAAAAATTATTTAAATAATATTAAAAAATTATTGTTTGATAAAAAATTGTTGTAATGGTTATAAAACCGTTCTTTAAAATAGTCAAAGAGAACAGTTTTATTTTGTTACTATAACGTAATGAAAAATTGAACTTCAATAACAATACTGTAAAAATTGTTGTCTAAGATCATCTAATGCAACGGTTTTAAAGTTAATCATTTTGGCAACGGTTTTTATGCATTTTTTTTGTATAATTATTTAAACAACAGTAAACAAAACTGTTGCTTAAAAACAAAGCATGGTAACGGTGATAAAACCGTTCTTTAAAATAGTCAAAGAGAACAGTTTAAGTTTGTTGCCGTAAAATAATAAAAATTTGAATTCAACAGTAACACTATAAAAAACTGTTGTCTAAAACTATCTAAGAGAACGATTTTAAGATGTTGCAAAATTTGGCGTTGCTAAAATCCATTTTTGTTGTAGTGCCTACTGAAAACCTTCTGATTTTCACCCTGTTGTGAAATTATTTAATTTTTCAGATACAAGATGTGACGCACCTCGCTGAACGTGCAGGATTTCTTCTGGAAAGCAAAGACTCTTTTGGAATTCTATTTTATACTTAGTGTATTTATATTCTCCATTTTTTAATATGTATTGTATATCCTTCTTAGAGTTTGATTTATGGAGAAATAGGTTGTATTTTGTGTACTTTTGGATTGTATTACACTTTCTAGTCGGCCTTTTTTTCACAGGTCGAAACCAGTACTTGCTATGTGTCTTTTTTGAATTTTATATATATATATCTTACTTTTCTGTACACTACCGCTTGTTGTCTTTAACGTTTCGAGTGAGATGCGTTTGTCGTTTTTGTTATCCTTCCTTCACAAGCTCTTAGTATATTAATATTTCTTTATATATCTTTTATTTTTAGGCGTCATAATGCCTCACCACCTCTAATTTACGACTATTTCTTTATATATCTTTTACACAATGGTTCTTCATCAGGTTGGACTATGACTTTTTCATGCATATACCAAGAAGTATATTTTCTCTTTTAGAAAGAACTCCGCTAGGAAGACAATGAGGAATCTAAACAATGTGAATAATGGGCTGTAGATTTAGCCCAATACAAGTAAAAAATAAAAAACACTCCATAAATTATCTAAATAAAAAAAAGTCCACTTAGTTATTCTAAAAAAATAACCATCACAAATCCTAATTTACCAAAGCATTTCACTCCAGTACCCTCTTCTTTTCTAACCGGCTGTCACCCCACCTTCATCAGTAATCATCCCACTTCACTGTCGCTACTTAGTTTGCTACACGCCACCGCCGGCGTCGCTCACTCTTAGTGAAAATAACCATCCACTTAAGGATAAAAATAATAATCTGCATACCCAATGAATTGAACATCCAACATATTTTAATTATATATAATTAAAATCAATCCAATTAAAATAACCATTCACATATGAATTAAAATAAACATTCGCATACTTACTAAAATAATCATCATAAACTAAACTAGCCATTGAATTAATATTAAATTGTTAAGAAGTATTAAATGCACAAGATCTCTCATATGGAGCCGATGCCTCAGGAACAATGGGTACGTAACATATATGATCAAAATTATTCAAACTATTTGATAACAACCGCCGCATGCCTTGCCATCGTTAAACAAAGCGGTATTTAGAGCCATCGTCTTTGTACCGTTGTCCATGTACAGATTTCCATAGCCACATGCACCATCTACAACAAGAACTCACAACGAGTTAATGAATCTGAACAAAAAATATATGAAGTTGAATAATCTTGATTTCATATGTTACGTACCATAGTTCGGCGGGAGGCTGCGACGAAGTCGGTATGGCCGGCGGAAAGTGCAGCGGTGCGAGATGAGGACCGGAGAAGATGACGGCAAGTTTTGGACATGTATTGGAGGTTATGGTGAGATTAGGAATAACCGTACGTAATGTGAATGAGTTTAAATATTAATTTTAATTTTTTAAATTTTAAAATTTGAAATTAAATAATTAATTAATGATCTAATTTTTAATTTTAATTACTTTTTTTTTATTCCATTGTTCACATTATTTAGTATTCTCATTGTCTCT
Organism: Arachis ipaensis; assembly: GCF_000816755.2. Lineage (NCBI taxonomy): Eukaryota > Viridiplantae > Streptophyta > Magnoliopsida > Fabales > Fabaceae > Arachis > Arachis ipaensis. Next base: position 29,711,006 of record NC_029790.2, on the reverse strand, counting down.
CTATACTTTTTTTTTTCTGAAAATTTTTTTTAGAGTAAATGAGTTAATACTTCAACTCTAGTCTCCAAATTTTTAAAACCACGTTTAATGTATGAACATATAATTTTTTCTTTTTTTCTTTTATAGCAGTTCTAGAAAAGGTAAAATCCAAGAAGCCATAAACCCCACATTTATAATCTCTTGATGTAATTGATTTATCGATCTAACTTTTATCAATCATAATTAAATGACTCTATTTAAATAATAATATTGCAAAACATAAGTGTATGAAAGACATAACAATGAATAGTACAACAAATCATTCATATGATGTGTTAGTTAAAAGTTAAAGCACACAACAAATTATGAAAGTGTAGTAACATAAAGTAGAAAAAGAGTAAAAGTGAAGCAACCTAAATTAATATTGTCCACTAATGTGCTGTCAAATGAGCATAATTGTATAATAAAATCTCACCATCTGCATCACAAAAACAAATGATCACTAATAGTCAATCATGGATAAATAAATTAAAAAATTATTAATTAAGATAGCAAATCATAAAACAAATAAGTTTTTATAATGTTCAAATAAAAATATATAAAGGAACCCATACAAAAGGAATAAAGTGATGGTAAATATTATGGTACTTTTATCATTGTGGCTAAAAAACAAATAGATATTATTTAATGAATTTTAGTTATATTTTATTTTTTTACTTTTAAAAATAAATTAGACAATTTAAACACTATATTAAATGCACCATAGAATTCACATAAAGTGAAAATTTGATTCATTTAGAAGCAAATCAAATAGTTTAGGTTTAATTATTCTGTTGGTCCTATAATTTCGTAAAATTTTTAATTAGGTTCTTATACTTTTTTTTTTTAATTGAATTCTTGCACCAAATTTTATTTTTAATTGGATTTCTATATTTTTTTTCCTTTTATTTGGGTCTCTGCACCTTTTGTTTTAATTGAGTCCCTATATAATTAAACCAATTACTGTTAAGAAGGATTTAATTGAAAAAAAATTTTGGTACAGGGACCCAATTAAAAAAAAAAGTATAGAAACCTAATTAAAAATTTCGCGAAACTATAGAGACTAATAAAGTAATTAAATCAATAGTTTAATTACAAATTAATGCTTTATAAGGAGATTTGGGGCTAAAAAAAATCTAACAAATACTTGTAAGGAGTACGAAGGAGCTAAACTTTAGTTTGACAATGAAAGGTCATGGTCTTTTAAATTTTTTATAAAAAATTAGTAGTATTTTTGTAAAGGCTAATTTTTTTTATATGAAATTGATATGTGAGTTATGTTGAGTTATGGAGTATTGGGTAGATATACATAGTTGTGACGGTGTTCAATTTTTTGTTTTAGTGCAAAGAAATCGGACCGTCCGATTTCATTGCAGAGAGAGAATGGATACACAAAGTGGACCTAGAATTTTCTGCCAGTACACAAATCGGACCCAAAGTTTTCTGTCAGTACACAAATCGGACTCAGAATTTTCTGCCAATACACAAATCGGACCCAGGATTTTCAGTACCTCCAATCGGACGGTCCGATTTGTCTTGCACAATCCTCATACCTTGGTGAAACACCATATACCTTCATAACTCTATTATACACCAATTCTCTCTCCATATTAAAATTAAAAATTTCTTTAAACTAAAAAATTAAGATAAGTTGATTTAATTATTTCACTCTCATATAAAGTCATCGTGTTCATTAAAGGCCTATATTAGCTTCTTGAAACATATTAAATCT
>NC_029790.2:29707249-29709005 GCF_000816755.2 Arachis ipaensis | reverse complement strand
GAATAAACAAACTAATATAATGAAAGCAAATATCATGTCAAACATGATGAAATATATGGACAATTTTGTTTTATTTTATATTATCTATTGATAGAATGATATATATGTCCATTGTTGTTATCGTAGAGAATCTAATTGGTAATTTTTTTTTAAGGGTTAACTAGTCTAAAAATAAAATCTGAGATAAGTTTATCCGTTAAATTATAAAGGGATAAGTATGATTTTACTCTCTAAGATTTAAATTGAAAATCGAATTCATACCTAACTTTTTTTTTACATCCGAATTCGTCCCTAAGATCCGTTTTGGTTTTAAAATCTTCCGTTGGACATTTATACCCTTATCTCACCCTATCATCATCTCACTCCCTCTGTGCCACATTCTCTCTCTCTCTCTCTCTCTCTCTCTCTCTCTCTCTCTCTCTCTCTCTCTCTCTCTCTCTCTCTCTCTCTCTCTCTCTCTCTCTCTCTAAAAAATTATTGTGTTATTGTTATTGTTGAATGTGTTGAAATGGAAAAACAACCATGGTAAAAATGGTGGGCAAAGATGCTAAAAGACGCACATGAGCAGAGGCTGCTGTAGCGCGCAGGTGGCAGAGACACAGGCAACAATGCAGGAACGGAAAGTAGCGATGTAGGAGAGGAGAGGTCACGAAAGGAGCAACAATGTCGACGACGGCGGAACTTTCTTCAATTACAAAGAAAGAGAAGGAAGGAGAGGTAAGAGATAGAACGATGTCAATTACAGAGAAGGAACACTGTTAGCGACGGTGGACGAGGCCATTGATGCGAGCGAGGTGAACAGCTAAGACGGCGCCAGTGACAGTCACCTTCCAAAGTCGTTGGAGCAGTACGAACGACAGTATTGGCAAAGCAGTGGTAGTAACACCCACAATTGAAGGCAACAACTCTCTCTTTGTTTGCATCCCTCCTCTCTCTCTTTCTGATGAACCAGCGATAGCAGCGACGACTTTTCTCATCATGGCACCTTCTTTCTTCTTCTCTTTTCAATTTTGCTTCTCTCTCTTGCCATCTTTCTTCTTTGTTCTATTATTTCCACTTTTGTTATTATTGCCATTAGGGGTGTTTAAATCCAAACCGATCCAAATCAAAAATTAATTAAAACTGCACTAATTTAGATTGGATTTGATTAGATTCTATTTTTTGCAAAATGCTGGATCGGATTGGATTTCGAATCTACTTTTCATAACCGATCCAATCCAATCAAAACCGCATAATGTGCTATAATATTATTATTTTATTATTATATTTACAATTATACTTATAACATGTTCAATTTGTTATATATTTTTATATTATTCATGTATTATTATTATTATTTAATAAATATTTTATGTTCAAAATGTTATTTATTTATTTTAACTAACCTATAATTTTATTTCTATTGTTATGTTATTGTTGGTTTTTTAAGATATTGTTGAGACTTGTTATATCATTGTTGATTATTTAAAATTTGACGTTGAAACTTGTTATATGTATTTAATTTTTTTAATTTACAAAATCGCAAATCCAATCTAATCCAAACCGCTTGAAATTGGATCGGATCGGATAAGATTTTTGTTTCTAAATCATCCAATCTAAACAACACTGCAAATAAAATTAGTATTTAGATTGGATAAATTTTTAACTTAAAACCGATCAAACCACACCGCCAATATCCGTAGTTGCCATTATTATTTCTGTGAGAAGAGAGAAGAAGAGAAAGAAATGATAATAGAAAAAGCCAGAATAAGGAATA
>NC_029790.2:29687270-29706379 GCF_000816755.2 Arachis ipaensis | reverse complement strand
ATGGTGAGGATATTTTTATTATTTAAAAAATTATTATTTTTAAAAGGATAATTTTAATATTAAATTAAACGTTGATGACCATTTTAAATAAAATAAAGAGTAAACACTCAATTCGGTCTTTATAATTGTAAAAATCAAACCGGATCGACCGGTTTGACTAAAAAACCGATGAACCAGATTATCAATCGGTTCGGTTCGTCTTTTGGATCGTTTAAGGATAAAAATCGACGTGAACCGATAAGAACCGACGAAAATTGGTCAAATTCGGTAAGAACTAGAGAAAATCGGTCCAATCAGTTTGATTTGATAACTTGCCAACTGGTAAGAGTAAGAACCAGAGAAAACCGGTCCAACCAGTTCGTTTTGGTAACTTGCCACTCTATGGTGCTCCATAGTAGCGCACCTCCACCCGTAATTCAATGCGACCTACGGTCCTTGGCGTGCCACTTGTCAACCTGTTAGGGTGTTTTATTTTGGAAAAGTCTAAAATGGTAGAGCCAAGGTTTGATCATAGGTCCTTTTGTTAACAATGTCTCCTAATTACCACTCTGCCACTATGTTTTCTAATATTATATATGACAAAGACTAATTATATAGTAAAACCTTGAATTAAATAATTTTATAAATATTTAATTTAATTTAAATTTTGTATTCTCTATTTTTTGAATTAATTATATTTTTAATTATTCACTATTATTAATAAAAAACCATTATTAATAGAAATATAAAACTTTAATAAAAATGTATTAATTTATTTTATCTATTTCAATGTTAGTGTTGTGATTAAAGTTATCTGTTCTGATACTAGTATGAAAATTTACTGATATTATGGATTGTTATTCTTATTGTGTCAAATTAAGATATTACTGTAGTAGTATTAACTAATTTTATGTCTATCTTGGAATTAGTTGTCTTTAAAATTTGAGACTTGATTGTTCTTAAAATATTGAAGATATGTATTTTAAATTTTTTAAAATTTTAACTATTTTATATTTTTTATTTACATAGGACCGGTTTTACCGGTTCAACCAGTAATTTATCGGTTGAACCAATAAACCAGTGAACTAGTAGTTTGACCAGTTTGATCACCGATTTGGTTCTTACAACTATGTCGGTCCCTGTCCATTTTAAAATAGGACAAAGCGACCCTTGTCAATAAATTACACCTGACCCAGCCCTTGTCCCTAACAAAAGTGAGACAAGGCAGCCCCTCCATTATAACCCCTCACCAAAGTTGACGAAAAAGTCTTATGTGGCATTCACAGGCGCTAATGTGGAGAGTTACTTAGAGTTATGTGCCACGTTGGCTTAGGAAGAATGGACAGGGATCAATTTGTCCCCTCCATTCTTCAAAAACGATATCGTTTCTGGTTCTCTATTGAAACAAAACCTAAATTGAGTGGATGATTGTACCCTAAGCCTCTTTCTACGTTCTGGTGTGCAAAATTGGAGACAAATATTAGGACAAGATGAACTTGCGAATTGGAGATGATAATTTGAGTTGCAACATGAACTCAAGTGAGAGCGTTGGGGTTCGGAAGAAGAACAGATAGTTCTCCCCAAAGTGCTATTACAGGTCTCATGCTATTTTATTCATGTCTGGGACTGAAAGCAATCCAGATAGATTATTCTTTCATTGTACTTATTTCAAGGTATGTTAGGTTTAATAATGTGTTGATTCCAGATAGGTTTACTAATGTCCAGGTTTAGTTTTGTATTCACTGATAGTTTTACAAACTTAATTCATATTGTAGATTGCGGAAGTTTATTGCTCATTCTTTGCATGGCTAGATGATTATGTTGTTTCATTTAATGAGTATGCTGGAAAGACAATGTCAAAGAGGGGTATTATTGCAAAAGCAGAATCCGTTTGAAGGACAGAGTGATGCAATAGATGACAAAGTGAAAGAGCTAGAAGATAGGTTGATTGGATTAGAAAACGAATTGAAAAAGTGTATATTAAAAATGAGTGAAAGTACATGTCTGGACTTTGGATGTAATTTTTTTTTTGCATTTCTTGGTAGGGTTGTGATTGCCTACTTGTTCAGGTTAACTTTGTAGGAAAATTGATGTTCTAACTTTAGTTGGTTGGGGTTGTTTGTAACTTGGGATGAAATCATGTATTTGAACACTGTTGAAGATAAATGAAAATGACTTCCTGTGATCTTTTTTAATAGTTTATTCTATGAATTAAATGTGCAAAAAAATTTGTGCATGAAATATTTGTAAATGCAATCTGCTGGTTGTGCAGCAATCTATAAGTTCACCTATATCCAAATAAAGCACAGAAGTTCATATATTATACTCATGCTGATATTGTACAAGTAATCCATAAGGTGTAATCCATAAGTTCATAGTTTAGACATCATTGCATGGGCAGTAACATGACCCCAAATCAAAAGACTAAAATATTTGTCTCTAAACCAAAAGACTTAAACATTTGTTCCTAAATCAAAAGACTTAAACATAGTCTTGAAGAAGCTAAATAAGTAGCCAAAAAACTAAAATAAGTAGCTAAAATACCAAAAGAACAAAACACACTTCTTTAATTCCTATATCATTATCACAGCTTTTTTGGAGGCTTGAGGCCTGGAGGCCTAAGCCTGGTGTTGGCACAAATTTCAGCAACTTTGATATAGTTGTTGAACTTGCAATAGCCATTGTCTCGGCAAATATTGTGCTCCCTGTGGTTCTTGGAGTCAGGGACGGATCTAGAGGGGGGCGAGTAGTGGCCTCGGCCCCTCCAAAATTTTAAGAAACTATATTTATTGCTAAAAATAAAATTATAAAAAAGAATTTATAATTTTTTAATATATATATATATAAACCTTTTGAAAAACCAACTCAATAATTATATGTTATGTCTAAATTGTTTTTATGAAATGAAAAAATATGATAAAAAATTAAAAAATTTATCTAAAATTCGGCCCCTCCATATTAAAATGTCTAGATCCGTCCTTGCTTGGAGTTGTTGTACCTACTACTGGCCCAGTGCCTTAATTCTGTGAGTTGTGAGGCCCAAGTTGTTGAGATTGTGAGGACTGAGATTTGAACCATAAAATTGGTCTTAGAGCTAGTATAGGCGGGGGTACATAACATGGAGCTGTAGGCCGAACAATTTGTTGCTTTTCTCTAAATATTGTAGGATTGTTGTTAGAGTTATGTGTTTTAACCTGTTACAAGTAGTGAAAATTGACAAGACAGTGTGTCAACCTAATTGATCTGCATAGAGTATTAATTCTTAAATAACCAAAATAATGAATATACTACCTTCTCAACCTGTGGTACAGATTGTGACAATGAAATTTTTTCACTCTGAGTTTGGGCTGTTGTTTCGGGTCTTGTAGACAACTTAGGTTGGAACCATAATTTCTAGCACAATTGTGCTTATTCACCAGGTCTTCACTTGATAACTATCTTCTGCATTGTTTCAAGAAGTCGGGATCAACTAAGGGCACTGCTCACCCGCACATGCTGCCCTAACCCTCTTCTTTTCATTCTTGAGATATACCACATCCTTCCCCCCGAACATAAAATAGTCCTTCAAGGCATTCTTAAAACTATCTATTGTAACGAATGTCTGTCCAACCTTAAATTCAATTTCTCCATACTCTGTCTCCTTATTGAATGCATCAAATGCAGTACTTCTTTTATCATCATCTGACACTGGACTGTTAAATGCCTCACTTACATACTCATATGGCTTCTTATAATCAGAATCTAACTCAACTCCATTTCCATCATTTATTGCTCCCACCAAATTTTTCCCTAAAGCATTTTCAAGCCCATTACCACCTCCTGTGTCAACCGCATCACCCCATCCAAAGTTACACTACCTCCTTCATTCTTTCCAGCTCTAAGAACATGTGTCCTCCTTCTCCCAGAATACTTCTTTAAAGCCTTTTTTCTGGCTGTCTTAGGAAAAAGAGTTGGACCACTCTTACTTGGACCAACATGATCATTTTTCTTATTTGGGCCAGTCTTATCTATAATTTTTGGGCCAGCCCTATCATCTTTCATCTCAGCATTTGGGTCATGAATAGCTCTTTTTCTTGCAGCACCCATCATTCTCTTCTTCTTCAACCTCTCATTCTTTCTTTGTTCCCCATTGTCTTCACTACTATCTGCATCTTCAGTTGTTTTATATCCATCACCTGAAGATTATGAGTCACTCAGAATAACATTCTCAAATTGCTCCTCATTATCCACAACTTCAGATACACTAATTGGATGATCAAAGTAGATGTGAATTTCATTAGTTTCTTTATTTCTACTCTTGTTATCCCTCATTTCATTTATCTCAACATCACCCTTTATTACATGCAAACCAGACTCAAAGTTAGGGGCCATGCTATCAAACCAATACATGGTCTTGTAAGTTGTGTGACCAAGCTTCCTTAGTAAAGCTTCCAGATCGAAGAAGTTCACCAAATCAATATCAAGAGGTGGCCATTTCTTCACTTTTTCATTAACATAATCCATTTCACTTTGTGAATTTCTCTTGAAATTTTTTTCATGATGAAAAATAGGAACTACTTTAAACTCATCCATTTACAAATATGTACATCTAATCAAATTTTACTTCAACACACTAATTATCCACCTATGACAATGATCTAAACCAATCACAAGCAACATTGTTTAGGTAACAAATTAATTAGCCAGCTTTAGAACACCATTCACAAAAAAAAAAAGGAAAAAAACACATTCAGTGAGCATTCAAACATCAACATGCAATTGGAAAAAAGAGTGAATACTGCTAAACTTTGAAACCATAAAATCTTACACCAACCTGGATTGTGACAACAGCTACCTCCACTCAACGTTGTTAATGACACCGTTAATTATGCAGTTACAGTTGTCGTTTAGGACTCTGTCAGCGGTTTTGTTAGCAACACACTCAGCACAACCGCCAGGTGTTCTGTCAAATATTTTTTGTTTTGGGTGAAGAAGAAGACAAGGGTTTGGTATTTTTGTAAATAAGGATTACGATTTGGGGGTTACATATGATCTCATTAGGTTTCGTTTGAATAAAGAATCAGAAACAACGTCGTTTTTTAAGAATGAAGGGGGACAAATCGACCCCTGTCCATTCTCTCTAAGTCAATGTGGCACTTAACTTTGAGTAACCCTTTACATCAGCACTGGTGAATGTTATATAAGACTTTTCCGTCAATTTTGGTGAGGAATTATAATAGAAGGGCCGCTTTATTTCATTTTTATAGGAACGAGGATCGGATCAAGTGTAATTTATGGGATCGCCTTATCCTATTTTAAAATGGGCAAGAACCGAATTGGATATTTACCCTAAAATAAAATATTAGAGACGATTTTGTTGTGACATGGATAGATAAGGATGATGGATGCCCATTTATGAGAAGCACATTTTCCTTATGCTGAAGGAAATAAATTCTTAGAATGAAGAAGTTTGAAACGTAAACTTTATGTGCCTATAAATACATGTACTGAGGCAAAAGGAATATACACAGTAATAATAAAATCCTCTCTCTTTCTTTATATTACTAAAAACATCTTTCTCTCTCTTTATTCTCTATGAATAGTTTCTCTCTCTCTCTTTCTTTTGTTACTAATTATAAATATATGAATAATTTCTATTGAGCTAATTATATTAATATTAGAGTCTTCTATTTACACATCTTATATTTAGTATACCTTTAATTTATTTTACAACACGTTATCAGCACGAAGCTCTAACGAAATTTGAGGAAGACTTCAGGTAACAAATTTTTATTATGCGAATCTCTTTCATCTTGAATAATGCTTTTGATATATTTGAAAATAATTATTTATCATGGATACTAGATGTTAAAATCTATCTTGATTCAATGGATCTTGGAGATACCATTAAGGCTGAAAATAATATATCCCAGAAGGATATAGCCAAAGCCATAATTTTCTTTCGTCGTCATCTTGACGTATGATTGAAAAATGAATATCCCACATTAAAAGATCCTGCAGATCTGTGGAAAGACCTTGAAGAAAGGTACAATCATGTGATACTTCCTCAAACCCGATATGTTAGAGAAAACTTTCTCAACCTTCCATGCCTCGAATGTGCTCCTGCAGTAGCAATCGAGAAAAATAATTTAAAAATATTTTGAGCTAATTTTTTACTTTCTTGTTACTGAACGCAACAACGAGTTGCTCTTAAGAAATCATGAAGCGCGCCCAGTTGGCGCTGCCCCATTTTCTGAAGCAAATGCGGCAACTTATAACTCCAGAAGAGGTAAATGGCAAGATTTTGATAACAAGAAAAGTTATGGAAGGAAAAGAAATTATGTTCATAAGAAAGGATCTCACCAGAAGTGGGATAAAGAAAGAAACAATGGGCAAAGTAAATCAATTGAGGATAAATGCTTCTGTTGTGGTGGAAAGGGCCATTGGTCACGTACCTGTCGTACCCCAAGGCACCTAGTTGATCTTTATCAAGTATCCTTGAAAAAGGATGACAAAGGAAAGGAAACAAATTTGTTTCAAATTATGAAAATTCCACCATTCATTATGATGTATCTAATTTCTTTGAGGATCCTGAAGGAAATATTGGCTATTTGATCAATGATGGAATAGTTTGATATATGTATGTGTTTGTTAAGTATTCATGTGAATAATTTTACTGTGCATGTACTTCTACTCATTTTGTTATTATTATCATTTGTTTTTAAAGAAAAATGGCAAGGACATATTCTGAAGATATTTGCCTTGCGGATAGTGCGAGTTCACACACTATTCTTAAAAGTAATATATATTTTACCTATCTTGTGCCAAAAGATGAATATGTTAATACTATTATTGGCTTGGGTAATGTGATAGAAGGCTCCGAAAGAGCTATAATTTTGTTTTCTGGAGGAACAAAATTTATAATAAATAATGCACTATTATCTACCAAGTCCCTGAGGAACTTGTTGAGTTTCAAAGATATTCGCCGAAATGGATATCATGTTGAGACAATGAATGAGGGAAATCATGAGTATTTATGTATCACAACTCATGATTCAAATAAGAAGGTTATATTAGAAAAGTTACCCTCACTTTCATCTGGATTGTATTATACCAAGATTAGTGCAATTGAATCACATGCCATTGTAAACCAGAAGTTTACTAGCCCAAATGAATTCATAACTTGGCATGATAGATTGGGTCATCCGGGAACAACCATGATGAGGAGAATTATTGAAAACTCTCATGGACATTCACTAAAGAATCAAAAGATTCTTAAATCTAGTGAATTTTGTTGTGTTGCATGTTCTCAAGGGAAGTTAATTTTAAGGCCATCACCAATAAAGATTAGATTTGAGTCCCCTGAATTCCTAGAAAGGATTCAAGGTGATATATGTGGACCTATTCATCCACCATATGGATCTTTTAGATATTTTATGGTCCTGATAGACGAATCTTCGAGATGGTCACATGTGTGCTTATTATCTTCTCACAACCTGGCGTTTGCGAGATTACTGTCTCAAATTATTCAATTAAAAGCACAATTTTCAGAAAATCCAATCAAAGCAATTCATCTTGATAATGCTAGTGAATTTACTTCCCAAGCTTTTGATGCTTATTGTATGGCTAATGGAATAAGTGTTGAATATCCAGTAGCTTATGTTCACACACAAAATGGGTTAGCTGAATCACTTATTAAACGCATCCAATTAATTGCTAGACCCTTACTTATGAGAACAAATCTCCCAACCTTGGTTTGGGGGCATGCTATTTTACATGCCGCAGCACTTATTCGTTTGAGGCCAACGAGTTACCATCAGTTCTCTCCTATGCAATTAGCATTTGGCCAGCAGCCAAATATTTTCCATTTAAGAATATTTGGGTGTGCGATATATGTTCCCATTGCACCACCTAATCGCATCAAAATGGGACTCCAAAGAAATTTGGGGATATATGTTGGATATGATTCTCCCTCTATAGTGAGGTATCTTGAGATACAAACTGGAGATGTATTTAAAGCCCGGTTTGCGGATTGTCATTTTGATGAATCAAAATTTCCAACATTAGGGGGAGAGAATAAGCTTCCTGAAAAGGAACTTAATTGGAATGCATCATCGCTGATGCATTTAGATCCTCAATCAGGGCAATGTGAACTAGAAGTTCAAAAGATTATACATTTGCAAAGAATAGCAAATGAATTGCCTGATGCATTTTCCGATACAAAGAGGATAACCAAATCTTATATACCAGCGAAAAATGCCCCAATTCGAATTGATGTCCCAGTAGGACAAGTAGCCACTGAAGCAAATTCACGCCAGAAGCGTGGCAGGGCGGAAAATGTCCCAATTCGAATTGATGTCCCAGTAGGACAAGTAGCCACTGAAGAAAATTCACGCCAAAAGCGTGGCAGGCCTGTCGGTTTCAAAGACAAAAATCTTCGAAAAAGAAAAAAGGTAAATACGATTCCTGTTGAAAAAGACATAGTAGAGACACCTGCAGTTGTCCAAAATTCTGATATAATGTTAACGCCAAAAGATGTTCAGGTACCTGAAAATTGTGAAAATGACGAGATCTCGATAAATTATGTCTTTACAGGAGAGAAATGGGACCGAAATAAGATAATTGTCAATGAAATATTTGCATATAATGTGGCATTCAATATCATGCATGAATGTAAGGATCTTGAGCCAATATCGGTCGAAGAATGTCGACAAAGGAATGATTGGTCAAAGTGGAAAGAAGCCATGAAGGCTGAGTTAGACTCACTTGCAAAACGTGAAGTCTTTGGAACTATAGTCCGTACACCAGAAGATGTAAAACCTGTTGGATACAGGTGGGTATTTGTGAGAAAATGAAATTAGAAAAATGAAGTTGTGCGTTATAAAGCCCGACTTATGGCACAAGGTTTTTCACAAAGGCCCGGTATAGATTATGAAGAAACGTATTCCCCTGTAGTGGATGCGATAACATTGCGTTATTTGGTCAGTTTATCTGCATATTATAAACTGCATATGCATTTAATGGATGTGGTAACAGCCTATTTATACGGCTCATTAGATCGGGATATCTATATGAAAGTCCCTAAAGGACTAAAGATATCTAAACCATCCAATGAATATTCACAAGGGTTATACTCAGTCAAATTGCAAAGATCTTTATATGGTCTAAAGCAATCTAGACGAATGTGGTATAATCGTCTTACTGAATGTTTGGCCAAAAACGGATTGAAGAATGATGATATATGTCCGTGTGTTTTCATAAAGAAAACTGCATCTGGATTTATTATAATTGCTGTGTATGTTGATGATTTAAATATCATTGGGACTCGTGAAGAGATTCCAACAATTATAAAAACTCTAAAAGAAGAGTTTGAGATGAAAGATCTTGGAAGGACTAAATTTTGTCTCGGGTTGCAGATCGAGCATATAAAAAATGGGATCTTTATTCATCAAACAACATACACAAAGAAGATTTTAAAAAGATTTTATATGGATAAGTCACATCCATTAAGTACCCCAATGATCGTAAGATCTTTGGATGTGAAAAAGAATCAATTCCGTCCTAAAGAAGAAAATGAAGATATTCTTGGTCCAGAAGTACCATATCTTAGTGCCATTGGAGTGCTAATGTATCTTGCTAATAATACACGATCCGATATATCATTTGCTGTGAACCTACTAGCAAGATATAGTTCCTCTCCAACCAGAAGACATTGGAGTGGAATCAAACAAATATTTCGATATCTTCATGGAACGGTTGATATGGGATTGTTTTATCCCTATGGATCCAAGTCACAATTAGTTGGCTATGCAGATGCTGGATACTTGTCTGATCCACATAAAGGGAGATCTCAAACAGGATACCTGTTCACATATGGTGGAACAGCTATATCATGAAGATCTACGAAACAGACGATAGCAGCAACCTCCTCTAATCATGTTGAAATACTAGCAAAGTAGCAATTCATGAAGTTAGGCGCGAGTGTTTTTGGCTGAGGAGCCTGGTTCAATATATTCTGTCATCATGTGGATTGATTGACCATAACATAGCTCCAACTGTCCTGTTTGAAGATAATACAACATGTATTGCTCAACTTAAAGGCGGATATATCAAATGTGATAGAACAAAACATATTTCTCCCAAATTCTTCTTCACTCATGATCTTCAAAATCAAGGGACAATTGATGTCTAGCAGATCCGCTCAAGTGACAATCTTGCAAATTTGTTTACAAAGTCACTCCCAAAATCCTCCTTTGAAAGATTGGTACATGAGATTGGAATGCGCCGATTTCGAGACATTAAATGATGTCGGCAAGAGGAGGAGACTGTACTCTTTTTTCCTTGGTCAGATTTTTTTTCTCATTGGGTTTTTCTTGACAAGGTTTTTAATGAGGCAGCCCCCATCACAAAGGATATTGTACTATTTTTCTTTCACTAAGGTTTTTTCCCCACTGGATTTTTCTTTAGTAAGGTTTTAACGAGGCAATAATCCTAAATGGTCATCCAAGAGAGAGTGTTGTGACATGGATAGATAAGGATGATGGATGCCCATTTATGAGAAGCACATTTTCCCTATGCAGAAGGAAATAAATTCTTAGAATGAAGAAGTTTGAAACGTAAACTTTATGTGCCTATAAATATATTTACTGAGGCAAAAGGAATATACACAGCAATAATAAAATTCTCTCTCTTTCTTTATATTACTAAAAATATCTTTCTCTTTCCTTATTCTCTATGAATAGTTTCTCTCTCTCTCTTTCTTTTGTTACTAATTATAAATATATGAATAATTTCTATTAAGCTAATTATATTAATATTAGAGTCTTCTATTTACACATCTTATATTTAGTATACCTTTAATTTATTTTACAACAGATTTCGATTTTAAGGTAAATCCGATGTCTTAACCCAATTATAAGAGTGTAATCTTACCGCATCAAAATGCAGCACGTCACATCTGATAACCGGAATCAGATTCCGATACAGATGCCATGCTAAGCTTGCTTCCATTCATTCCTCCCTCCAATTCCAATCCAATCTCCCTTTCCGTCTTTCCTTTCTGCAAATTCATTCCTCCCATTTCCTTCTCAAAACGCCGCCTTTTTCTTGATCCAACACCCTAAACCAAATCCCTAACTCCTTCATTCATTTGTGCACACCAAGTTTGGCGCTTTTTTCCTTGTGATGTCGGTTTCTCACCTCCTTGTATTCTTCTTCGCCTATTTTCCAGGTCTATTTCTGAGCTGTGAAATTCTGCCTTTTTATCTATCTATGTAATTTGGAATACGAAAAAGTTTTAAACTTAAATACTGGGGTTGCGCAGGATTGGTTTTTTCTGCGGTTGTGACGCTGAGTTCCATTGAGATATTCACAACGCATGAGTGGCTGAAATTCACCCCAACTGTGTATTTCAAATGCAACGGAGAGAACAAGACTGTGTTGCCTGATGTCAAGAAAAAGAATGTCATCTATGTCTTCAGGGGTGAAGAGTCTTGGCAGGTTCCTCATGCCAAACTGTTTCTGTGTTGTTTGTGACTTGTGACATTTAAATTTCAAGTACTATTGTTATGGCCATGTTTGGAAGTTTTTGAATCCATGCCTATCATTATCAAGGAACTATTACTCTATCACTATTACTATTCAGTTCTCCAAGCTTGAACTCTGAATAGTTTGCTTAGTAAAAGCAAGCTTTGTGTGTGTTTGGATTACCTCTTTCTATATTAATTTTTACTCAGAAGTGTGTTTAGTATGATGTGATTTATGGATGGAAACTTATAAGTTTGACAAAATGCATAGTATTTTGATCATGTAGACTAAATTTCGTTTACTTCTAAAATTACTAAAATATTGAAATGGATCAACTTTTTCTGAAACGTTCATGAACCATCTTTTCAATATGATTCCGGTTCACTATAAAAACAACACATGGTTTCTTTGACTCCAACCTTGGTTTGGAATCCAGAGAATGGTATGAAAATGTTAATGTTAATGTGAAATGTTGCCAAACAACAACCACCAACTTGATTTTGTTTGTCAACATGGTTAGAATGCAAATCCAAACACATCATTGGCGTTGTTGTTGAAAGCCTTGATTTTGAAGCTACTACTGAATCTCTCATTGTGCTTTGCAGCCATTGACTAATTTTTCGAGCAAAAAATGCAAGCGATGCGGACTGTATGAGGAAGACAAAATTCTTGCAGATGATGTGTTTGATGAGTGGGAGCTTTGTCCTTCCGATTTCACTGCCCCTCTTGGCAAATATGAGTATATCAGTGATAAAGAGTTTAATGCTAGCCTTTTGTGCCCGGATTGCTTACCTTTGTCTGGCAGTGAGTGTCTTGCTCTTAAAATTCCTTTTACTGCAATCATACTATTTTTGCCTTCTAGATAACATAGTTGAAAATATATTTATGCTACTATTGAAATTGTGTGGTTGCACTGGTGATGCATTTTGATATCAATGGATTTATGTTGAAACAAGGCAAATATTAATCATCTATTGTACCTCATGTTCTGAGATTCTCAGCATAGATTTCCAGGAAGCTTAAATTAATCATATCTGTATAGTACATGACATAATTTAAGAGGCAGTATATAAAATCGTATCTATCATAATCTTCAAGCTTCTGTGTGACCTAGTCAATCTATTGGAACTACTGGACTTGCTCAAATTTGATTTCTCATTTCTTCCACTTGCATGTATTTCTGATATTGTTCAAATTATTTTCCCTTATGTATGCACCTATTCATACAAATTTCTGCAACTTAACATGTTACTGAAAAAACAATTGTGGTCCTTTGGCTAGTTTCTACTGCCTCTCCACCTGTCGCGAATGATGAAAATTTGCAAAAAGAAAAGCCTGCGAGACAAAGAAAGAATGTAGCAGTTATTGTAGTAGTAAGTGTTTTGGGCTCGGCCATACTGATTGTCGCAGCAGTGGGTGCATTCAAGTTCTGGCAAAAGAGGAAGAGGGAGCAAGATCAAGCTCGGTTCTTGAAATTATTTGAAGAAGGAGATGACATTGAGGATGAGCTCCACCTCGATCATATCATATGATATCGAGCAAAATCTCTCCTGTACAGTAGGTTTTTCCTCTCACAATTTTGTTTATGAAGATAAGATGACAAGAGGTTTTATGGTTTCAACTGGAAAGCATTATGTTATTGTTCATATTCTCCTGTACATAATTAATACCATAGGGCTTCTTAGCTACTCCATTATCAAGTAAAGCTACGTTTTTTTTAAAAAAATTTATTCTTCCAATTTCGAGTTCCGAGACACGTTTGCTTACACCATGCGTCAAACGGCTTGATTTTCCACACTCGTGCTTCTGCGTACGCTGCACTGAACCTCCAATCAGTCAATCACCATGCCAACATGGTACCTCGTTGCCTTAGGGGGATTTGGACTACTTAGCAAATTCTCCTAGGGAAGTTATATGATAAATTAATGTGGTGAGCTTTGAAATTTAAACTTGGATGTATGCCTAAACAATAACCACATTTTCAGCACCATACAGATGTAGTCAATAACATGTGGACATGATGAAATCTGCTACACAACTTTAATAGAGATCGTATCTCTGGCAGTCTTGCACAATGGTCCATTCCTCCGCTTATTCTTTTTTCAATGGTATAGAAGAAAAGAAATCCATTGCCTCCGATTCATTGTTTAGTTGCAGTGTTCTCCAAAAATCGGACTTACATTTATGTTGTTTAACTTTCTTAAAAAGAATTATAAATCGGACCGTTCGATTTATGTTTTTAAAAATTAAAAAAAAATTGAAAGTCCAAATTAAACCCTCTAATTTATAACTTATTTTTCCTTTCTAAACAAATTAAACCGCCTAATTTGATTGATTAATATTAATTAAAACACCCAAACTTCCAACAGCAGCGTATTACACATATTTAATCAATATAAAAAAAAACTTAGCCCCATTCCTCATCCCTCACTTTTGGTATCCGGTGTCTAATCAAGGGATGTAAGAGGATGCAACGCACTTAAATATACTTGCTGCATCTTATCAATTCCAAATAATAAAATGTTTGCCGTACCAGCGTTGATTAGCCCTGTTTTCATGCTCGTTCCATATTTCCGGTGTAAAACGCTTACAACCATCTGATTTTTAACCAATTGCAATTGAGGGCTCTGTGTGCTCATGACGGACATGGTTTTTTACTCTCATAATACCAACTTGATTTATCAACTACATTACAAAAGGAAAATATTGCACATAATAGCAAGCCACATAATGCAACCAAGAATAATATGGGAAACAGCACGCATAAAGATGTTCTAAATACAAATATATAAATTTAAAACATTACAAGTTTCTTCAGGGAGGAGTATATAATAATTATGGTAAATGTCACAGTTCACGACAGAGTGCAGATGATAATAAAAGCATACAAATTCTAGGGCAGAGTCTGTTATCTTCTCAGAAGTGACATTTCAAGGGGACTCACTGCCTCTTGGTAGATTACGCTGGTTGTCTTCTTCGTCATCAATGGGGCTTCTGTCATCATCTCTGGGACTAGGACTGCGGCTGCGACCATTAGCCTTTGGGCTGTCATCCCCTGCTGGACTAGCGGGGCTTCTGCTCTTTGCTCTGGGGCCATCACTGTAATCAGATCCATCTTGCTGTGTAACCATCCTCTCATTGCCAGGAGATGCATCACCTCTCTTCTGTGGACTCCCTTCATCAGGTGATGGACTATGCTTCCTTGCCTTCGAGGGCTGAGGGCTACCTTTGGGTTCAGGGCTTCTAGAGCGTGGGCTCTCTGATCTATCACGAACTGGGCTTCGATCCCCCCTAACTGGGGATCTTGATCGACTGGAGAAGATTAAAAAGAGGGCAAGCATATCAGCTTAAGAGAGTTGAATTGATAGTAAGAAATATACCTCTCACAACAATAGATAATTACATCTACAGAACACACGGAGGCAACATTGCAACAGAACCAAACATAAAGCAATTAGGGACTATAAGGTTCCTACCTGTAACTACGTTCTGGGGTGTAACTCCTGTCCCTGCTTCTGCCACGACGAGGAGAGCGTGACCTGACTGGGGAACGTGACCTGACAGGAGAGCGGGAATAACTACGCCCACGTCTACTGCACAAACAAGTCAATATCACAGCATCAGTTTAACACTCAGATTCCATTGGAAATCAACCACCATTTTTAGGCAAATGAGCAATTCAGTGTTAGCTTCAAAATTATGATACCTCAGCTTTTTGGGACTGTTCTTGCAGTTTTTTTCTATATGACCCCTCTCCCCACATCGATAACACTTGTTCTTCCAGTCTCCAGCTTTGCAATCTCGGGCCCAGTGGCCATCAATACCACAGTTAAAGCAACGCCCAGTTCCAGGAGGAGGACCACGACCCAAATATTCACGGGAACCGCGAGGAACCTGATTAATTAGAAAAATGGGGGAAGTTAAAATAAAATTAACGTGCAACTAAAAGCTGACAAAATTGGCTGACAAGCAAAATGCAATAGCTATAGTATCAGAAAACCAGGATCCAATATCAATTGGCTACATTGTAATAAGAATTTATGTGACAGTTGGTAGTTAATAGAGCAATGAATACCAACTACACCTGAAGAGTGTCATTTAAAACTGTATTTCATACAGATGCTATAAGATATAGGTTGGTTGAATGAAAGCTAAGGGAGCCGAAAGAACAAAGCCAACATTGCAACAACAAAATAATAGATAAGTCTTCAATGATTAGTCAGTGGATCAATCCTATAATGAGAGAATAGGACTAGTCAGAGGTGATATATAGAAAAAGTAACTGGAAAAAGAAGAAATTGGGAATTCTACAAGTGAAAACTGAGGGGCTACACCAAATTACATTATAATATTAGAAAATGACTCTGTAAAATAGGCCAATAAGATTTTAATAACACTATAGGTCAGCAAATATATTCAGATTAAGTAATCCAACATTCCAGAGCAAATATCATCTTGAAGCTAATTAAAAATGTAATAGAATTGAGAATATACACACAGAATAATTTCATAGGGAGATAACTCATACCCCTTTCGCAAATTCCACAATAATACGACTTCCATCAACATCACGACCATCCAAGTTGTATCTTGCATCATCAGCATCTCTAGGATCGCTGAATTCCTGCACAAAGATGTGGGAACAAGCAAGGAAAGTAACAAGAAGGCTTACCATCACATAGAAGTGAATATCCTCCAAGAAAATGCTAGAAGCAACCTTTGAGGCTTGAGCCAAGTCATGAGGAGAAAAACAAACAAAGTTTACAAAATAAAGTAATTGAGACAAAGAAAGGGCGGCAACTTACAACAAAGGCGTAATCATGCTTCATATCCACATCTCGAACTCTGCGGAAATGGTTTCCAGAAACAGTAAGGCCATCATTACTTAACTACTGCAAGAGTATGATACTTCGCCCCTCAAAAGACGAACTAAACACCAGTTTGTGATTCTTGCCATTTCCATTAAAACACGCAATAACATTACAGAAAGAATCGCCACAGTCAACACTCGGCAGGAATTTCCACCAATTCCACCAAGGCCACCCTCCCACCACAGACCTCCAGGTTTAGGCAAAACCCCAGAAACCTTCAACAAGATCATTCAAGTTAAAACATGACACCTAGGGGATAATGGTTCCCACGTATAAGATGACGAATAACCAACATAAATCTAAACACAACAAATCCCGGGGAACACCTGCATGACATCCCTAACTTTCAGCAAAACACAGGGACGACGCTCACACACTAACTAAGCCCTCTTGCCAATTCACAAAGATAGATGAACCAAGACATGAACATCAGTTTTCCACACATAAATTGACACAAATTAATCGCGAAGACAATAAAATGGGGTAAAAACCAGAAAAGGTCCCATCCACTCTCACAGAGAAAAGGGACCCATATAAACACTGCCATTCAATACAAGGAGATGACAGTACAATCAAACATGGGAGACCTATGGCAACAAACAAATCAGAGTAGATCTGCCTGCAAATTACTGCTTAACAATACAGTACAACAAATTCCTTAAAACGTTTCGTTTTGTTGATTAGTTATAGGGATGATAGGGGGAGTAATTACCTTCCATATCTGCTGAAAACTCGCTCCAGATCACGGGAACGCGTCCTTGAAGCCAAGCGACCAACATAGAGGCGTGTGTTGCCGTATTTATCTTCATAGCGAGGCATTCTTGATTCGTTATAGCTGTAAAAAAACAAAACTGAAACTGCAACATCAATTGAGGAAGAGACCCCCTTCCCAATTTCAAGAAAGAAAGCAAACTATCCAAAATCTAAAAAAACAAATCTTTTTAAGATCGGAATGATCCATTAATTCCGAAAATACAAATACAAACACAAATCTGCTTCGTTCCGGTAATGGATGGCCGGAAACCCTATCAGGTCCAATTCAACTTCAACACCAAATTCGATGAATTCTTAATTGTAACGATAAAATTGATCATAATAACATCAAAGAGCGCACATAAATTGATGAAGCGAAGCAAGATTTACAGATTAGCGAGTTAAAGAACACAAAAACCGGAAATCGAAAGGCAAGCCGAAGAGGGAGAGGGTTACCTCCGAGGAAGAAAGAAAACCTAACCCTCTCAAAGTGGATCGGCTTCACCCCTTGTCTAACTATTTATACAAAAATCTGTGCCTATTTTTATCTTTTTTTTTTTTTTTTTCGTAATATCAGTTTTTAAAATAAAATTAAAAACGGCGGAGTTGGGCCAGTAATGTCTTTAAGAATTTAGATGGATTCGGCCCTGAATATTTAGAATCAACCAGCTGATGTCTGAAAGCCCATTAAAACCCAGTCCAAAAAAAAGCCCATTAAAAAATGATTCTTAAATTTTGTCAAACATTTTGTCCCTAATATATTTTATAATTTTTACAGTGGACGTACAAAATTAACTATCAAATTCACTATTGATATAAAATATATATTAAAATATAAAATATACAATAAAAATAAATCAAACAACACATATTTATACATAAATACATGTAGTTGATTTTTAAAATACATATAGTATTTTTAGGGTTAAGTACGATTTTGGTTCCTAAAGTAGGGATTGAAAATTTTTTTCGTCCTCAACCTTTTTTTGCTACAAAATGGTCCCAAAGGTTTAACTTAGTTTTAAAATCGTCCTTCGGACGAAAATGCCATTCTCCCTTCTTCCCCAAAATTAACTAACGTATAGAACCAGAAGCTGCAGCTGAACCAGACATTGGAGCAGAAGCAAAAGCAACACCAATAAAACAAACAACCAGAAGCACAACAACAACAACAACAACAACAATTGGATAATGGAATCAGTAGAATGACAACAACAAAAGCAAGAACCCAGAAGATAATGAAATCAGAAGAATAACAACAACAAAAACCCAAAAGAAGAGAAGAAGAAGAACCTAAAAACATCATCATCAGAAGAAATACTAGAAAATCATCATCATCATCGTCAAGAATCAAGAAAAACAAGAACCCAGATGCAGAACTCAGAACTCAGAAAACAAAAAAATCATCATCATCGTCTTCAAAACTCAGAATAACAAAACTCAGAACTAAATTCTTCCTCTTTTATTAACAAAACTCAAATGCAATTACTATAATCAGAAGCAGTATCACCAATAATAAAATAACAACAACAACAATTGTGAAGGGTGAATCAACAATAGCAACAACAAAAGTAAAAATAGAAGCAGAAGTAGAAGCAGAAGGCAGAAAGTAGAAGCAGAAAAGCAGAAGCAACAACAGGGCTTGATGGCGACGGGACCTCACTCCAGCGGTGGCGACGGGACAGAGCTAGATGGCGACCAACGACGGCGGTTCGCGACGAGGATGACGGCAGGGCGTGGCTGGACGCGGTCTTCATCAGCGCCTCCGTGCTTCTCTTCTCTTCTTCTCCGCTTTTCTTTCTCTCTTCCTCTACTCGCAGTGACGCGAATCCAAGCCAGCGGTGACGCCAGCGAACTGCAGTTGGTGACACCATTAGTGTAGGGAGCAGTGGCGGATCACAGGCGGCAGAACGGCGGTGCGGTGGTGTGGCATTATGGCAGTGCGGTGGTGCAACTTCCCTTCCCCCTTCTTCCCTTCCCTCCCCCCCCCCCCCGTTTCTC
>NC_029790.2:29685714-29686314 GCF_000816755.2 Arachis ipaensis | reverse complement strand
TTCTTTTATTTTTATTTATTTCTTTTTTTATTTATTTTATATTTATTTTATTTTATAATTTTTTAATGAGGGGTAATTTGGTAATAAAAAAATAAAATTGGTAAAAAGGACGATTTTAAAACAAACTGAAACATTGGGGACCATTTTGTAGCAAAAAAAAAGGTCGGAGACGAAATTGATTTTCGGCCTCTACGTTGGGGACCAAAATCATACTTAACCCGTATTTTTATATATTTTAATAACTAAATTAGTGTTTCAGATTGTGTTCTGGTCTAACCCAATAAAAGACGGATGTGCATCCGACGGACTCAAGACCTGACGGGCACCCGACTCGCTTAAGCCAAGGTGTCTCTCGCATGACGCAATTCCATAATGGAGGTCTAAACAGCTGGCGGAAGCTTCTTGACAAATGGGCCTAAGCAGAAGGGCCAATCCGAGAAGCAAGAATAAAGGAAGGAATCTACCCCTCCCCCAGGTACGTCACATCTAGGGGTGGCAACACTACCCAAACCCGTGGGTACCTACCCCGTCCCCGCACCGGAGCGGGTTTTTAACGGGCGCGGAGCGGAGGCGGGTCGGGTTTAGGTTAAACCCACTCCT
>NC_029790.2:29682618-29683622 GCF_000816755.2 Arachis ipaensis | reverse complement strand
CTCAAGACTCAAGACCTGACGGGCACCCGACTCGCTTAAGCCAAGGTGTCTCTCGCATGACGCAATTCCATAATGGAGGTCTAAACAGAAGCTTCTTGCTTCTTGACAAATGGGCCTAAGCAGAAGGGCCAATCCGAGAAGCAAGAATAAAGGAAGGAATCTACCCCATTAGTAAAATGATTAATAATATTGTATCATATTTAAATTTTTACTTTAATTTATGTATGTATGTAATTATGGTTATATAAATTTTAAAATTTAATTTTATTTGTTGGAATTTAATAATTATGGAGGTGGGGTAGTGCGGGCGAGTATCCGCAGGGGCGGGTTAGGGTTTAACATTTTACTAGCCGTAGGTAGAAGCACGGGAGGGTTTGATGCGGGTTATTGTAGAGTGGGGCGGGGTTGAGTAGGGCAAAAACTCTCCCCTACCTGCCCCATTGCCACCCCTAATCACATCTTACCCTAATTTGTCGCCTTTTCGTACGGACACTTACTTTGGCATCGGAGTGTCCTTGCAGGTGGCCTCACCCGCTGGCCTATCGACAATTGTAGGCATCATTCCTCTCCGCTGCACTCGCATTCAAGTCCACCTCTCACAACCAACCGACCCAACGAACAATCGACTAATGGCGCCGTCTATGGGGACCTAATGCGAGTCTGAAATGGAGGTTTTCCCTCTCCCTAAGGATGAACCAAAGGGGAAGGGAGGCCACAAACGCTAGGGAGGTCGTCTTAGGAGCAGAGTGAGCACCGGGACTTGTCGGAGGCATCGAGAAACTCCCTCTGACTGAGGCCACTCCCGTGATCGATCTCTAAAAAAGCGTCTGTTCGGCGGTACCGGCAAAAATAACTCTTGGATCATGCAAGAACCCAGACATAGGGTCCAGAACCTCAAGAGGGAGCTAACAGAGAGAGATTGCTATCACCCCGAGCACAGTCGAAACTCTCGCTCATGCGCAAAAGCTCGTGCGACCCATTCTCGCACCAGGTCTTTGACACAT
>NC_029790.2:29673958-29682608 GCF_000816755.2 Arachis ipaensis | reverse complement strand
GAGGGCACGACCAGACTAACTGTCACACCCTCACCTACTCCTGAGACAGGTTGAGAGCCCGGGACGAGCGGAAAGGAGAACAAAAAAAGAAGCGCCGAGATCCTATTGTGATCGGAGCTACCCCTTTCCACTCCTTCATCCTCAAAGTTTACCTACCCAAGAACTATGATAAATCGACGGACATGAGATACGATGGCACCAAAGACCTAAAAGAGTACATCACAACTTTCGAGGCTAGGATGAACCTGGAAGGCGTGGGAGATGAAGTCAGATGTCGCGCGTTTCCGATGACCCTGGCGGGGCTGGCGATCCGTTGGTTCAACTCCCTACCACAATGGTCTATAACGGCCTTTGCGGATATCTCTCAAAAATTTCTCACCCAATTCACCACTCGAATCGCTAAAGCAAAACACCAGATCAACCTGTTGGGGTAACACAGAGGGTTAACGAGCCCACGAGGAAGTACCTGGACCGATTCAATGACAAGTGCTTGGAGATTAACGGCCTCACAGACTCCGTGGCCAGTTTATGCCTTATTAATGGCCTAATGAACGAGGACTTCAGGAAACGCCTGACCACTAAGTCTGTCTGGACTATGCAAGAAATACAAGGTGTGGCAAGAGAGTACATAAATGATGAGGAGATCAGCCAGGTGGTGGCCACCAACAAACGACAGCTAGATAATTTTCTATTTCTTTAAATATAAATTAATTTATTAGTTAATTAGTTACTAATTACCCGAGGTTTATATTTACGGGTTGGGATTGTTCTTCACCAATAACCTCCACACCTCCACATTGAGGACTTTATCTGCCTCTACACGAGTAGCGCTGTCGATCCTGATGACAGCATCAATTTGAGGGAGCAGGTGATGAATCTCACCCAATGCCTTCACCAATAGCCTCAATAGCTGCAGCAGTCTGAGGAAAGGTATAACGAGATCCTCGTACACGTGTCAGACATGGATTTCCTCAGTTTGGAGCTTAGACAGGAGTTGGAGTGGCTTCAGTGGATGGATAATGTAACGATCCAACTTCTAGAACGTCAGAATCATACTAAAAGTAAGGTGTTACTGACCTATTCTCCTTTATTATCTATTTAATATTGAGCCTTTATGACGTTAATACGTTTCCAATTTTAGGAAAAACCTAGTGAATTTGCTTTTATTCATTAAAAATCGTTCAACAAAGACTTCCGATGAAAGATAATCATATAATTAATAGTAATAAATACAAGCCTACTTCTCTGAATAAAATTTTAACTAACAAGGCGAGGAAAAATAAGTAAATTCTAATAAATACTCAACTCACAAACAAACTCCTTCACGTATCTGTAGCTTCACAATAAGCCTTTACACCTGTAGCTGAAAGGTAGAAAAGATGGGGTAAGAACTAGGGAGTCCTTAGTAGGGTTAGGGTGTTTAGTTAGGTTCATTTTATGTTATATTTAGCAAAATATTTTATAAAAGGAAAAAATCATACAATCCTGAGCTTAGATTGTCTTTCTAAAACTTTTATATAGGTAGAGAGAGAGAGAAAATGAGAGAGAAAAGAGAGAGAAAGATAAAGAAGAAGAAGAGGGAGTTTGTTAATTTTAGAGAAAAATATTTTATTTTAATTATAGCGAAAGAATATCACATTGCACATTTTGGTTTGTCAAATTAGTAATATAAGATACAAATTATAAGCTATATATAGAGTAGAAATGCTAACGGTAGAGAGAAATAGAGAAGAAAAAAGAGGTAGATAAGAGGATAGAGAAAGATTGTTTATTAATTGTGAAGAGCAATATTCATCTTAATTTTAATAAGAGAGTGTTATTTGATACATTTTTGTTGTTAAATTAATAGCATAATATAGCTATATTTCAATCTTAATTTTAATTTAATTTTAATTGTAATTAAAATATATTATGTTGTACATTTTGATTGTCAAATTTGTAATTAGTAATTGATAACGATATATAAGAGAGATAGAGTGAGTGAAGGAATTAGAGAGATAAAAAAAAGAAAGAGAGAGAGAGAGGAGGAGGAGGATGAGAAAACTCTTTAATTTGAAGGAAAAATTTTGATTTTAATTGTAACGAGAGTGTGACATGTGACACATTTTAGTTGTAAAATTAGTAATATATAATATAAAATATAATATAATATAATTTATAATTAGTAATTGATAGTGATATATAAGAGAGATAGAATGAGTGAAGGAATTAGAGAGAGAGAGAGGGGGGGGGGAAGAGGAGGAGGAGGAAACTCTTTAATTTAAAGGAAAAATTTGATTTCAATTGTAATGAGAGTGTGACATATGACACATTTTAGTTGTAAAATTAGTAATATATAATATAAAATATAATATAATTTGTAATTAGTAATTGATGTGAGGGTTACCGTCAGTTTAGAATTTTCACACAAAAATAATCTTGTCGAAGTATAGATCTAAACTAATAAACAACCCTCAATCAAAGTTTAATTTTTTGTTGTCACAAATTCAACCCGATAAAAATAACCGAAAGTATTACTCCCGGGTCGTTCTCCCTAGGAATTACAATCGAGTGCTCAATTATTGGTTATGAGATTCACAGGGTGGGGTTGATAAAAATGGCAAAAAATTTAAATGACGGGGAAGTAAATCAAACAACTAAAGATAACAAATAATAAAGAGGCATTCATGGCAAGGATTGAGAATCAAGGTTTTCTATTCTAGTAATTAATCATAACACAATAATTACCGAGAGTTAAGCCTATTACGTTATCTTCGCATCGAAAGAAAGTCAAATATGCCTAGTTAACCCTAATCCATAAGTAATGTTAATCGAAACAAGATTAACTAACAACTCTAGATCACCAATATAAATTGCGTATCAATGACTCAAGATTACCAAACTTCTCTTTCCAAGTCAAGAATGCTAAAAAATCTACTCTAAAACTAACCCAAGCATTTTATCAAATACTTGGTGTGCAATAAAAAAAAAAGTATATTAAATTACAAGAATAATAAAATCTAAAACTACCAAAAGCAAGATAACAATAATAACAATTTAATTAAACAATAAGAAACATAAAAAAGACATCAGTTGTATTAAAGAAAGTGAAAATCAACAAGAGTTCATAAACATAAAAGTGACATAAAAAAGGAAATTAACAGGAAAAACTAAGAGAATTAAACTACTAGAGTATGAAAATATAAATGAAACTATACTAAAACAAGAACTAAAGAGAGAAATTAAAGAGAAAATTAACCTAAGTACCTTAATTTTAGAGAGAAGAGGGAGCTTCTCTCTCTAGAAAATTACCCTAAACATGTTTCTACACTACACTAATTGCTCCCCCCTGTTTCATCTTGAATTTGGCTTCAAATACTTCAGAAATGAGTTGGATCTAGGCCTGAGTGAGCTCAGAAATCTTCCCAGTGTGTTTCTTTAATGAGGTCATGTGACAAGTGTCACGCGTACGCGTGGGTAACGCGTACGCGGACAAACTTCCAAAACTTCATTTCTTCATGAATTCTCCACTTTTACATGCTTTTTCTTCATTCTTTCAATCCAATCTTTGCCTTTTAAAACTGAAATCACTTCATCAAATACATCAGGGCATCGAATGGAATTAAAGTAAATTAAATTTAGCAATTTAAGAGTCTTAAAGGCATGTTTTTACTCTTAAGCACAAATTAGGAGAAATTCATAAAATCATGCTATTTTATTGAATAAATGTGAGAGAAGTTGATAAAATCCACTAAATTCAACATAAGATAAACCTTAAAATTAGGGTTTATCAACCTCCCCATACTTAAACCAAACATATCCTCATGCTAAACTAAGAAAGATATAAGAAAGGGGTATTAACATTTATTCAATGCAAACTATCTAAATACAACCTATATACATGTATGCAACTACTTGGTCAATATAAGTCAATTTCCAAGAATACATATATGAACATAAGGACTAAAGCAATCACAATCAAATCAAATCCACAATTGAATTGAATTATTGAAAAGAATTTAACAACTTGCAAGAAAAGAGATGATCATAGGTGAAAATATGTAATTGAGCACTCGAACCCTTCACCAGATGTGTATTCGCTCTAGTCGCTCAAGTGTATAGGGTTGATTCACTTAATTCTCCTCTAATCATGCTTTCCAAGATTTATTTTTCATCTAACAATCAATAATTATTCAATGCATGCATACAAATATCATGATGACTTTTCAAAGGTTGTAATGATTAGGGTCAAGGTAAGGATGTATATGGTCAAGTGGACTAAAATTTGAATTTTTGATTAGCTTAAACTCTCATCTAACATATATAATAACCTATACAATTCAAATACAAATCTAACTACCCATTATTCACTTTTTCACATACTTATGCATTCTCTTTTTTAATCACAACACATATGTATTGTTATTATTACTTTACTTTGGGGCATTTTATCCCCTTTTTATTATTTTCTTTTTTCTCTTTTTCTTTTTTTTTCTTTTTCTCTTTTTTTTTCCAATAACATAATATATACAAAAAAATTAATGCATATGTGATGAATCCATATTTGATGATGATTTTTGGTTAGAATTGAATGGATTTTCATCATATAAATTTGCACTTATTCCCTTGAATAGCATGCTTTTGAGCTTTCCTTCCAAATTGCGCTTGATTATGAAAATATGCTCTTTTGTGCTTAATTTAATATATTTTATTCTGTTTGCCTTCCATTCGATACCTTGATATTGTTTGTGAGTGATTCCAGGTGTATAAGGTAGGAATGGGTTGGAGAAAATGGAAGAAGAGCATGCAAAGTGGAGGAATCATGAAGAATCAAAGGAGATGAGTTCAGAGATGTGTGCGTGCGCGCGGCTGCCTGTGCGTACGCACAGCTGCCCAATCAGAGCACGTGGATTACTTCGAGCGCGTTGCGCGTCCATTCAAGCATCGCCTAGTGTGCGTGTGCACGACTACTTGTGCGTACACACAGGACGAGATTTTTCGCAAGGTGTGCAGACGCACGCATCTGTGCGTCCGCACAGGTGTCCTCACATTACTTCATTAAAATGGTACGTGACTCGCGATTTGGGGGCTTTGGAGGCCCAATTCTGAAGTCTTCTAGCTCATATTGGAGGGGAAATGAGGAACATAACATAGCATATCATTACTATAGTTTAGGAGTAGTAGTAGGAAGCTTTTAGTTAGTTTTTCTCTAAGTTTTTCATCATCTCTATTAGGGTTTATATTAGGGTTTTACATTCAAGTACCATTTCCATTTTGATCTTGGATTTTGCTAGCTTTCATTGTAAGTATTCTCTTGTTATTACTCTTTATAGTTATATTGTCATTACTCTTTCTTCTAATTCAAGTTATAGTTCAATTTTGCTTCTCTCTTGTAATTTTAATTTCTTGTTGATGAATTTGATGTTTGATGTTTGTTTCATGCTTTCTTGTGTTATTCTTGTTGATTGAGATCAATTGTTGCTTTTAGTTTCAAGCATTTTCTCATTTTCTCCATGTTTAAGGTTTTTGCCCACCAAGTGTTTGACAAAATGTCAAACATGGTTTTAGGCTAAATTTTTGGTTCTTGGCTTGGGTAAAGTTAGCAATTGGGTTTCTAGAGTTAGAATGTCCAACATTTAGTTTCAATTCTTGGATTGTTAATTGTTCTTGTTCCCACTAACGCTAATTTGTTGCTAAGTCAATTAGCAAGCAATTTAGAATTTGTGGGTTGGGAACACTTATGCTCATTTAACTTACTTTCCGATGTGAGGGTTGATCAAGTGAGATTAATCCATTATAATTGTCATAGTTGTGGTTCCAACAAGGAAAGGACCCTTAGCTCACTCCAAGCCAAGACTCTTTTTGATGCTTTTAATCTTTCATATACTTCTATGTTGATCTCTTTTATACTTCACTTGTTTATATTATATAGTCGGTTCTTTAATTTCTTCATTAGTTCAATCATTACAATTTTGTATGTTCTTTTATTGCTTTATATGTTCATTTCTTCATTGACAACCCCTTGATCACTACAACCGGATTTGCACACTCATTGTTCTAAAAGTACTCCTTGGGAGATGACTCGGGAGTCAAATACTCTCGGTTTTGAATTAATTTTGAATTGTGACATAACTTGTGAGTTTCTAATTTGATCGGTGGCCAACTTGTTGGGTTAGAACTATACTTACAGCGCTAATTCCATTTTGGATAATTGAGTTCCTAACCTATATGCAATTGGCTGCTCGCATCAATATGGTTCAATATTCAATGCATGAATATGTACCCGACTTCCAAGATTTTTAATGAAAACTCAAAAATACACTTTTACCTCAACCACAAACTTCCCACACTTAAATGATACACACTCTCACTAGCCTATCCAAACAAGGGACATTTATTATTTTTCACTTAAGGATAGTGATGTGTTAAAATTAAGAACAAAAGGGATTAAAATAGGCTCAAAATTGTTAAACAATGGTAGATAAAAGGGTAAGACCATTTGGGTAAGTGAGTTCAAATGAAATAAAGGCCGCAATCATATAAATGCATTCATACACAAAATAATGGGCATAAATAATCAAACAAATCAAAGATTACAATTATAAAGAGAGAATAACACACAAGAAGGAAAATAGTGGTTATATGATGCAACCACATATTAAGATTCAAAACTCATAAGTTTATGTGTTCTTAATTCAAAAACATGTTCCACAATATATAATTCAAGCAAGTTCAATGAAAAAAAATTACTCAAATCAATTGGAGTGCCCTATAGACAAATTTCTTAGAAAATTTTATTATTTTGACTAAGTTTATTATATATATGCAAACCAAGAAAATGCAACTAATAATTCTAAAAGACCTAGTAATAGAAGAAATAAAAAAATAAATGAAATGTGAAAGTGTTTGGATTAGAAATTTTCTCCAAAAAATTGGCCGATTGGTCGGATGACCTCCCCACACTTAAAAGTTTGCACCGTCCTCAGTGCATTCAAAGATGAGTAAGGGGGTACGACGACTTCAAGGATTGCCACCTTCAGTTGGTGGATCAATTGGCTGCTACATGTTCTTTCTTCTGCTTTCCTTTTTGCTTATGGTGAATTATCCTGAAAGATAGAAAATAGGATAGTAAGACGAGTAAATGCAAAAGCAAGGAAGCATAGATTGTTAGAATGGGGTGATGATCACTAAAATGAAGTGAGTGAATCAGTTTGTGACATGAATGAAATAAGAGTGGAAATTTTAAGTTTGCGCGCGGTTTAGAACACACACTAGTATTAAAAACTATGTCACAATTACATAAAAAGGAGTATGCACTTCACTCATTCTAGTGTGCTTGAAAACTTTAAAGGAAACTTGTAGGGTAAGATAACAAACAAGTCATAAAGGAGCATAAAAGCACTCAGGCAAGAATCAAGCAAATGTAAAATGGATGATGAATGGACATTAGTTGATGTGCAAGAGAATTCAATGAATCAAATGAAATATAAAGCTCACACATCAAACAATGACACACATTGAAGTTTATTTGCATCTCCTAATTGACATGAAACGGGATACACGGTTGCTATGCATCTTAGGAAAAGAGAGATAAAAGTTTAAATCAATCACATAGTAAGCATGGTCCATATATTTTGAGAATTTCAAAAAGATGTCCCTAGGTTAGTTTACAATCCAATTTCACAAATGAAATATTATGCCAAAATGACTTGTTTCAAGTTTGTGTAGAGCACATAGTTAAACAATTGAGGGTTATTATGTCATTAAGGCATAAACATAACTCGGTAATCAAAGTTATAATCAATATGGATGCATATGATCAAACAACACAATGCATTAAGATAAATGCATAACATCACCCATCAAGGAATTGCCTAGTCAAAGTTGAAGAATTTAAATCACATGGTGGCCAAATTATGCAATTCAAAAGATTTAGAAAGCTTTGAAGGCAATGTCATAAGTACTTAGTATTCACAAATGTTAAGCATGAAAAATTCAATACCAAGCAACAAAGTATAACCTCAACAAAGAAATCCAACAATGAATATTAACAACAATGATGCTTAAGATAGCATCATGTCAGTAATCAACAACAATATCTCAGCACAATCAACAAATCAATTCAATAATCCAACACTTATTACCTAAAACAAAAATTAAGCTAACTGACTGATGAGCGGATATTTTATACGCTTTTTGGGGTTAATTTCATGTAGTTTTTAGTATGTTTTAAATAGTTTTTAGTCTATTTTCATTAGTTTTTAGGAAAAATTCATATTTCTGGACTTTACTATGAGTTGTGTGTTTTTCTGTAATTTCAGGTAATTTTCTGGCTGAAATTGAAGGAGCTGAGCAAAAATCTGATTCAGGCTGAAAAAGGACTGCTGATGTTGTTGGATTCTGACCTCCCTACACTCAAAGTGGATTTTCTGGAGCTACAGAACTCGAAATGGCATGATTCCAATTGCGTTGGAAAGTAGACATCCAGGGCTTTCCAGCAATATATAATAGTCCATACTTTGAGCAAGAATAGATGACGTAAACTGGTATTCAACGCCAGTTCTCTGCCCAATTCTGGCGTCCAGCGCCAGAAAAGGATCAAAAGCTGGAGTTGAACGCCCAAACTGGCACAAAAACTGGCGTTCAACTCCACAAATAGCCTCTGCACGTG
>NC_029790.2:29651949-29673898 GCF_000816755.2 Arachis ipaensis | reverse complement strand
TTCCTGACTAAGATTTACAAGATAACCATAGATTGCTTCAAACCAACAATCTCCGTGGGATTCGACCCTTACTCACGTGAGGTATCACTTGGACGACCCAGTGCACTTGCTGGTCAGTGGTACGAGTTGTGAAAAGTGTGATTCATAATTCGTGCACCAAGTTTTTGGCGCCGTTGCCGGGGATTATTCGTGTTTGAACAACTGACGGATTATTTTGTTGCTTAGATTAGGAAAATTTTCTTTTTTTTTGTTTAGAGTCTCTTATTATTGTCGTGTTAAAATTTTAGAATCCTTATTTTCTTTTTTAAAAAAAAAATATTGTTTTCAAAAATAATTTCTCTATTAGATCCTGTGCCAAACTTTAAGTTTGGTATTTTCTTGTTGATTTTCCTTAAAATTTTCGAAAATTTTGGTTTGGTTTTCTAAAAATTTTAAGTTTGGTGTTCATTCTTCGTGTTCTTGAGTTTTCCTTGTGACTTGATCTTAAAATGGGTTCAGTTAGACATCTTCTACTATGGGCTTGCAGAAGGAGCTCAGATGTCTCTAGATTACTCAGCTGGTGGATCTATCCATATGAGAAAGACAATTGAAGAGGCTCAAGAGCTCATTGATACAGTTGCCAGGAATCAGCATCTGTACCTAAGCAGCAACCCTTCCATGAATGAAGAGGTTAAAACAGTAACTGTTGAACTCAGTCCTGTAAAACAAGCTGCTGAATTCAATCAACAATTGGACTTTCTAACAAAACAGCTAGCCGAATTTAAAGACAGGTTACAAGAGACAAGGATGGCTAATATACATATGGATGAACAGTTTAAGCAAACAAAGCAGCAGCTATCAAGGCAAATAGCAGAAGAATGCCAAGCAGTTTAATTAAGAAGTGGGAAAACATTAAATACTCCACCTCAAGGCATCAAAAAGTCAAGAAATGAGCAACCCACCAAAGATTCACCTGAGGACAGTAAGAGCCCAGGGAAAAATAATTATGGCGCTAAAACGCCAGAGAATTGGTGGAAGGCTGGCGTTGAACGCCCAGACCATGCCCAAAACTGGCGTTCAATGCCAGAAACAAGGCAGGATTGGCGTTCAACGCCAGAAATGGGCAAGAATCTGGCGTTGAACGCCCAAATAGGGCAGAATCCAGCGTTGAACGCCTAAAATGGGCACAGTTCTGGCGTTCAGACGCCAGAAGCAGACAAGGAGCTGGCGTCCAGTTTCACTCCAGCTTCTGACTCTGGCACTCAATTGCCAGTGAAGGATCAAACACACACAAGTGCTGATAACAACCCCTCTAAAAAGGCTTCTTTAACCACTAAGGTTGAGGAATATAAAGCCAAGATACCTTATCCTCAAAAACTCCGGAAAGATGAGCAGGATAAGCAATTTGCTCGCTTTGTAGATTATCTCAGGACTCTTGAAATAAATACCCATCAGGCGTGATTGAAGACATGATTGTCAGGGTTGGGCCATTCGCCTTTCCCACTGACTTTGTTGTGCTAGAAATGGAGGAGCACAAGAGTGCTACTCTCATTCTAGGAAGACCCTTCCTAGCAACTGGACGATCCCTTATTAACGTCTAACAGGGGGAAATAACCCTGAGAGTCAATGATGATGAGTTCAAGTTGAACGCTGTCAAAGCCATGCAGCATCCAGACACATCAACAGACTGCATGAAAGTTGATCTGATTGACTCCTTGGTAGAAGAGATCAACATGGCTGAGAGTCTCGAATCAGAGTTGGAAGACATCTTTAAAGATGTTTAGCCTGATTTGGAGGACCTTAAGGGCATAAGCCCAGCTAGATGCATGCACAAAATCCTATTGGAGGATAATGCCAAACCAGTGGTTCAACCACAGAGGCGGCTAAATCCAGCCATGAAGGAAGTGGTGCAGAAAGAGGTCACCAAATTACTAGAGGCTGGGATTATTTATCCCATTTCTGATAGCCCCTGGGTGAGCCCTGTTCAAGTCGTCCCAAAAAAGGGAGGTATGACAGTGATTTATAATGAAAAAAATGAACTGATTCCTACAAGAACAGTTACAGGGTGGCGCATGTGTATTGACTACAGAAGGCTCAATACAGCCACCAGAAAGGATCATTTTCCTTTACCATTCATAGACCAGATGCTAGAAAGACTAGCAGGTCATGATTATTACTGCTTTTTGGATGGCTATTCAGGCTATAACCAGATTGCAGTGTATCCCCAGGATCAAGAGAAAACAGCATTCACATGTCCATCCGGAGTGTTTGCTTATAGAAGGATGCCCTTTGGGCTATGTAATGCGCCTGCAACCTTCCAGAGATGCATGCTCTCTATTTTCTCTGATATGGTGGAAAAATTTCTGGAAGTCTTCATGGATGACTTCTCAGTATATGGAGACTCATTCAGCTCCTGTCTTGATCACCTGAAACTTGTTCTGAAAAGATGCCAAGAGACCAACCTAGTTTTAAACTGGGAAAAGTGTCACTTCATGGTGACTGAAGGAATTGTTCTTGGGCATAAAATCTCAAACAAGGGAATAGAGGTGGATCAAGCAAAAATAGAGGTAATTGAAAAATTACCACCACCTGCCAATGTGAAGGCAATTAGAAGCTTTCTGGGGAATGCAGGATTCTATAGGAGGTTTATAAAGGATTTTTCAAAAATCGCAAAACCTCTAAGCAATCTGCTAGCTGCTGACACGCCATTTGTGTTTGACACAGAGTGCCTGCAGGCGTTTGAAACGCTGAAAGCTAAGCTGGTCACAACACCAGTCATTTTTGCACCAGACTGGACATTACCATTCGAGCTAATGTGTGATGCCAGTGATCACGCCATTGGTGCAGTACTGGGACAGAGGCATGACAAGCTTCTGCATGTCATTTATTATGCCAGTCGCGTTCTAAATGATGCCCAGAAAAACTACACAACCACAGAAAAAGAACTACTTGCAGTGGTTTACGCCATTGACAAGTTCAGATCCTACTTAGTAGGATCAAAGGTGATTGTGTACACTGACCATGCTGCTCTTAAGTATCTACTCACAAAGCAGGATTCAAAACCCAGGCTCATTAGATGGGTATTTCTCCTGCAGGAGTTTGATATAGAAATAAGAGACAGAAAAGGGACAGAGAACCAAGTAGCTGATCATCTGTCCCGGATAGAGCTAGTGGAAGGGACGTCCCTCCCCTTTCTTGAGATCTCTGAGACGTTCCCTGATGAGCACCTATTTGCCATTCAGGAAGCACCATGGTTTGCCGATATTGCAAACTATAAAGTTGCAAGGTTCATACCCAAGGAGTACAATCGAATACAAAAGAAAAAATTAGTTACTGATGCAAAGTACTACTTGTGGGATGAACCCTATCTCTTTAAGAGATGTGCAGACGGAATCATCCGTAGGTGTGTCCCCAGAGAGGAAGCACAGAGAATCCTATGGCATTGCCATGGATCTCAATATGGAGGCCATGTCGGAGGTGAGCGAACAGCCACCAAGGTCCTCCAATGTGGCTTCTATTGGCCCACACTCTATAAAGATTCCCGAGAGTTTGTACGTAATTGTGAAGAGCAAGAATGCTCAAGGCTGAAGCTAGATTAAAAGCTCAGCAAGGTCCAGCTAAGGACAATAAAGAAGCGCTTGCTGGGAGGCAACCCAGCCATGGGGCAACAATCCTCTAAGCATTTTTGCCCTATTTCTATTTTTATTTTTATTTGTTTATGTAGAGTTCATTGACAACAAGGTAAATAATCATTTACAGAAGACCTCGACACACAAAACAGAGAAAAAGAGCTCACTGGCAAGAAAACGCCAGTAAAAGTATATTTTGGGCGTTCAACGCCCAAAATGGGCATCCACTAGGCGTTGAACGCCAGTAATGGTAGCAATCTGGGCATTCAATGCCAGAATGGGGCATCCACTGGGCGTTGAACGCCAGTAATGGCAGCAGCTGGGCGTTGAACGCCCAGGAGAGCAGCAATTGGGCGCTGAACGCCCAAAACAGGCAGTGTTTGGGCGTTCAAACGCCAGGAAGGCAGGGAGGAGCCAAATTCATTTTTTCCACACGTATTTCCATTTTAATTTCAAATTTTATGCTTCAATGCATGATTTTTACATGAACATGTCAAGAACCCTGATTTCTAAAATCCTTAATTTCTAAAAATCCATCTTTCCAAATTCAATCCAACTCTTTTCAAATCTTTTCTGAAAACAAATCTATCTCTTTCACTCAAAAATCTTTTCAACTAATCCATATCTTTTTCAAATCTCCATATTATTTTTTTCAAAATTCAGATTTATCTTTTTCAAAAATCTATCATATCTTTTCAAAATTAAACTATATCTTCTATCTTATCTTTTTCAACTCAATCTTTTTATCTTATCTTTTCCAATTTTTCGAAAACCCACCCCCCCATCCCTTTAAATTTGGATTCGGCCTCCCCCCCTCCTCCATCAACAATTGCACCTAGCTCTCCTTCTATCCCTCTCCTTTCTTTTCTTTTGCTTGAGGACAAGCAAACCTCTAAGTTTGGTGTGTTTATCCGAGATCACTAAGATCATGGCTCCTAAAGGAAAACAACCCACTCCAAGAGGCAAGAAAGAGAGCGTTCCAAAACCACTTTGGAATCAAGGGAAGTTCTTATCTAAAGAACATTCAGACCATTATCTTAAAGTAATGGGTCTGAGATCAGTGATCCCGGAAGTTAGATTCGATCTGAAAGAAGATGAATATCCGGAGATCTAGGAGCAAATTCGAATCAGGAACTGGGAAGTCCTAGCTAATCCTGAAACGAAAGTGGGAAGGAACATGGTCCAGGAGTTCTATGCTAATATGTGGCAAACTGACAAGCAAAAACTACCTGGAACTGCATTCTATGAATTTCGGACCATGGTTAGAGGAAAGATTGTCTATACCACCCCTGATAAGATCAGGGAGATCTTAAAGCTACCTCAGCTAAAGGATGATCCAGACTCCTTCAACAGGAGGATGATGAGAGCAGACATTGACTTGGAGTTTAAGTGTGGGGAGATTTGATGCACCACTATTTGGTGGTGCATTCTATGCTGAATTTAGGGGATCTTATCACTCTTTTCCCATATTTACAACAGTTTAAGTTTGGTGTTGTGATGAGCGGATATTTTATACGCTTTTTGGGGTTAATTTCATGTAGTTTTTAGTATGTTTTAATTAGTTTTTAGTCTATTTTCATTAGTTTTTAGGAAAAATTCATATTTCTGGACTTTACTATGAGTTGTGTGTTTTTCTGTAATTTCAGGTAATTTTCTGGCTGAAATTGAAGGAGCTGAGCAAAAATCTGATTCAGGCTGAAAAAGGACTGCTGATGTTGTTGGATTCTGACCTCCCTGCACTCAAAGTGGATTTTCTGGAGCTACAGAACTCGAAATGGCATGCTTCCAATTGCGTTGGAAAGTAGACATCCAGGGCTTTCCAGCAATATATAATAGTTTATACTTTGCGCAAGGATAGATGACGTAAACTGGCATTCAACGCCAGTTCTCTGCCCAATTCTGGCGTCCAGCGCCAGAAAAGGATCAAAAGCTGGAGTTGAACGCCCAAACTGGCACAAAAACTGGCGTTCAACTCCACAAATGGCCTCTGCACGTGAACTGCTTAAGTCTCAGCCCAGCACACACTAAAGCATCTCCAAAACTCCAACATATTCTCCATTACTGCATAACAAGTAACCTTTAATCCATGCTCTATTGTTTATTTGCAATTCAACTGATAAACATAACTGACTTCCTGACTAAGATTTACAAGATAACCATAGATTGCTTCAAACCAACAATCTCCGTGGGATTCGACCCTTACTCACGTGAAGTATTACTTGGACGACCCAGTGCACTTGCTGGTCAGTGGTACGAGTTGTGAAAAGTGTGATTCATAATTCGTGCACCACTGACTAACT
Organism: Arachis ipaensis; assembly: GCF_000816755.2. Taxonomy (NCBI): domain Eukaryota; kingdom Viridiplantae; phylum Streptophyta; class Magnoliopsida; order Fabales; family Fabaceae; genus Arachis; species Arachis ipaensis. Next base: position 29,667,990 of record NC_029790.2, on the reverse strand, counting down.
AACTAATTAACTAACTAACTAACTAACTAACTAACTAAATGAGATGATGGTGGATGGTAAATGGTGGTGGTAGATGATAGTTGGAGAGGGGAAGAAGAGAGGAGAAGAGAAAAGAAGAAAAGAAATTGAGAGAGGAGAAGAAAAGAAGAGTGTATGAAATAGGGCAGGGGAGTCACGCGTACGCGGGACTTGGGCGAATGGGGTGTAACGCGTACACGGCTGGCAGGCGTAGGCGTGACAAGGGAAAAAAGAAAGTGACGTGTACGCGTAGGAAAAAATTGTGCTAAACGCACAGTTCCTACACACCACGGTGCACAACTCTCTGTGTGGACCGTGCGATGGCACAATCCACGCACGATCTTGACACACTCAAATTCTGGGTGTCACGCGTACACGTAGGTCAAGCGTACGCGTGATAGGCCCCCTTTTTTTAAGAAGCATAAAATAGAAACAGGGCTCTCCTACTCATTATTTACATTTTTAAAAACCAACCAAAATTCAAATCTAATAAAATCCTTAACTCTTTTTGAAAATTTTTTCAAATATTCCACTAGGCAATTCAAACAAAGATGAAATTTAAAACAACTAATCTACAACTTATGGCATAAATCTAATTAAACAAATTAACACATAAGGCAATATATACAAGAGTAATATAAAGAGAGAAAAATACCTAACAATGGCAACTCAATTCATTCATCAACTATATATACAAGAGAATGGACAGAGGTTACCATAGTGGGGTGTCACCCACCTAACACTTTTGTTTATTGTCCTTAAGTTGAACTTATGGAGAGCTCTAATCAAGGAGGCTTGTGCTTGAATTCATCTTTGGACTTCCACCAATACTTGGACTTCTATTGATTGTTAGAATTTTCAACCAAATGCACCAAACTTTGATGGAGTTTCACACAAGTCAAGAGCTCCCAAAATTGATCTTCATCATGTAATCTGGGATCCCAAATCTTGTTTTCACACCCGTCTTTAAGTTAATCATGACAATTTCAATTGGGTGACAAGTGATCCGAATTCTCAAGTAAACACCAAAGCATCTTCCTAGACCCATTCAATGTAGCACTATACCAGCCATTGCACTTAAACTTTAATGAGGTAACCACAATGAACCTAGAATGGTGTTTCCAACCACTAACCATCTCTCTTTTGCTCTTAAATCCATAAAGATCTCTAAGTTGCCCATCCGTCTCAAGCAAACCATATTCAAGCGGGAAAGTAAAACTTAGGGATAAGAGAGTTACCCACTTGAATGAAAGAATGGATGGTTGTATAGTGAGAGAGGCTTCCAACGGCCTTGTAGTTTCCACTTTCTTGTGCTCTTCTTGGATTACTTCCACCTCTTGACAAGCTTCCTCAATTTCAATTCCTTGTTCACCAACTTATTTTATACATTCCTCATTGCTCAAGCCATGTGTCGGAGGTTGTGCACGATCCTCCTTGTCATCAATTTCACAACACAATGAGGGAGGTTCATTAATTTCAAAAGGCACATTGGTTGGTGCGGAATCATCTTCAATGGTGGAGCTTGCTTCTTGCTCGACCTCTTCCAATCTTTCATAATTCAAACTATGCCTTGGAGGTTGTGCATTATCCTTTTCAACATCAATTTCAAACTCAATGTAAGAAGGTTCAACAACTTCCACAAAATCATCAACAACATTACTTGGTGTGGAAGTCTCCTCAAGCTTGGAATCCACCTCTTGCTCAACTTCGCCTAGGTCTTCAACTACTTCTTCTTCTTCAACAATCTCCATCTCTTCCACTTGTTGCAAAACACATTCCATCTCCTTGTTCTCAAATTGAGATTTTAAGATCTACTTCATGCTCCGCTCTTCAGTTGATTTTTACATTTATCCGTGGAAATGCTTTGTTTGTGGCATGAATTTCATGAGTCTAAGTTGGCTTTAATTTTGGCAAGGTTAGCCATGATAGCTTCATGCCTCTTTTGGGCTTCCTCTTGCTCCTTTTGAACCAAGATTGCTCTAAGACGATCCATCGCTTCCATGAGATGATCCTTTGACTCTTGTTCCACAACATAATTAGGATCATATTGCTCTTGGATCGATGGATGTGGGTACTCTTCTATGGAGGGTTGTGGTGGGAAGGAGAGTTCATCTTGGTAAGGGTAGTGTGGTGATGCATGAGGAGGTGGTGGTTCTTGGGAATATTGATATTGGAATGATGGTGGTCTAAGTATGGTTCACATAGTTGTTGGTATGGTAGATATGTGTTAGAATCATATAGAGGTGAATAGTGATATGGGGCTTGTGAGTAAGGTTGTTGAGGGCTATGTTGAGGGAAGGGGTCATATGCATATGGTGGTTGTGGTTGATAACCACAAGGAGGTTCACCACATCCATTAGATTGGTATGCATTAAGAGTTGGATTATACCCATAAGAAACCGGAGGAGGTTGTTGCCAAGAAGCTTGTCTATATGATTGAGACTCCTCCCACCTTTGATTTCCAAATCCTTGATGCAAACCTCCATTGACGCTTCCATTTCCTACAACATAGTTTGAACCAAACTCATCTCCAAAAGGATGAGAATTCATAGTAGAAAAGGGAAAACAAAAATAAAAGCTAATAAGAGATAAAGAAAACAAACTCCTAAACCAAAACTAGCAAATAAGCAAAAATCAAACTATTCACAATATTCGCATATGAACAATAACCAATAACAAGTACACATTGCAATTTCCCGGAAACGACGCCAAAAACTTGATGTGAGGGTTACCGTCGATTTAGAATTTTCAAAAAAAAAATAATCTCATCGAAGTATAGATCTAAACCAACAAACAACCCTCAATCAAAGTATAATTTTTTGTTGTCACAAGTTCAACTGAATAAAAATAACTGAGAGTATTAGTCCCGTGTCATTCTCCCTAGGAATTACAATTGAGTGCTCAATTATTAGTTATGAGATTCACGGGGTGAGTTGATAAAAATGGCAAGAAATTTAAATGACGGGGAAATAAATCAAACAACTAAAGATAACAAATAATAAAGAGGCATTCATGGCAAGGATTGAGAATTAACATTTTCTATCCTAGTAATCAATCATTACACAATAATTACCACGAGTTAAGTCTATTATGTTATCTTCGCATCGGAAGAAAGTCCAATATGCCTAGTTAACCCCAATCCATAAGTAATGTTAATAAAAAGACATCAATTGTATTAAAGAAAGTAAAAATCAACAAGAGTTCATAAACATAAAAGTGACATAAAAAGGGAAATTAACAAGAAAAACTAAGAGGATTAAACTACTAGAGCATGGAAATATAAATGAAACTACACTAAAACAAGAACTAAAGAGAGAAATTAAAGAGAAAATTAACCTAAGAACTCTAATTCTAGAGAGAAGAGGGAGTTTCTCTCTCTAGAAAACTACCCTAAAACATGTTTCTACACTACACTAATTGCTCCCCCCTGTTCCATCTTGTATTTGGCTTCAAATACTTCAGAAATGAGTTAGATCTGGGCCTGAGTGAGCTCAAAAATCTCCCCAGCGTGTTTCTTTAATGAGGTCATGTGACAAGTGTCATGCGTACGCATCGCTTGACAAATCTCTAGTCACATGTACGTGTGGGTCACGCGTACGTGGAACTGGACAAACTTCCAAAACTTCATTTCTTCATGAATTCTCCACTTTTACATGCTTTGTTCTTCATTCCTTCAATCCAATCTTTGCCTTCTAAACTTGAAATCACTTCATCAAATACATCAGGGCATCGAATGGAATTAAAGTAAATTAAATTTAGCAATTTAAGAGCCTAAAAAGCATATTTTTACTCTTAAGCACAAATTAGGAGAAATTTATAAAACCATGCTATTTCATTGAATAAATGTTTGAGAAGTTGATAAAATCCACTAAATTCAAAACAAGATAAATAATAAAATTGGAATTTATTAGTAATTGATAATGATATATAAGAGAGATAGAGTGAGTGAAAGAATGAGAGAGAGAGAGAGAGAGAGAGAGAGAGAGATAGAGATAGAAAGGGGGAAAGAGGAAGAGAAAATTTTTTTAATTTTGGAGAAAAAGATTTAATTTCAATTGTAATGAAAGAATGACATATGGCACATTTTGGTTGTAAAATTAGTAACATAATAACATAATAGTAATAATAGTAATTGATAATAATATATAAGAGAGATAGAGTGAGTGAAAGTATGAGAGAGATAGAGAGAAAGAGGAAGAGGAAGAAAGAACTCTTTAATTTTGAAGGAAAAGATTTAATTTCAATTGTAACGAGAGAATAATGATATGTGACACATTTTGGTTGTAAAATTAGTAACATAATAACATAATAGTAATAATAGTAATTGATAATGATATATAAGAGAGATAGAGGAAGTGAAAGAATGAGAGAGATAGAGAGAGAGAGAGGAAGAGGAAAAAAGAACTCTTTAATTTTGGAGAAAAAGATTTAATTTCAATTGTAATGAGAGAATAATGACATGTAACACATTTTGGTTGTAAAATTAGTAACATAATAGATATTTAGTTTCTCAAAACTTTTGAAAATTCATTTTAACCCCAAACTTTTCAAAAATTCTACTTTAACCACTTAACTTTTTAAAAATTCTATTTTAAAACCCAAAAATTTTTTTAATTAACTTTCAGCCTCAAAATTCTTTCTTAATTATAATTTGGCCACGAAATATTTAAAACATGAGGGTTTCATGTTCTTCAAGGAACCGAAGCAAGCTCATCAAAATTCATTAAATTTTACTTGATTTTTAACTAATTTTTCAATCTTTTTGGTAACCAATTTTTCTCAATATTTAAAACCAATTCTCAGCCACTAAATCACATCATTTCCATCATGATTTCAGCTTGCATTCATCTTTAAACATGGTTGTTCAGTTTGATTTTTCCAACAATTCTTGGAACCGAATTATTTCATCAAACTTTTAACATAAATCAACAGAATAACACTCAAAATCAAGCACAAATTCACAATCCAGCAATCATACAATGTTAACACATTTATTGATAACAAGAATGACTAAACCCTACCTTCTTGTTACAGCCATCAACACTGAAGCACCAAGAAAGTTTTATAACTGAAAAATCTAAGAAGAAAATGTCAAAAATCGGCTATTCCACCTTGATCACCAACTTGGCCAAACCATGCTTGGAGAGACAACATATTTATCTTGTGATTCCTTCCATGAAAAGTGGTACCATCATGAAGAGGAAGAAGAGACAAACACTTTAATCGGTTTATATTTTTTACGAAAATTACGAAACTCAAGAAATCAAGCTCGAAAGATTCATGGCATCCATGGTTTTCACGGTTCTCTCTCTTTCTTTTCCTTTTAGTTTGGTGATTAAGAGAGAAAAAGATGAGATTGGATGTTGAATATGGTAATAATGTGTTTAATTATGGGAAAATGTGTCAATAATCGGCGACGTGTCGTGTTATCAAGCTGTTGAGTCAGCGGTTCAAGTTATAAATATCTTAAACGGATAATTACAAAAGCTAGATGCGTTAAAACACAAGTAATAATACAGATGAAGGTAAATATATATGAGTTACTAATATAAATGACATTAGTAACTTGGTGATTGCAAGGATATAAAATCTGTGGTGAAGCATTAGCAAAACTAAGTCTACTGAAAAGTATCGATATTCACTTATATCGGCAGATATCAAACTCGAAAATAATATTATTATCTAAACTCTATTTTGATTATAGCATATAAAATAAAATAATAACGTAATAATAATATCATATTATTATTTATTTTATCTCGAGATTCGGAACCAACTCGTCAAACTAAACTAGTCATTGAAAAACAAGATCTCGAAAAACACCATTTTGGTATAAAAATTTAGGGTGTTACAGAGCAATAGATGGCGGTGTATTAGGAGCAGATGCGCGCTAGTGGCAGCGGTGCTGCTAGAGAGGCACCGACATTACCACCTAGTCTACCACCTCAGCAGGACCAGGGGGATGACGACGATGATCACTATCAGGATTCGTAGTGATTAATTGGGTTTTGTTTTAGACTATTTCATTGTATTTTATTTATTTGACTTTTTATTTTATTCATATTCTTGATATTTAATAAAAACCGTTATTTCATTTCTATTATTTAGAGTTTGACTATTAACCGGGTAAAAACTAATTTTAAAAAATAAAAAAATAAAAAAATGAAGTTACCGTCAGATTTATCGTCAGATTTATCTCGATAAATCTGACAGTAATAAAGCAAAAAATAAAATAGTGTGGCGCCAACATTACCGGCAGAGTAGGCAAAAATATTCTACGGGTAATTAAACAGTTTTCGAAAAATCTACCATAAAATTCGATGGTAATTACTGCCGGATTGAAAAATCTGACTATAACTGATTATCGACAAGGGGTTATACCGTCGGATTGTGTCCGACGGTAAATCCATTGGAATATGGTTATCGACGGATTATTTTTGTTATTCCGCTTATAAATTTGACCGTATTCAATATTTTCTTGTAGTGAACCATGAACCAGTCCCATAATCTCTACTGCATTCTATTCTCCTTGTCCTTTTGGGATGTGCACTTGGAAACTCACTCTTGGTCCTCCTTGTTTCCTTTGAATTTTTTTGGAATCTTGATGAAATTAGAGGGCCTGATATCATTGTGATGATCTCCACTTCTAGATCCTGAATCTGCGTTTGTGGATGGAATCCCTAAGAAGTGTTAGAATGGCAGTTTCCACTCCCTAATAGATACCAAATAAATGACTAATGAAATCTGGATTTTGAGCATAAAGATTCATTTTTCGACTCATCTTTGAAGTTGAATACCCCCTCAAGAATTATTTTTGATCCAATCTGGAGGAATTAATAGAAGAGACTGTGTGTCCATCTTGTTGTTGGTCATCTGTCACAACGACGTTAATGTTATGAGAGAATATCTGAAACTAAAGTGATTTAGGTTTAGATGTAAGATTTAGACTATTTTAAATGAAAGCTTCTATTTGTACACTAAAAGAGTAAAATTGTCTTACGTCGTTCTCAAATAGATGATGGTGGAGAGTATTTATAAAAAATTTTGATGTTTAAGTTATTAGTAAGATTTGTAGGTAAGTTTAAGTGAATTAAAATTGATAAATACTTGAATTTACTGTAATATTTATAAGAACAGATAATGACTAAATCATATCATTCGTGAGTCTGATCACTTATAATAATGGACAGTTATTCTCCAATATTTGAGTAGTTATTCTACATAACAGCAGATGAGTCGGATAAGATCTTTTTTTATCATCGGTCTTATTCGTGTCCCAAATAGGTCGGTCAAGTGGTCCATGCAAACAACTGACAGATTCTCTATGAAACTGTTAGACTTTTTTAAATCCCTTGTGAAATTGATAGTTTATTTAAGCCATAACTTTATTTATTCTTAGATAAGAGTATAACCATTATTATTATTAAAATTTTAAGACTATTTCTTCAAAAGAATACATGTATTCAATTTTTCTACAATTTATTTTTAGTTATGAAATTATTTTTTTTAACAGTTGCAATAACAAATTTTTAATAATGTATATTTAGATTTAAATGGACCAAGAAGCACCTTTTGCCAAATTTCAATACATTGAATACAATGGAAAAGAGAAACATTATTACTCGAATAAACTCTGTACATTAATAAATTATTGTAAGGAATTATGCAAATACTTGATGGGTAGTTACTTTTTATATGTATTAGGATGGTTAACTAACATTTCTTTTACTATTTCATGTCACTATTGTTTCAACTGAACTAATTATACATATGATGATCATGATTAAATTTTTAAAAGATTACATAATCATTTTAAAACTTCATTTCACTATTGTGTGGTAAACTACTAATCATATCCTCTTGTTCTATGTATAATTCATTAATTATAATTTTTTTAACAAATAGGGTCAATCATAGCTCATAAGTTTAGAGCGAATGTCATAATTTTAGAAATATAATATTTTAAGAGAAATAGGAGAATCAGAAGAATAACACACAGCATAATTATAGCAGCGTAGAAATGAGACTAATTTTTTTTATATTGATTAAATATATAACTCCGCCTATGTTACACTTGCGGTACATAGCCGGTTCCAAGCCCGGATAAAGGAGGAGGGTTGTGTTAGGTCTTCGGCAACCAACATAAAAATATAGCCGAACCCCCATGACATGAATCAAAGACAATATTGCGCTAAAGCTAAGTCGTTGCCCGGAAGCAATGCGTCGTATGGCTCGAGTACGGTGTCAAAGCAAAAGCCGCTGCATCGGTGCCCGGATGTAGTGTTAAATGAGCAAGGGTTCTCGCGTTTTCGTGAACGAACGAGGGTAAATAAGCTAGTTCACAAAGCAAAAGGTAAATGTCGAAGTGACAGAAGGTTGAGATTTGGGACATGGAACATAGGCACTCTAACAGGAAAGTCCATGAAGGTGGTGGACACCATGACAAGGAGGAAGATTAACATTATGTGCCTACAAGAAACAAAATGGGTTGGTGCAAAGGCTAGGGAGTTTGATACTTCTGGTTTCAGACTTTGGTATACAGGAAAGGTGAAGAATAGGAATGGGGTTGGAATAATTGTGGATAAGCAGTGGAAGAAGGACGTAGTGGATGTCAAGAGGGTGGGAGATCGGATCATCTCTATCAAACTTGTGGTGGAGGGAGGTGCTTTTCATGTGATTAGCGCCTATGCACCGCAAGTGGGTTCGGACGAACAACACAAGATAAGGTTTTGGGAGGATCTAGAGAGTTTGGTTCAAGGCATACCTTTGGGAGATAAGATTTTCTTAGGAGGAGATTTAAATGGCCATGTGGGGAGAGAAGTGACTGGATATGGGAGTATTCACGGAGGCCATGGTTTCGGGGTGATCAATGCCGAGGGTAAAACTATTTTGGACTTTTTCCTCAACCTTTGATCTTCTCATCGCAAATACATGTTTTAAAAAGAGAGACGAACATCTTATAACCTATAAGAGTGGCATGACAAGCTCTCAAATCGACTTCTTCTTGTTGAGGAGAGTCGACCGGAAATTTTGCATTAACTGTAAAATTATCCCGGGAGAGAGTTTGACAACACAACATAGGGTGCTCGTCATGGATTTTCGCGTTGAGCAAAAGTTGAGGAAAAGACATCATACGAAGAACCCAAGGATGAGGTGGTGGCGGATGAAAGGTGAGGAACAAAGAAGCTTCTTAAGACGGGTAGGAGAAGAGGCAAAGTGGGATGGAAATGGAAGCGTGGAAGAGATGTGGAGGGAGATGGCAGAAGTTATTAGAAGAACAGCAAAAGAAAGTTTTGGTGAATCTAAAGGAATAGGACTAAGAGACAAGGAGTCCTGGTGGTGGAATGCGAGTATACAAGAAAAGATAAAGATAAAAAGGGAATGCTTTAAAGAGTGGTCTTTATGCCGTAATGCAGATAATTGGAAAAAATATAAGGCGGCTAAGAAAGAGACAAAAGTGGCTGTAAGTGAAGCAAGAACAAGAGCATATGATGGTCTCTACCAGTCTTTGGGTACGAAAGAAGGAGAAAAATGTATATATAGAATCGCAAAGAGCCGGGAAAGAAGAACGAGAGATTTGGATCAGGTTAAGTGCATAAATGATAAGGATGGAGAGGTATTGGCTCAAGAGGAGAAGATTAATGAAAGGTGGAAGAGCTACTTCTACGAGTTATTTAATGAGGGACAGAAGACTCTTCCGAGCCTTGGTCGATTAAGCACAAGGGAAGAAGATCAAAACTTTGACTACTATCGAAGGATTCGAGACTTCGAGGTAAAAGAGGCTCTAAAGCAAGTGAAAAATGGCAGCGCAGTAGGACCTGATAATATTTCGATTGAGGTTTGGAAGGGTCTTGGAGAAAAAGGCATCAACTGGTTAACCATGTTTTTTAATGAGATTTTAATGTCAAAGAAGATGCCTGATGAGTGGAGAAAGAGCACCTTGGTACCTATCTATAAGAATAAGGGGGATATACAAAGTTGCGGAAACTATAGAGGGATTAAGCTTATGAGTCATACTATGAAGTTATGGGAAAGGGTGATAGAACGGAGGTTGAGAAAAGAGACACAAGTAACAGAGAACCAATTTGGATTTATGCCAGGCAGATCTACCACTGAAGCGATATACCTATTAAGAAGGATGATGGAGAGGTATCATAGTAATAAAAGGGATCTACATATGGTGTTTATTGATTTGGAAAAAGCGTATGATAGGGTACCAAGGGAGGTCTTATGGAAGGTTTTAGAAAAGAGGAGAGTAAGGATCGCATATATTCGGGCAATTAAAGACATATATGATGGGCCACAACTAGTGTGAAGACTCAAGGTGGTGTGACAGAGGAATTTCCTATTGGTATAGGATTACACCAGGGATCATCCTTAAGTCCATACCTTTTCACATTAGTCTTGGAAGTACTCACAGAGCACATCCAAGAGCCTGTGCCATGGTACATGCTTTTTGCCGATGATATCGTCCTTATGGGAGAGTTAAAGGAAGACCTAAATAAGAAGTTGGAGTTATGGAGAGAAGCTCTAGAAGTGTATGGTCTGCGCATAAGCCATAGCAAGACGGAATATATGGAATGTAAGTTCAGTCTGAGAAGGAAAAACCCCAATATAGAGGTGAAGATTGGAGAAAACATCCTACAAAAAGTTAAAAATTTTAAGTATCTTGGGTGCATCATATAGGATAATGGAGAGATTGAACAGGATGTAAATCATAGGATCCAAGCAGGTTGGTCAAAATGGCGGAGTGCATCTGGTTTTATATGCGACAAAAAAGTGCCTTTAAAACTTAAAGGTAAACTCTATCGCACCGCTATAAGACCGGCTATACTGTATGGTACGGAGTGTTGGGCGGCTAAAGTGGAGCACGAACATAAGCTGAGTGTGGCAGAGATGAAGATGTTGAGATGGATGAGTGGTCATACGCGATTGGATAAAATAAGGAATGAAGATATAAGGGAGAGAGTTGGAGTAGCACCCATTGTGGAAAAGATGGTTGAATCGCGTCTCAGGTGGTTTGGACATATGAGAAGAAGACCGATAGAACATCCAGTCAGGAGGGTGCATGAGATGAAAGATGGACAAATGGCGAAAGGTAGAGGAAGACCTAAGAAGACCATCCATGAGGTGGTCAAATGAGATCTACATGTAAACGGTCTCTCTGTAGACATGATACATGACAGAACACAATGGCGTCGTTTGATTCATGTATCCGACCCCACTTAGTGGGATAAGGCTTTGTTGTTGTTGTTGTTGTATTGATTGAATATATGTAATACATTGCTATTGAAAAATTAGGTGTTTTTTTTATATGGTGTTTTATTCAAATTAGACGGTCCGATTTGTTTGAAGAAAAAAATAAACTACAAATCGAAAGGTTCGATCTGTTTGAAAAAAAAAAACTACAAATCGGAGGGTCCGATTTGTATTTAATATTTTTTTTATTTTTTAAAACAAAAATTAGACGATCCGATTTCAACAATAAAAATTTTTTTATTTTCGAAATTACAAATCGAACCGTCCAATTTGTGATTGTTTGTTTGAAAAATAAAACAAATCAGAGGCACCAATTTGTAGCTCCCATAGCAATGTCAAACACTTCTCTTCTCTCATGATTCTGAGATACAATCTTCTCTTTCACACACAAAAAAGAAAAAGCTTAGAAATGATATGGGGTGAATATATCAAAATAACAGAAGAATAACACACAGCATAATTATAGCAGCGAGGAAATGATATGGCGTGAATATATAGTATTTTCCAACATGAAAATAACACAGCATAATTATATGCAGCGCGAAAATGATATGGGGTGAATATAAGTCCATAACAGAAGTTTTTAAAAGAAAATTATAAGAGCTTCCCAAAAGGCATTGTAATTTGTATGGAGTAGTGTTGTCGGTAGAAAATGTGGAATGTATGTGTTCATGAAATTTTTAATTGCAGTAATTGAGGATAATTAGTCAATTACCCACACAAAAGTAGTGTACACAAACTAATTCCTTCATTCATACACATTTTTTTTAAAGTACAATTCTTTCAAATTAATTAAAATACAAATGCCTGTTCAGTAACTTATTATTACTACCTCTTCATCAATTCAACAGCAGTCCAATCCACAGTGACAAAAGCATTAATTCCCATATGTTGTTGTTATACTCTCTAAATTTAATATGTTGCTTATTTGTTCAGTTGAAGAATCTTCAGTTGGTTTTCTATTATCTTACCTTCTCCTATTCTTGCTTCCAAAAAGAAGAGTCAAGTAGAAAAGGAAACGGAAGAAGAAACCCCAAGCGAGCGTTATCCAAAGGCAGTTCCACTTGCTCAGCTGCGTCACACCCTGCTGCTTCAGCACATCTGCTCCGGTAATCACGCACGTGGAACTCGTGATGTTAATCCCCAGCGTCTTGCTCATACTCTTCAGCAGCTCCACTTTCAACGCCTCCGGCACCTCCATCAGCGGCGTACTGTCGAACATCTGCGTCCCTCTAACAAAGCATCTTGGTGGATTCAGATCGAACTCGTTCTGCAACACTCCCTCGTACGGGTACTTCACCAGAGATATGTAGTGAAACCATATCCAGTACGGTGGGATTCTGTCCCTGCTGATGAAGAATCCACTGAAGAGTAAAAAGTACGCTAGAATCGCAACCACCACGGTGAAGCCAAGCATCACGTGAGAAACCACGCCGGAGAGGAACGTCACGAAGGAGCTCCCCGCCCAGAAGCTGGCCACAATGGTGAGGAAGTAGAAGAGGAAGCCGGTGGTGCCTCCGGCGAGTCCCACCGCCCAGAAGGTGGTGGCGGCGAAGGCGAAGGAGAGGAAGACTAAAGAAGGGACGGAGATGATGGAGTGAGCGAGGACGTAGGAGGAGCGGCGGTAGGCATTGTAGGCAGTTTCTCTCATGAAGATGTAGCGTTCTTGGAGGAAGACGGGGATGGCTTCAGCGCAGGTGTAGAAGGTGGTGGACATAGCGAATGCGAAGAACCCTAACCGCTCCTGAACGCCCTTGGGAGAGTTATCGAGGTGGTAAAACATGGTGGCGAGGATGGCACCAGTCACTAGTACTGCACCCAAGCGGATCCCGAATAATTCGGGCATCCTCCGTGAGTTTGTTAGAGACCGTTTTGCTATAACCGCCATCTCGATCCAGAATGGATTCACGAACGTGTGGACTGATGATGCCGCTGCGAGTTGGTTGGAGTCGTTACTGGTACTGGTGCCAGCTGGCGCCCCTGAGACGAGTTTACCCCTGGAAATGCTTGCGCTGATTGCGTCCTTCAGGGACACTTTCGGTATTCCGCTGAGGGTTTTCTCGGAAATTCTCTTGTTCTTGAGTTGCCACTGTTTATTGAAGTCCACGAGACCTTTTGTGCCGCCGGGAGCTTCTTCCAGCTCGCGGATTAAGTCAAGAGCGAACTCCGTACGGTTCTCGTTCTCCGGTATGGGGTGGCCGAACTCTGAGAAGAACGGCGGGAGGTTCGCTGGAGAGCCGCTGAATACGGTTTGGCCGTGGGACAGGAAGATCAGGCGGTCGAGGAGGCCGAGGATGCGGTAGCTTGGTTGGTGGATTGACATGATTACGATGCTCCCGCTCTGTGCGATTCGCTGAAGCACCTTCACTACCATGAAGGCGCTGGTGGAGTCAAGGCCGGAGGTTGGCTCGTCGAGGAAGAGGACGATCGGATCGTGGATAATGTCTATCCCGATGGAGACGCGTCGGCGCTCACCTCCGGAGACACCGCGGTGGCCTTCATCGCCGATGACGGTGGTGGCGGCGTTGCGGAGGCCGAGCTGGTCGATGAGGGCATGAACGCGAGCCTTCTTCTTGGACCTGGATAGGGAGCGAGGGAGGCGGAACTCGGCGGAGAACATTAGGGTTTCCTCCACGGTGAGCATGGGGAAGAGGAGGTCGTCCTGCATGACGTAAGCGGAGATAACCTTCAACATCCTGGACTCCAAAACGTCTCCGTTTAGCGTTATACTTCCCTTGAGGCTCTCCTTGGAGATCCGGTCTGCAAGGGCGTCGATCAAGGTAGACTTCCCGGAGCCACTGGCACCGAGTACCGCCATGATCTCGCCGTCCCTCGCCTCACCGGAGATATCATTTAGGAGAATCTTGGTGGCGGCGTTATCGGTTTTTGCGTCCGTGGCGTCGTTCTCCGGCAGCAAGTCATGGTTTGAGTAGGTGAAGCATGGAGACAGGATCATCTTGCGACGGACCTTAACACTGTAGGTTAAGTTGGTGAAGGAGAGAACAAAAGGGTGAGAGGAGTTAGGAGTAGAATTGAGATCGAGAACATGTTGTGTTGGTGCGTTAGGGTTGTCGTTTTGAGCATCTTCTACGTGTTTGAGGAGCTCGCCGAGGGTGGGGGAGAAACCGGTTCGGCTTCGGATTCGGGTTGCGGTTGGGTTGGGGAGTTGGACGAGTTCCATGGATTGGTTGAAGAAAGGGAGCATAGTTGGTTGTGTTGTTGGGTCAGACATTTTGTGTGTTAATGTTAGTTAGAGTGAGAGTAGTAATGAAGAGTCTTGGGGTGGTTTTATAGTCGCTAGCTAAAGGAACTTACATGATTGCATGGGTCATGGGACAAAGAAGAATAGTGTTATATATACATATATATGTAATTAAGAGGGGAAGGGTTTGAGTGAGTGTGAGTGTGAGAGTGAGATTGAAATGTTTATGCTCTATGTTATTTGGTGACTGTAGGTAGTGTACTATATATGGTTGCTTAGTTTTAGAAGATGGAATTTTTAATCCTTGCTGGTGAGGGGAGTTGTGACAACCCTGCTAGCTCTTTATCACCTTAGCATATCTTGATGCATGCTTTTCTACCATGCCTCAACTAGACTATCGTAATCACTCACTTATTTGCTTGTTTAGGACATAATTATACATGCGTGGTTCCTATAATAAAAATTTTATAATTGTCTTTATATAAAAATATTTTTTTATTCTTAAATGATAAATTGTAAAATTAGAAAAGTATTATTTTTATTTAAAATATAATTAAATAAATAAGTCACCCATAAAAAAGTATTTTTATCACTTTCATTTAAATAGTTGCCTTATATATGTACACGATGAAGTGTGGAAATCATATTAACTTGAGTACTTGATACACTATGAGAGTCAACATTTGCAAATTGCTTAATACGACAAAAGAAATTGCAAAGCTACTAATCAATTTCCCGAATACATTATGATTTATGATATTATTGCATTATTATATATAATAAATGCAGTAAAGAAGACAAAAAGACAGATTTTCATCAATTATTCTTATGCTTTTTCACATGGCATCCCTCAGTTGTGATAATTGACGCATATAGTAGAAGCCCAGCCACCACCAATTCTGAAGGAGCTTGGTAAGGTGTCAATGTCGGGAAACAAAAATAAAAAAAATAAAAATCTACAACACATCCAATATTACTCTTTCTTCTCCATGTTAGCAAAATCGCTAATTGGATACACTTGAGTTGTTATACATTTTAATTTTGAAAGCGTGGAGTGATCAAAGTCTCCACCAAAAAGTTATTGAGAAACTATTCTAACATGGTATGTGTCAATTTTTTATTTATGTAAATTCTTAAAATCTAGCTTGTTTGATATGCTGGTTATGGCAAATTTGTAATAATCAACATAGTCAAAGTGTCGTAACATAATAAACTGGGTGCAGTCAATTGCTTAAGTTTGGTAAATTGTTTGTTAAATCTATGTACTCAAATTCATAGTGGTCACCAAACACACCCTCTAATTCATATTTTTCCTTCACTACATTTTTGTTTCTTCACGAAACCCAAATCGCTAATATAATGATTCTCTTGATGTTAGTACGTGGCTGAACCTCATTGGATGAGAAATTTAGAATTTTTCTAATTCTTTCTACGCAAGTAACTTAATCAAGTATATACGGTTTTTAGGTTTGGGCGTTATATCTAAATGTAGAGAGGAGAGTGGAATCGCTGTATCTACCATCTACTTGAGAAAAACCACTTCGGTGAAGAGTTTCGTTTGA
>NC_029790.2:29633383-29651295 GCF_000816755.2 Arachis ipaensis | reverse complement strand
CCATAAAAAAGTATTTTTATCACTTTCATTTAAATAGTTGCCTTATATATGTACACGATGAAGTGTGGAAATCATATTAACTTGAGTACTTGATACACTATGAGAGTCAACATTTGCAAATTGCTTAATACGACAAAAGAAATTGCAAAGCTACTAATCAATTTCCCGAATACATTATGATTTATGATATTATTGCATTATTATATATAATAAATGCAGTAAAGAAGACAAAAAGACAGATTTTCATCAATTATTCTTATGCTTTTTCACATGGCATCCCTCAGTTGTGATAATTGACGCATATAGTAGAAGCCCAGCCACCACCAATTCTGAAGGAGCTTGGTAAGGTGTCAATGTCGGGAAACAAAAATAAAAAAAATAAAAATCTACAACACATCCAATATTACTCTTTCTTCTCCATGTTAGCAAAATCGCTAATTGGATACACTTGAGTTGTTATACATTTTAATTTTGAAAGCGTGGAGTGATCAAAGTCTCCACCAAAAAGTTATTGAGAAACTATTCTAACATGGTATGTGTCAATTTTTTATTTATGTAAATTCTTAAAATCTAGCTTGTTTGATATGCTGGTTATGGCAAATTTGTAATAATCAACATAGTCAAAGTGTCGTAACATAATAAACTGGGTGCAGTCAATTGCTTAAGTTTGGTAAATTGTTTGTTAAATCTATGTACTCAAATTCATAGTGGTCACCACCTCTAATCTCTAATTCATATTTTTCCTTCACTACATTTTTGTTTCTTCACGAAACCCAAATCGCTAATATAATG
This sequence comes from Arachis ipaensis, assembly GCF_000816755.2. Taxonomy (NCBI): domain Eukaryota; kingdom Viridiplantae; phylum Streptophyta; class Magnoliopsida; order Fabales; family Fabaceae; genus Arachis; species Arachis ipaensis. Next base: position 29,650,503 of record NC_029790.2, on the reverse strand, counting down.
ATTCTCTTGATGTTGGCTGAACCAAATAACTGACATAACTGACATTTTTTATTCATTGATAAGGAACGGTTGCAAAAAGTATCTTTCATACTGCAATCCAAAATAAATATAAACGCAGTCCAATTGATAATTCTTGGGTAAACAATGGCTCAAGAACAATCAACATAGCAGACACTNTATTGTGTTAAAAATTTGATATACTTGATGAGCTTCAAATAACTGACATTTTTTATTCATTGATAAGGAACGGTTGCAAAAAGTATCTTTCATACTGCAATCCAAAATAAATATAAACGCAGTCCAATTGATAATTCTTGGGTAAACAATGGCTCAAGAACAATCAACATAACATACTAAGCAGACACTACCACAAAGATGGGGTTTAGCCACCAAATTTTAACTACAAATACTAAATCGTGATAAAAATAAATGAGTGTATCTTCTATTTAGTACGAAACATTGTTACAGTGGCTAAAATTTAACCTTTTGCCACACACAATATATTTCGTGGCTGTACTTGCTGTTTACATTAACGTGGCATAACTATCCTGTTTTGAATAAATTAATTTTTTTTAAATAAGTTTTACGTGGCTAAAATTTAACCTTTTGCCACACACAATATTTTTCGTAGCTGTACGCATGTACTTTCTGCTTACATTAACGTGTCATGACTATCCTGTTTTGAATAAATTAATTTCTTAAATAAGTTTATTAATGTATAGTATCATTTTTTTAAATATTATGGCATTAATATATATTTATGAAATTAAATTTAAAAATATAAAAAATGAATTTAGATAAAACAAAAAATTATAAAAATAAAGATAATATTCTAATATTTGAGTTAATTATAAAGATAAAATTTATTTAGCTAAAATAATATAATTTGAATAGATAATAAAAATTTCAATAATTTTTAAGTATAACAAAAAATTTAGTTTTTTTTTTAAAATAAATTATTTTATCATTTTTTAAATTTAAAAAAATGAGGATAAATAAAAAAATTTAGTTTTTATTTACATGGTTTAGTACTCACTATATATTTTTGTGAGTACTGTACTCTTATTATATGCATAATTATCTTTTTAAAAATTATTTTGTGAAATTATGAATTAAATTTTTTATTTATACTATTATTTAATTGGTATATTTCATTAATTAATTATTTTATAATGATTTTTCGTTATACAAAAATTAATACTAATTAATTTATGAGTCACTTATATAAAAATTTGCAATTTTACTAAGTAACAAAGAAATTGATTTGTAAAATTTTTTATAACAATTGTATGTGATAATTAATTTGCCTAATGTAATAAAATTTTAGTAACTAATTTAGTAATTAAAATTTATTAAACATTAAATTTTTTAGGTAAAAATATTTACAAAACTTATTGTATAACTTTTATTATATTGTTTCGTGTATAATAGATAAATAATTAAATAATAGTGAATTGTTTGAATCGTCAACTATCAACTGCATGAAATGAGAGATTGTGAGAGTCATATATTTATTAAAGTAATTTTTTGGTTATTTATTGTTATTATAATAAAAATTAAAGATAAAAATATTACAGATTCAAAATTTAAATTTAAATTTAAATTTTTAATCATATTTAACCATTAAAAATAAATAAATAAATAACTATTGTATTAAAAATAAAATAATTTAAAATATATTTAGTACATATTAAACAGTAAATTAGAAAGAAATATTCTTAAAATTAAAGAAAGTTAAAAGGCGGTCTAGATAATAATGACCAAGCTGAATTTTTTAGATTTAAAATTTTAATGTGCACTTAACTTGAGATAGTTTTTGGCGGAAAGTTAAAGTAATCACGGAGAAATTCCAATATAACTTTCCATCATTCACGTTGTCTTTTAACTCCTACTTTTCTGCAGCACCTGAAAAGCAATTTCTTTAACCACACTATATGAATCCTATTATATGATGGGTATCCTCCATACTCAAAACACCGATTTTTTTTCTTTCTTAATTTTGGTGTCATTTGTTAGTTTTTTTTAGCAGATTTTTTTGTGGAGCAAAAACCTAATAATTTAGGAGAGGCTCGTTTAGCAGAAGATTTGGACGAAATAAAGAATTTGCAGAAGATTTGGAGCAAAATTCACAGAATGTCAACAACAATAAAGAGTTTGCAGAAGATTTGGACGAAATAAGTTTCAAGCAATTGTACCTACCAGAAAAGATTATAATGACCTTTTAGTCGTGAATGTCAAAGGTATATGGAATTTTAATTTTTTTACGTGATTTTTTGAGTTTTAATATTTAATTTATTTCTTTTATTCAATTTTGTATTCAGTTCTACGAAAGAAATCACAACTGTCAAAAGGACAACAATTCAAGTTTGGCATTTGAAAAATGGTGAAAAAGACATTATGGAACTTGATGTATATAGACAAAGTCGAGATAATGACGCAAATTTATTAGTACGATTTCTGGATGTAATGGCACGTAGAGCAATGCTGTAAATTGGAAAAGTCTTTGGTGCTAAAAATGCAGGACTGTGATAAATTTAGAGAAGCTGGTTGAAACTTTAGAGAAAAAGCTATGGATATGAAGAAACCAATGCAAGATTCAGTTGGCAGCTCTGTATAAATTTTTGTTATCAAAATACAGTGATAAAGTGCCTAATTTATTCAGTGATATGCTAGACATTTAATTTATGTATTTAATAAGTAATAGTTGAAATTTTAAATATATTTATCCTAGAAGGGATTAGAATTTATTTTATTTATGTTAAATTTTTTTATTTCTTATTATATATAAGTTTAGACTTGTATTATTATTATTATTATTAATTTTTTTTATGAAAAAATATTAGATATTATATATTTAAAAAGTTTGATTTTTGTGATTAATGTTATATATATAAATATAATTTTAATTTAATAAAAGTGTTCAATTAGAACAAATTAGCACAAATTAGCTACGGATTGTATCTGAAAAACAGAGTGAGTTAGCCACGAAAATAATGTGATTAAATAACCCAACGTTAGCCACAAAAAAAATTGTGGCTGAAAAATCCGGCCTGCACAAATTATTTAGCCACGGCATTATACGTGGACAATGATATACAAATTGTGGCTCTTCGAAGGTCTCCACGATGTTTAAAACTGTGGCTAATAACGTTAAAATCGTGGCAAATTGAAAATGCAACCCCCGATTAGCCACAAATATTCTTTCGTAGTCAATGTATGGTTGCTACGGTTATCTTAGAGTTTAGCCACAATTTTTTTCGTGGCTAAACCCCTTATTTCTTGTAGTGAGAGCCAAAAATAAAAGACAATCAGCAACAAAAATTAAAATACAGCAATAAATAATCACCTTAAATTTTAAAATCAATAAATCTATTAACAAAAATTCAAAAACAGCAGATTCAAAAGTTAAAAAACACTAAAACAGTAGTAGCAACATAATAAGCGACACGACATTCAGAAATAAAAAACAGATCAACAGAGCATAAAAGAAAAAAAAAAATAACAAACGCAGTGCCACTAACTTTTGACGGAGAGCAGGACGGTGAAGAGACAACGGCAAACGGTGAGACGACGGCAACACGACGGCGAGCACTTCGAAGCCTCGAACAGAGAAGCCACGGATGGATGGATGACGTGCCGATTTAGAACAGAGCCTGAGTTTCGGAAAGGAGGAAGGAGGAGGCCGCGGATTCGCCGATAGCCATACACAGCAGCAACGGAACCGAATTCAAAAACTAGGATTTGGTTTGGGTTTTGTTTCTTCAGAGTTCAGAGAGAATGGCTTTGCTTTTGCTGAGTGATTAAAGAACTGGTCGATTATCCGTTCGGTCTAACCGGCCGATTCCCAGCCAATTTAGCGATTTTTGAACAATTTTTAAATCTATAGTTTTAGGCATCGGACCGGACCATTTTCAACGCGAATTCCCGATTTAACCGGGCGATCCAGTTTGATTTTCAGGGCCATGATAATAATCTGCTATATTTAGAACATATCAAATAATTTTTTATATTATTTAAAATTGATATTTGATGCTAAATTAATAAATCATTGCAATTCTAAAATAATCAGGTTTTGTTTATAATTATTGTTCCAGGAATTACACTACCAAAAAACGTTGAGTACCGTTTGATTTACTATCGAATTTCTCAAATATATCCGATGGTAACCAATTTACCATCGGAAATAATCTGACGGTATAAATCCCGCTGCACTGTCGGATTTATTTCATCCGATGGAAATTACCGTCAGATTTTGCAACGGATTACCATCTCAGAAAACCAATTGGTTATCGTCGAATGTTTCCGACGATAATGTTGGCGCCAAAGTATGTTTTTACGTGCCATGTTGCCATAAGATTATTCCTACGATAATGTCTTTTTTTTTAATTTGAAATAAATGGTCAATTTTAACTTTAAATTTAATTTTTTTCATACAATTAGTGGTCAATTCATAAATAATGAAGAATTTTTATTTAAAATAAATAAATAATATAATGTGAAAATTAAATAAAAGTCAAGTACACCAAATAAATGTATGAAACATTAAAACAAAAACTTAATATTTACAAATCCAGGTAGTCATTGTCGTTGTCAGTCCTGTGGCCCTGAGTCGGCGGTGCAGGAAGCGGTGACGATGCCCATGTGCCACCAGCGCTACCGCTGCCACTTGATGGCAGCGGTGTTGCCACCAACAGGGTTGATACAAGTGGTGCACATATGGGCCTGGTACACCTCCATCTGAGCCTCCATATGCTACATCAGCTTCAGCGACTCCCTAAACTCCAGCCTGATGTCACAGTAAATTTTAGAAGGCTAGATTTAACGGTATTTGTATAGTTTTCTAGAGTATTTGAGAATGCTCTAGATGGTTTTGGAACGTTATAGAATGTCCTAGAAGGTCCCGAAATATCCTAGAGAGTTCTAGAAGACTCTGGAAGGTCATAGAGTATTCTAGAAGAGTTTGGATGTATATAGAAGTATAAATAGTAGTATGAAAGAATCTAGAAGTATTTAGAAAGTTGTGGTAAGATAGATACTTCTAACGAAGGTTCTAGATGATTAATCTAGACCGTTGATTAGATTTAATCATAACTATCCATTGAAGAGGTGGATGGCTATAAATAGGGGGTGAGAGTTAGAGTGTGAGTCATGTGTAACAAACACTTGAGCAATAAAGTGTTCTTTCCACCAAAGCTTCCTTTATCTTGTGTTCTCTTGTATTCTTAGCTTTCTTGCTAAGTATTGAGGGTTAGTGATGAGCGGATAATTTATACGCTTTTTGACATTGTTTTTAGTATGTTTTTAGTAGGATCTAGTTACTTTTAGGGATGTTTTCATTAGTTTTTATGTTAAATTGAGGATAAGATGAAGCCATTGGCAAGGGTGATGCCTCCAGACGATTAGCTGTGCCGTGACAGGGCATTGGATCATTTTCCCGAGAGATGACCGAAAGTAGCCATTGACAGTGGTGATGTATCACATAAAGCCAGCTATGGAAAGGAGTGAGACTGATTGGATGAAGATAGCAGGAAAGCAGAGGTTCAGAGGAACGAAAAGCATCTCCATTCCCTTATCTGAAATTCTTACCAATGATTTACATAAGTATCTCTATCCCTTTTTTTGTTTATTTTAATCTAATAAAGTATCATGTTTAAATCCGCCTGACTGAGATTTGCAAGGTGACCATAGCTTGCTTCATACCAACAATCTCCGTGGGATTCGACCCTTACTCACGTAAGATATTACTTGGACGACCCAGTGCACTTGCTGGTTAGTTGTATCGAAGTTGTGACAATTATGAATTAAGATCAAAGCACCAAGCTTTTGGAGCCATTACCAGGGATTATTCGAGCCTGGACATCACAATTTCGTGCACCAAGTTTTTGGCGCCGTTGCCGGGGATTGTTTGAGTTTGGACAACTGACGGCTCATCTTGTTGCTCAGATTGGGTAATTTTCTTTTCGTTTTCTTTTCAAAAAAATTTTTCAAAAAAATTTTTCAAAAATTTCTCTTTTGTTTTCGAAAATAAATAAATAAAAATGTTTTCAAAAATAAATTATTCTATGGCTTCAGAATTTTTAAGAATGAATTCTAGTGTTTCATGAAGCATGTTGAAGCCTGGCTGGCTATAAAGCCATGTCTAAATTTATTTGGACTGAGGCTTGCAAATTGTTATCAAGAGCAATTTAGTTGTTGCTCATCTACCCGCTGTTGATCCACGATCACCTGCTGAAGCTTGGCTGGCCATTGGCCATGTCTAGTGTTTTGGACCGGAGCTTTCATTGAAAGCTTGGCTGGCTAGTGAGCCATGTCTAATTCCTGGACTGAAGCTTTAACTAACATGGCAAGATTCCTGGAATTCATATTAAAAATTTTGGAATCCTTATTTTTTCAAAACTATTTTCGAAAAATATAAAATAAAAATCCAAAAAAAAAAAATAAATAAGAAAATCATAAAAATCAAAAATATTTTCTGTTTCTTGTTTGAGTCTTGAGTCACATTATAAGTTTGGTGTCATTTGCATGTGCATCTTGCATTTTTCGAAAATTTCATGCATTCATAGTGTTCTACATGATCTTCAAGTTGTTCTTGGTAAGTCTTCTTGTTTGATCTTGATGATTTTTATGTTTATCATATGCATTCTTGAATTCTTAGTGTCTAAGCATTAAAGAATTCTAAGTTTGGTGTCTTGCATGTTTTCTTTGCATTAAAAATTTTTCAAAAATATGTTCTTGATGTTCATCATGACATTCAAAGTGTTCTTGGTGTTCATCTTGACATTCATAGCATTCTTGCATGCATTACATGTTTTGATCTAAAAATTTCATGCATTGCATAATTTTTCATGTTTTTCATAAAAATTTCAAAAATCAAAAAAATATCTTTCCCTTTTTCTCTCATCAAATTCGAAAATTGAATTGACTTTTTCAAAAATTTTTAAAATCAAGTTGTTTCTTATGAGTCAAATCAAATTTTCAATTTGAAAATCTTATCTTTTTCAAAAATCAAATCTTTTTCAAAATTCTTAGTTATTTTCGAAAATTCCAAAAATATTTTTCAAAAATCTTTTTCTTATTTTTATATAAAATTTTCGAAAATAACTAATCAATTAATGTTTTGATTCAAAAATTTCAAGTTTGTTACTTACTTGTTAAGAAAGATTCAAACTTTAAGTTCTAGAATCATATCTTGTGATTTCTTATGAATCAAGTCATTAATTGTGATTTTAAAAATCAAATCTTTTTCAAAAACTAATTTCTATCATATCTTTTCAAAAATATCTTCTTATCTTATCTTTTTCAAAAATATCTTTTCAAAATATCTTTTCTAACTTCCTAACTTCCTATCTTTTCAAAATTTGTTTCAACTAACTAACTAACTTTTTGTTTGTTTCTTAACTTTTTCAAAACCACCTAACTAACTCGCTCTCTCATTTTCGAAAATATCTCTCCCCTTTTTCAAAATTTATTTTTAATTTATTAATTATTTTAATTTTTAAAACTTAAATTTCAAAAAAAAAAAAAAATTTTCGAAAAAAAATACTAACAAATTTTCAAAAACCAATTTTCAAAAAGCACTAACTCCTTTTTCAAAATAATTTTCGAAAATTATCCCTCCCCCATCTCATTCTATTTATTCATTCATATCCTAACATCTCATCTCACATTCCTAGCCTCCTCACAGTTGTGTTTCTTCCATTATATTACATTCTTTGTCTCCCCTTCTCTTCCACTCACAAAGGGATCCCTATACTGTGGTATAAAGGATCTCTATTATTATTATTATTATCATTTTTCTGGCCATTCTTCCTTGTCATATGAGCAGGAGCAAGGATAAGAACATTCTTGTGGAAGCAGATCCAGAACCTGAAAGGACTCTGAAGAGAAAATTAAGAGAAGCTAAAATACAACAATCCAGAGATAACCTTTTAGAAATTTTCGAACAATGATGTTGACAGAGGTGAAATATTCCTTCAATGGAATGAGAACTCCCTTGTATTCAAAACTCAAGGATCTCCCTCTGCAACCATGGAGAGGCAGCAGGAAAAGCTTCTCTCCAAGCAGAGTCAACCAGAGCCCCCACAGTCAAACTCTAAGTTTGGTGTTGGGAGGCCACAACCAAACTCTAAGTTTGGTGTTGAACTCCCATATTCAAACTCTAAGTTTGGTGTTGGAAAGTCTCAACAAAGCTCTGCACATCTGTGAGGCTCCATGAGACCCCACTGTCAAGCTATTGACATTAAAGAAGCGCTTGTTGGGAGGCAACCCAATGTTTATCTAATTCTTATTTTTATTGTTTTTCATGTTTTCTTAGGGTCATGATCATGTGGAGTCACAAAATAAATAAAAAAATTGAAAACGGAATCAAAAACAGCAGAAGAAAAATCACACCCTGGAGGAGCATCTGTCTGGCGTTCAGCGCCAGAACAGAGCATGGTTCTGGCGTTCAACGCCAGAAATGGCACACAGATGGGCGTTGAACGCCCAAAATGGCCACCAACCTGGCGCTAAACGCCCAGAGTTGGATACAAAGGCATTTTTACATGCCTAAGGGGTGCAGGGATGTAAATCCTTGAACACCTCAGGATCTGTGGACCCCACAGGATCCACTCAGGATCTGTGGACCCCACATGATCTACTCAGGATCTGTGGACCCCACAGGATCCACTCAGGATCTGTGAACCCCACAGGATCCCCAACTACCTCCACTCACTTCTTCTCACCACTCTCTTACACACAACCCCATAAACACTCTTCCCTAAAAACCCCTCACCAATCACCTCAATCTCTCTTCCCCACTAAACCTTCACCACTCACATCCACCCACTCTTCCCAATAAACCTACCTCATAAACTCCACCTACCTTCAAAATTCAAAACCAATTTCCCTCCCAAACCCACCCATATGGCCGAACCAATAAACCCCCTCCATTCCCTATATAAAGCCCTCCATTCTTCATCAAATTCACACAACACACCCCTCTACATCCTCTTGGCCGAAACACCTTCCCCTCTCCCTCTCCATATTTCTTCTTCTTCTTCTTCTATTCTCTGGACTTTACTATGAGTTTGTGTGTTTTTCTGTGATTTCAGGTATTTTCTGGCTGAAATTGAGGGACTTGAGCAAAAATCTGATTCAGAGGTTGAAGAAGGACTGCTGATGCTGTTGGATTCTGACCTCCCTGCACTCAAAGTAGATTTTCTAGAGCTACAGAACTCGAAATGGCGCGCTTCCAGTTGCGTTGGAAAGTAGACATCCAGGGCTTTCCAGCAATATATAATAGTCCATACTTTGGCCAAGAATTGACGACGTAAACTGGCGTTCAACGCCAGCCTTCTGCCCAAATCTGGCGTCCAGCGCCAGAAAAGGATCCAAAACCAGAGTTGAACGCCCAAACTGGCATAGAAACTGGCGTTCAACTCCACAAATGGCCTTTGCACGTGCTACACTTATGCTCAGCCCAAACACACACCAAGTGGGCCCCGGAAGTGGATTTATTCATTAATTACTTACTCATGTAAACCCTAGTGACTAGTTTATTATAAATAGGACCTTTTACTATTGTATTAGGAATCTTTTGATCAGCTCTTAATCTTTGGACGCCTGGTTCTTAGATCAGAGGGGCTGGCCCTCTCGGCCATGCCTGGACCTTTCACTTATGTATTTTTAACGGTAGAGTTTCTACACTCCATAGATTAAGGTGTGGAGCTCTGCTGTTCCTCAAAGATTAATGCAAGTACTACTGTTTTCTATTCAATTCTTCTTATTTCTCTTTTAAGATATCCATTCGCACCCAAGAACGTGATGAAGGTGATGATTATGTGTGACGCTCATCACCATCTCCCCTATGAACACGTGCCTGACAAACACTTCCGTTCTACATGAAATAAGCTAGAATGAATATCTCTTAGATCTCCTAACCGGAATCTTCGTGGCGTAAGCTAGAATGATAGCGGTATTCAAGAGAATCCGGAAGGTCTAAACCTTGTATGTGGTATTCTGAGTAGGATTCAATGATTGAATGACTGTGACGAGCTCCTAACTCGCGATTGCAGGGCGTTAGTGACAGACGCAAAGGATTCGACCCTTACTCACGTAAGGTATTACTTGGACGACCCAGTGCACTTGCTGGTTAGTTGTATCGAAGTTGTGACAATTATGAATTAAGATCAAAGCACCAAGCTTTTGGAGCCATTACCAGGGATTATTCGAGCCTGGACATCACAATTTCGTGCACCAGTTAGGCTGACTTGGTCTTAGCTCAACAGGTTGAGTAAGTCCGAGTGCCGACACGGTAGCGTTGGAGTGTGTCCTAGGCCGTGACAATTTGGCATCAGAGCAAGGTTCTAGAGGGAGCACAAGTGGTTTGTAGGTATGGCTTCTAGTGTAACCATGGATCATGTTGAGTCTCAAAGGGGAAGGGATGCTATTCTTTCTCAATGGGGAGGCAAGAAGGCCCGTTCTTCAAGTGAGCTTAGAGGTAAGGACTCTAACTTCTTAGAAGAGAGAGTTTCTATGTTGAAAAATGTTCTATCCTCTATGGATGAGCGCTTCCAAAGGATAGAACATGACAAGGAGACCCTCGAGGCTCACGTGTTAGGAGAACTAGATGCTTTCAAAGAAAGCATGCTCCAAATCGAAGAGAAGCTCGAGAATTTCTTGAAACTATTTGAAGAAGTTCGAGTTTGGTTCGAGGAGGTAAAATCTCGACCAACCATTATAAGGGAGATGACAAAGATTGATTTTCCAAAGCCAAAGGAGTTCAAGGACGTGAGGGACGCTCGAAAGGTGGAGAACTTCCTTTGGCAAATGGAGAGGTACTTTGAAGGTCAAGGGGTGGTCGAATAAGCAATAAAGGTATGCATTGTAGCTCTCTACCTTTCTGATAATGCTACTTTGTGGTGGAGGAGAAAATGTGTAGATATGGAGAAGGGTACTTGCAACATAGCCACATGGGAAGATTTCAAAAGGGAGTTGAAAAGGCAATTCCCTGAGAATGTCATGTATGAAGCAAGGAAGAAGTTGAGGGAGTTGAAGCACAAGAGTACGATTAGCGACTACGTAAAGAAGTTCACTACTCTTATGCTTCAAATTCCCAATTTAGCATAAGATGATGGATTGTTCTTCTTCATTGATGGACTCCAACCTTGGGCAAAGCAAGAACTACAAAGAAGGAATGTTAAGGATGTTGATGAGGTCATCGTAGTGGCCGAATCACTCACTGAATATCATAGGGGAGACTCTAAACCCAAGTCTTCCTCTTCTACTAAAGGATGTCGATGAGGCCATTTTGGTGGCCGAATCACTCACTGAGTATCATAGGGGAGACTCTAAACCCAAGTCTTCCTCCAAACCTAGTTCTACTAAAGGTTGGGGAGACAAGGGGAAGAGTTTCTCAACCAAGAAGGAAGGGAAATGCTCTTCAAAAAAAGAGTACGAGGAAAAGAAGAAGGCTTTCGTGCCCAAAGGAGGATGCTTTGTGTGCAAGGGACCACACCAAATGAAGGACTGTCCCAAGCTAGGGACTTTGGCATCTATCGCTGAGGAACGAAAGAATCAATCGCAAGTAACTGAGTGTGTTGGATCTGTCTAACACATGAATGCTGTGAAGGACAAAGCGGTAAGCACTGCAGAAAAGAAAAGCTTGATGTATGTCAAAGCCTTTATCAATGAAAAACCCGTCATGGCTATGATTGACACTGGTGCTACACACAACTTCATCACGCCTGATGAAGCAAAGAGGCTTGGGTTGAAGATCACTGAAAAGAATGGCTAGTTCAAACCCGTGAATACTAAGGGTGAACCCTTTAAGGGAGTAGCGAAAGAGGTTGAGATGACTCTTGGTTCTTGGAAAGGCCTTGTGGATTTCTTAGTAGCACCCATGGACAATTTCAAAATAGTCATCGGGCTCGATTTGCAAAGGAAGGCAAATATAATACCTTTGGCATACTATGACATAATATGCGTCATGGAGAAAGGGTTTCCATGAATAGTCTCTACAGTCTCTAAAGTTGGAGGACCACCGATGCTCTCTGCTATGCAACTCAAGAAAGGGTTCAAGAAGGGAGAAATTACATATTTGGCTCTATTACAAGAGGAGTCAACACTTGAAAGAGAAGACGTTCCTCCCGAAATCAAGGAAGTCCTTGAAGAAAATAAGAATGTGATGCCTCCCGAGTTTCCAAAACAACTACCACCTAGGAGGAAGGTGGACCACAAGATTGAATTGGAGTAAGGAGCAAAGCCGCCTGTCTCAACACCTTATAGGATGGCACCGCCAGAACTTGAGGAGTTGAAGAAGCAACTGAAGGATTTGCTAGATGCTGGGTTCATCTGTCCATCGAAGGAACCTTATGGCGCACCAATCTTGTTCCAAAAGAAGCATGATGGTTTGTTAAGACTATTCATCGACTATTGAGCACTTAACAAGGTAACTATTAAGAACAAATACCTTATTTCTTTGATAACCGATTTGTTTGATCAACTTGGTAGAGCCAAGTGGTTCTCAAAGTTGGATTGAGGTCAGGATATCACCAAGTGAGGATTACCGATGGTGATGAGCCTAAGACCACGTGTGTCACAAGGTATGGATCATATGAATGGTTGGTGATGCCTTTTGGTTTGACCAATGCTCCTGCGACCTTCTGTACCTTGATGAACGAGATCTTTTGACCTTACCTTGATCAGTTTGTAGTGGTCTACTTGGATGATATTGTTGTCTATAGCAATACTTTGGAGGAACATGTGGAACACTTATGAATCGTGTTTAAGATCTTGCGAGAGAATAACCTATATGTGAAGAAGGAAAAGTGTTCCTTTGCAAGGGACAAAGTCCACTTCTTGGGACATACCATTAAAGATGGAACTCTCTGCATGGATCAAGAAAAGGTGAAGGCTATCAAAGAATGGGAGCCGCCAAAAAAAGTATCTGAATTAAGGTCATTTCTTGGGTTGGCTGATTACTATCGGAGGTTTATCAAGGAATACTCCACCAAGGCTGCACCATTAACTGATCTTCTCAAGAAGAATCACTCTTGGGAATGGTCAAAGGAGTGTCAAAAGACCTTTGATGAGTTGAAGGCTGCTATCACAGAAGGACCAGTACTAGCACTGCCCAACTACTCGAAGGTGTTTGAAGTCCACACTGATGCTTCTGACTATGCTATTGGAGTGGTTCTGATGTAAGAAGGACATCCTATTGCCTTTGAGAGTCGCAAATTGAATGATACAGAGAGGCGATACACCATCCAAGAGAAGGAGATGACTGCAGTGGTGCATTTTCTGAAAACTTAGCGTCACTACTTGCTTGGTTCACACTTCATCGTCAAGATAAACAATGTGGCTACAAGCTACTTCCAAACTCAGAAGAAGTTAAGCCCCCAAACAAGCTAGGTGGCAAGATTTCTTAGCTGAGTTTGATTTCGAATTTGAATACAAGCCTTGTTGAGTTAAAAAATTAACTAAATTAATTAGTGATGACAAACATTATTTTTGGACAAAATAAATAATTAGTATTGATTAATTTAATTGCATATTACTAATTATTTATAAATTATTGCAGGCCAAAATTCAATTAATAGCCCAAATAGAATATAAAGCAAACAGCAAGGATGGTGGGCTGAAAGCAAAAATTAGAAGCCCAAGGAAAAGCAAAGAAAGAAGCCAAAGGAACCAACAGGCCAAGCTAATCAAACCCGATCCAAGCCCGTGTCCATCAATTCAAGTTGATCCCACCAAGCTTCTCATACAAGATTGAAGCCTTCATTCCCTCTCACTTGCTTTTACCAAAGCAACGTTCTTTTCTCTCTGACCATGTCAAATCACAGAAGCAAGAGAAAGTGCTTAGCTCCTAAGCTATTCAAAGAAGAGGAAAGAAAGAGAAGGTTAGGAAAGAAAGGCTGAGGTCAAATCAACAAGATCAAACCAAATCCAGCTTAGGTTAAAGGTAACCCATTTCTTTTTACATGCAACACACTTTCTTCTCTTCATCTTCAACTCTCTGCATCTCCATTTTGAGCTATATAGAAAAGAGGATTTCTGTTCCTCTCAGCTGTAAATCCACGGTCTTAAACATGACTTAGGGACTAAGTTAGTTTTCAAGGGCTCAGATCAAGTTGACCATAGGAAGATTTTTGTGGTTGCTGATTTATGGCTTTCGGTCAAAATGAGGAAGTCAGAAGGAGAGTTTCTACTCTGGAGATTAAGGAGAAAAAGTGACTCTGTGGGTTGGTGAAGCTCAGAGCTCAAGGTGTTGACCTTGGAAGAAGAACCCAGCAACATGCAAGGAGATAAAATAGGTTTGCTATTCATTCAGAAACCAAGGAGAGAAAACCAGAGTGTGAAAAAAGTGTTCTGCAAAGAAGTTCCTCTACTTGGATAATGCTTTCTTTCAAAGAAGCATTCGGCCAATACTGAAGAACTGTATCTGAGGTTTGTGAATCTGGTTTTGCACATAGCAAAGAGGCTGCTGATGAAGTCAATCTCCTTCATGTTTTACAGGTTGTAATGTACTTTTCTATGTTTATCTTTCTATAATTTCTTGTGAGAAAAGGCATTGTGAGAAAGCTCAAGTAAAAGCCATGAGTGGAAAAAGGCTGAGTAAAATACTTGAGAGAAAAGCCTAGAGTAATTTTTAGATTTCTTTAGGTATGTTTATGTCTTGTATCTTGTACCTATGAGGTATCCCTTTCTTAGTTGGGTTAGCACTAAGAGTGAATAGTTAGGTATTAGCATAGCCAATGTCAAGTTAGGTTAGAACTTGAGTGTGAAAGGATTGGGTCAATCCTGTGGAATTGGTATATGTAATACTGTTAACTATAGTGAAAATTCTTCCATAGTTGTGGAGGAGACTGGACGTAGGTTGCATAGCACAAGACAACCGAACCAGGATACATGCTGGTGTTAGCTTTTCTCTTCTTTGCTGTGTTCTGTTTTCTGATATTCATGAGACAAAAATAAATTGTCTCATAAATTTCTGCTGCTGAGTTCAAACAGAATCAAAATTCAAAGTTTGTTTTAAAGGGTCATAACAGCTACTTAAAAGAAAGGCATAGATTCAACCCCCTTCTCTAAGCCTACCACAACTTTCAAGCCTGGCAAGACTAATGTGGTAGCAGATGCGTTGAGCCGCAAGGCTGAATTGGCAGCCATTTCCATGGTCGAAGGAGATATTTTGCATACCATCAAGGAAGGGTTGTATCATGAAGACCAAGATGAACCGAGTAGAGGTGACTCGAGTCGTACTCTGCCTGTGGTGATTAGATCATTTGAGAAGGAAATCGAAGAGATCTTAGCTAATCGCGTCGTGTGACAAAGATGAGTAACACTAAGTATCCAATACTTGATCAAGTGGAAAGGGCTCCCGATAACTGAAGCTAGTTGGGAAGCTCGTGAAGATCTGTGGCAATTCCAAGAACACCTAGAGCGTTATCATGAACAGAATGCGATGAGGACGTCTACACATTAGGTGGAGGAGAATGTCATGGTAAATTTTAGAAGATTAGATTTAACGGTATTTGTATAGTTTTCTAGAGTATTTGAGAATGCTCTAGATGGTTCTGGAACGTTATAGAATATCCTAGAAGGATTTTGCGATGGATTACCATCTCAGGAACCCAATTGGTTATCGTCGAATTTTTCCGACGATAATGTTGGCGCCAAAGTATGTTTTTACGTGCCATGTTGCCGTAAGATTATTCCTACGATAATGCCATTTTTTTTGAATTTGAAATAAATGGTCAATTTTAATTTTAAATTTAATTTTTTTCACACAATTAGTGGTCAATTCATAAATAATATAATGTGCAAATTAAATAAAAGTCAAGTACACCAAATAAATATATGAAACAATAAAAAAAACTTAATATTTACAAATCCAGGTAGTCGTTGTCGTTGTCAGTCCTGTGGCCCTGAGTCGGCGGTGTAGGAGGCGGTGACGATGCCCATGTGCCACCAGCGCTACCGCTGCCACCTGATGGCAACGGTGCTGCCACCAACAGGGTCGATGCCAGCGGCACACATATGGGCCTGGTACACCTCCATCTGAGCCTCTATATGCTACATCCGCTTCAGCAACTCCCTAAACTCCAGCCTGATGTCACGGTAAATTTTAGAAGGTTAGATTTAACGGTATTTGTATAGTTTTCTAGAGTATTTGAGAATGATCTAGATGGTTCCGGAACGTTATAGAATATCCTAGAAGGTCCCAGAATACCCTAGAGAGTTCTAGAAGACTCTAGAAGGTCATAGAGTATTCTAGAAGAGTGTGGATGTTGATGAGCGGATAATTTATACGCTTTTTGGCATTGTTTTTAGTTTGTTTTTAGTAGAATCTAGTTACTTTTAGGGATGTTTTCATTAGTTTTTATGTTAAATTCACATTTCTGGACTTTACTATGAGTTTGTGTGTTTTTCTGTGATTTCAGGTATTTTCTGGCTGAAATTGAGGGACTTGAGCAAAAATCAGATTCAGAGGTTAAAGAAGGACTGCTGATGCTGTTGGATTCTGACCTCCCTTCACGCAAAGTGGATTTTCTGGAGCTACAGAACTCGAAATGGCGCGCTTTCAATTGCGTTGGAAAGGAGACATCCAGGGCTTTCCAGCAATGTATAATAGTTCATACTTTGCCCAAGTTTAGACGATGCAAACTGGCATTTAACGCCAGCTCTCTGCCCAATTCTGGCGTCCAGCGCCAGAAACAAGCTGCAAAGTGGAGTTCAACGCCCAAACTGGCACAAAAACTAGCGTTCAACTCCAAGAATGATCTCTACACGTGCAACACTCAAACTCAGCCCAAGCACACACCAAGTGGGCCCCGAAAGTGGATTTATGCATCAATTACTTACTTCTGTAAACCCTAGTGACTAGTTTATTATAAATAGAACTTTTTATCATTGTATTCGTAGTCTTGGTTACTCCGGTTCCCCTCTGGGGCCGAGACCAATGAACTCTATTCACTTATGTATTTTCAACGGTAGAGTTTCTACACTCCATAGATTAAGGTGTGAAGATCTGCTATTCCTCAAAGATTAATGCAAAGTACTACTGTTTTCTATTCAATTCATCTTATTTCGCTTCCAAGATATTCATTCGCACTTCAATCTGAATGTGATGAACGTGG
>NC_029790.2:29631115-29633373 GCF_000816755.2 Arachis ipaensis | reverse complement strand
TTTGGCGCCATCACCAGGGAAAGAAAGAGCAATGAATTTTACATAATCAAAGTGTAATCACAATTTCTGCGCACCAAGTTATTGGCGCCGTTGCCGGGGATTGTTCGAGTTTGGACAACTGACGGTTCATCTTGTTGCTCAGATTAGGTAATTTTCTTTTTGTTTTCTTTTCAAAAATTTTTCAAAAATCTTTCAAAAAAATTCTCATCTGTTTTCGAAAAAAAAATACAAAAAAATTTATAAAATCATAAAAATCAAAAATATTTTTGTGTTCTTGTTTGAGTCTTGAGTCATGTTATAAGTTTGGTGTCAATTGCATATTCATCTTGCATTTTTCGAAAATTCATGCATTCATAGTGTTCTTTATGATCTTCAAGTTGTTCTTGGTAAGTCTTCTTGTTTGATCTTTGCATTTGCATGTTTTGTGTCTTTTCTTGTTTTTCATATGCATTCTTGAATTCTTAGTGTCTAAGCATTAAAGAATTCTAAGTTTGGTGTCTTGCATGTTTTCTTTGAATTAAAAATTTTTTCAAAAATATGTTCTTGATGTTCATCATGATCTTCATAGTGTTCTTGGTGTTCATCTTGACATTCATAGCATTCTTGCATGCATTCATTATTTTGATCCATAACTTTCATGCATTGCATCATTTTTCTTGTTTTTCTCTCTCATCATTAAAAATTCAAAAATAAAAAAATATCTTTCCCTTTTTCTCTCTTAAAATTTCGAAAATTAGATTTGACTTTTTCAAAAATTTTTAAAATCTAGTTGTTTTCATGAGTCAAGTCAAATTTTCAATTTAAAAATCTTATCTTTTTCAAAATCTTTTTCAAAAATCAAATCTTTTTCAATTTTCTTAGTTATTTTCGAAAATTCTAAAAACATTTTTCAAAAATCTTTTTCTTATTTTTTATATCAAATTTTCGAAAATAACAATAACAATTAATGTTTTGATTCAAAAATTTCAAGTTTGTTACTTACTTGTTAAGAAAGATTCAAACTTTGAGTTCTAAAATCATATCTTGTGATTTCTTGTGAATCAAGTCATTAATTGTGATTTTAAAAATCAAATCTTTTTCAGAAACTAATTTCAAACATATCTTTTCAAAATATCTTCTTATCATATCTTTTTCAAAAACTTGATTTCAAAATATCTTCTCTAACTTCCTAACTCCTTATCTTTTCAAAATTTGTTTCAACTAACTAACCAACTTTTTGTTTGTTTCTTATCTTTTTCAAAACTACCTAACTAACTCTCTCTCTCTAATTTTCAAAAATATCTCCCCCTTTTCAAAAAAAAAAAATTTTCTTTTTAATTAACTAATTATTTTATTTTTTATTTGAATTTTCAAAAATTACTAACCTTTTTCAAAAAACTATTTTCGAAAATCACTAACTCTTTTTCAAAAATTATTTTCGAAATTTCTCCCTCTCCCATCTTATTCTATTTATTTATTTATCTACTAACATATCCCATCTCAATTCACTGCTCCTATCCTTACCCTTGTGTTTGGATTCTTCATTCTTCTTCACCCCTATTCCTTTTCTTCTTTTACTAATCAGAGTCTGAATAGAATGCAAGCTGCATCCAACAGTACTCAAGAGGCTTCTTATGCAGAAGAAGCTTATGATCCTGAAAATCCTACAATAGCAGAGGTGAATTACTTAGGTGAACCTTATGGAAACACCTATAACCCATCATGGAGAAATCATCCAAATCTCTCATGGAAGGATCAAAGGCCTCAACAAGGCTTTAATAATGGTGGAAGAAACAAGTTTAACAATAATAAACCTTTTCCATCATCGACTCAGCAACAGACAGAGAACTCTGAACAAAATACCTCTAATTTAGCAAACTTAGTCTCTGATCTATCCAAGGCAACTGTAAGTTTCATGAATGAAACAAGGTCTTCCATTAGAAATTTGGAAGCACAAGTGGGCCAGCTGAGTAAAAGGATCACTGAAATCCCTCCTAGTACTCTCCCAAGCAATACAGAAGAGAATCCAAAAGGAGAGTGCAAGGCCATTGACATAAGCACCATGGCCGAACCTGTAAGGGAAGGAGAGGACGTG
Organism: Arachis ipaensis; assembly: GCF_000816755.2. NCBI lineage: Eukaryota > Viridiplantae > Streptophyta > Magnoliopsida > Fabales > Fabaceae > Arachis > Arachis ipaensis. Next base: position 29,631,299 of record NC_029790.2, on the reverse strand, counting down.
AATCCCAAGGGGGAAGACCTCCTGGGACGTCCAGTGATCAATAAGGAGTTTCTCTCTGAGGAACCAAAGGAATCTGAGACTCATCTAGAGACCATACAGATTCCATTGAACCTCCTTATGCCATTCATGAGCTCTGATGAGTATTCCTCTTCTGAAGAGAATGGGGATGTCACTGAAGAGCAAA
>NC_029790.2:29627887-29630786 GCF_000816755.2 Arachis ipaensis | reverse complement strand
CTAAGTTTGGTGTGGTAAAAGCATAGCTTTTTGTTTTTCCATTACCATTAATGGCACCTAAGGCCAGAGAAACCTCAAGAAAGAGAAAAGGGAAGGCAATTGCTTCCACCTCTGAGCCATGGGAGATGGAAATATTCATCTCACAAGCCCATCACTAAGAAAAGGATGGAGAAAACAAGAGAGCACAATTCATAGATCTCAACAGGCACATGAAGAAGCTCATCATCAAGAAACCCCTGAGATACCTCAAGGGATGCACTTTCCTCCACAGAATTGTTGGGAGCAAATTAAATTTTCAGTTGCTTGGGGACATTTAAGTTTTTAAGTTTGGTGTTGTGATGAGCGGATAATTTATACGCTTTTTGGCATTGTTTTTAGTAGAATCTAGTTACTTTTAGGGATGTTTTCATTAGTTTTTATGTTAAATTCACATTTCTGGACTTTACTATGAGTTTTTGTGTTTTTGTGTGATTTCGGGTATTTTCTGGCTGAAATTGAGGGACTTGAGCAAAAATCAGATTCAGAGGTTAAAGAAGGACTGCTGATGCTGTTGGATTCTGACCTCCCTACACTCAAAGTGGATTTTCTGGAGCTACAGAACTCGAAATGGTGCGCTTCCAATTGCGTTAGAAAGTAGACATCCAGGGCTTTCCAGAAATGTATAATATTCCATACTTTGCCCAAGTTTAGACGACGAAAACTGGCATTTAACGCTAGCTCTCTGCCCAATTCTGGCGTCCAGCACCAGAAACAAGCTGCAAAGTGGAGTTCAACGCCCAAACTGGCACAAAAGCTGGCGTTCAACTCCAAGAATGATCTCTACACGTGCAACACTCAAACTCAGCCCAAGCACACACCAAGTGGGTCCCGAAAGTGGATTTATGCATCAATTACTTACTTCTGTAAACCCTAGTGACTAGTTTATTATAAATAGAACTTTTTATCATTGTATTCGTAGTCTTGGTTACTCCGGTTCCCCTCTGGGGCCGAGACCAATGAACTCTATTCACTTATGTATTTTCAACGGTAGAGTTTCTACACTCCATAGATTAAGGTGTAAAGCTCTGCTGTTCCTCAAAGATTAATGCAAAGTACTACTGTTTTCTATTCAATTCATCTTATTTCGCTTCCAAGATATTCATTCGCACTTCAATCTGAATGTTATGAACGTGACAATCATCATCATTCCCTATGAACGCGTGCCTGACAACCACTTCCGTTCTACATTAGATTGAATGAGTATCTCTTAGATCTCTTAATCGGAATCTTCGTGGTGTAAGCTAGAATGATGGCGGCATTCAAGAGAATCCGGAAAGTCTAAACTTTGTCTGTGGTATTCCGAGTAGGATTCAATGACTGTGACGAGCTTCAAACTCGCGATTGCTGGGCGTAGTGACAGACGCAAAAGGATAGTAAATCCTATTCCAGCATGATCGAGAACCGACAGATGAATAGCCGTGCTGTGACAGGGTGCGTTGACCATTTTCACTGAGAGGATAGGATGTAACCATTGACAAGGGTGATGCCTCTAGACGATTAGCCGTGTCGTGACAGGGCATTTGGATCATTTTCCCGAGAGAAGACCGAAAGTAGCCATTGACAATGGTGATGCATCACATAAAGCCAGCCATGGAAAGGAGTAAGACTGATTGGATGAAGATAGCAGGAAAGGAGAGGTTCAGAGGAACGAAAGCATCTCTATTCGCTTATCTGAAATTCTCACCAATGATTTACATAAGTATTTCTATCCCTATTTTATTAATTATTTTCGAAAACCCCATTACTATTTTATATCCGCCTGACTGAGATTTACAAGGTGACCATAGCTTGCTTCATACCAACAATCTCCGTGGGATTCGACCCTTACTCACGTAAGGTATTACTTGGACGACCCAGTGCACTTGCTGGTTAGTTGTGCGAAGTTGTGAACCATGGTATTGGCATCATGTTTTTGGCGCCATCACCAGGGAAAGAAAGTGCAATGAATTTTATATAATCAAAGTGTAATCACAATTTCTGCGCACCAGATGTATATAGGAGTATGAATAATAGTATGGAAGAATCTAGAAGTATTTAGAAAGTTGTGGTAGGATAGATACTTATAATGAAGGTTCTAGATGATTAATCTAGACCATTGATTAGATTTAATCATAACCATCCATTGAAGAGGTGGATGGCTATAAATAGGGGGTGAGAGTTAGAGTGTGAGTCATGTGTGAGTGATTTGTAATAAACACTTGAGCAATAAAGTGTTCTTTCCACCAAAGCTTCCTTTCTCTTGTGTTCTCTTGTATTCTTAGCTTTCTTGCTAAGTATTGAGGGTTAGGCTGACTTGGTCTTAGCTCAAGAGGTTGAGTAAGTCTGATGCCGGCATGGTAGCGTTGGAGTGTGTCCAAGGCCGTGACACTGAGCTCATCCGTAGACGTCCCGTGGGTAAGGGTCTCCTAATACCTCTCCCGATAATCGTTAAACTTATGAATCCTGCCGCTAATGTCCAACACTAAATCCGATGGTACTCAACATTTTTCTTGTAGTGTTATCTGAAAATTGTGATTTGGGTTTGAACGTAAGGTTTAAGCTCCTTTTAGGGTTATGTCCGACGTTTTCTGGTGCTAAGGTGCTACCATCCAATGTCTTATTGAAGGTGGGGGTGGTGCAAGGGACTCTAATACTTAAGTGTGTGTTTGGATTGGCATTTGTGAAACTAGAGTTTGAATGAAAGTAATTTTATAGAATGGGTAGAAGTGAGTTTGTTTCAACATGATTTATGTTTGGCAAATCTATACCATAATTGATTTTGATAAAATAAATATTATTTGGATAATATTAATTAAAATCACTTTTAGATAGGTAATTACAAAAAAAGACATGACATGAAATTATAATGTTAAATTTTTAT
>NC_029790.2:29611192-29627812 GCF_000816755.2 Arachis ipaensis | reverse complement strand
AGTGTGTGTTTGGATTACAGTTTACAAATAAGAGTTTGAATAAAATTGATTTTGCAAACTTGATTTTGATGAAAAGTAAGTTTGTGTTAAAGTGATTTATGTTTGGTAATTTTTGCATCAAAATGAATTATAGTAAAATAAATATTGTTTTGATTATACTACTCAAAATCACTTTTAGATAAAAAATTACTAAAATAGACACCAACTTAAATAATTTTTGTATATTATCTTATCATTTTAATTTAGATATTTAAATAGATCTTATTAATTAATTCTATAATAAAATTAATATTTATACACTAAAATAAAAATAATATATAAAAATTGGCAAAATATATTTTTAATTAAAACTAACAAAATATAAATTTTAGAGAGTACTAAGAATAATAAAAAAATTAAATATTTATCTTGGTAGTAATTGAAATAAATAAAAAAAATTTATGATATTTTTTTATATAGTATATTTTTAGTACTCTTAATACTCTTTTTTAATATGCTATAATTTATTATTATTATTATTTATAATTAATTTTTTGTTTAATTTATTTTACCTAATAGAATCAATAAATTATATTATAAAAAGATAACAAAAATAATACAAAAAATTATAATTATAAAAGTGTATAATATCAAATAAATAATTAATAAAAAATAAAAATAATAAATAATAAAAAGAGAACTCATATAAAAAGAAATAATAAGAATTCTATAAATAAAACAATAACATGTATAAAGGGTAAGGTTGGTAAAAAAAAAAGAAATATTTAGAGTCAATGGCTGAACGCTAGTTAGTGAAATGCAGAAGTTAAGAATTGTTGCTTCCTATAAATGTGGTTTTGAGTACAAAATCACTTCTATGTTCATAAGGAGAAAAAATAGCCATACCAAAAATTAAAGCTTTCAAAAAGTTTGAACGTACTTTCCCCTTCTAAATGCCAAAACAAATATACCCTAAGTTAGCAAGAGTTTTAGGCAGATTTTTTATGTATATCAAAGTTCGAAGAATACCTACGGATGTCAGGGTATTTATCTTTGTAGGTGGTGATCTAATAACCACTTTATAAAGTGGTTCCACCTTTAATGGTGGATAATTCTTCTCTTTTATTAGGGAGGTTGTTGAGAACTCCTTTATAGATGAGTAGAAGATATTGTAGGAGTTAGTTACTTATTTATATAAGTGGGGCTAGGCCCATGTCACAGTGTCTGATCTCTATGAGGTCAGGTAGGTAGTAATGTAGATCTGAACATTGATATCTGTAGAGTGTTGGTTGGGCTTCATTCATTTTGGGCCTGGCTAAATTGTGGGCCAAGGTATGAACAGGGCCCTTGCTTGAGACCGAGCTTCTTTAAGTCAGGCTCAAGCATTTATAAGTCGGTCCTGATCTCTTGTAGCTTTCATTCAGTCAAGTTGGGTTTACGATCTGTCTTGGGAAACAAGTCAGGTACTCGACATATTTTTGAATCTGAACACTATGTCTTTTTGTAATCATTCACGTGTCTTTTTGGTTACATTGGTAACGGTGCACGTCTTTTAACGAGGTTTTGAAATTACTATTTCACCCCTTGTTACTTATATAAGGCGGTTCATTTTTTCTTTCTCCTTTTTTCGTTCTTTCATCTTCACGCTGTTTTCTTTGAATTCCCTTCTCTTCTTCGAGAGGCCGTCTTTATTTTTGAGTGTTACATTTTTGGAATCTTCTTTGCTTTTTTGTTGATTTTTGCTTACAAGCTCCTGAGCCATTTTTCTAGGGTTTTCACGCAATCTTCTTTTTCATCATTGTCATTGAGGTTGGTGCGTTGCCTTCTCATCGATTATTATGATTGCTGACTCTTGTTTGAAGATTTTCTCATGAAATGTGGATTCTTTGTTGAATCTTGTAGTAATTTTTGTTTTCCCTCTTTTCAAGGTTTTGTGATTTTTGAAAAATGGAGCAATTGCTATTTATGTAAGAAAGTAATTTTCTACCCCCGTTGTTTGCAGGTTCCTTCTTTATGTTGATTTTTTGCTTCTTAAGCGCTACTATGATTTTCTTTATAATAATCTCTTTGATGTATTATGACCTTATATTGCCCCTAAATAGTTTCATTATTTCACTACAAGAAATTACTAGAATAGCGACGAAAAAAATTTGTTGCTAACAGCGACTGATTTAGCGACTGATATAGAATTTCTAGGACTAGAAAAAAGTTGGTTGCTAAATTACATTCAGCATCTAATTTTAGCGACCAACAAAATTGGTCATTAATAGCAACTGAATTAGCGACCGATAAGTTTTTTATACAACCAGAATAATGTTGGTCACTAAAGTCTGTCTCTATTTTTTTAATTTAGCGACCGAATTAGTAACCAAAACAAAAAAGTAACATCTTTGGGTATCCTGGTCACAAAATCGATAGATATTTTTTAATTTAGCAAACAATTTTTCTACCGATAGAGAAATAGAGTGGAAAATTGTTTGGTCACTAATTCAGTCGCTAAGGTCGTGGTCTTTAAATCGGTTGCTAATTGTTAAGATAGTGACCAATTCTAGCAACCAATTGAAAAATACTATTATAAACTAATTAGTCACTAAATCAGTCACTAATTTAAACAAAATAAGATAGTTACTGAGTTACCCTCACGAACCCTAACTCATCCATTCTGTTCTCATCTTCTCCAAACAATTACTGAGTTACCCACCAAAAGCACATCATCGTCTTCTTCGTCTTTAGATTTAACCACACCATTGTCGTCATCTTTGTGGATGTGCCATCTTTGTCATCTTCTGATTGCCGCACCATCTTCTGAGGTCTGGTTGCCGTCGTCTTTTGTGGTCTCGGCATCATTGCCTTCATCTTTAAGATCTCAATGGCGGTGGCTTCGTCTTAGTTCGCAGGGTTGTCATTGTCTTCCGAGCTTGCAGCGCCATTGCCATGTCTCTTAAGCTCGCAGCACTGTCGCTATCCTCTTCTGACATCTCGACACCGTTGCCTTCATCTTTGAGATCTCGGCAGCATCAGTGTCGTCTGAGTTCAGATATCATCTCATCACCATCCAGATCTGACTTTCTTGTTGTCGTGCCATTCTTTTCTCATCGTCACATCCGTTGGTCGCGCCGCCTCCTCTGCTCACTCCTTTGTTGCAGATCGTCGCCTTGTCGTGCAGATCCATTGTTTCTCCTTGTCGCGTAGTTCATTTCTCATCGCCGCCTCCTCTGGTAACTTTTTCTCCGGCAACAGCAACAGTCTTTAGGGTTGGCAGCGGGGCGGGTAGGGGCAGGTTTTTGCCCTACTCGACCCTGACTCACCCTCCTTTTACTTATCTACTACCCGCCCCATCCCTACCAACGGGTAGTAAACTGTTGTACCTAACCCGCCTGCGGGTACCCTCCGATCCTCTATAAAAATTAATTTTTACATATTCATATATAAATTAAGATAAAAACTTAAAATTCATGGATAAATTAAAATACAAATATAAAGGAGTCTTCAATCCTTTTTTTTTAATTATTTTTCACATCTTCATTATCATTAAAAATTTAAAAGATGAGACCAAGGAGAGTGCTTCCATTCGTTGTCTTTAGTAACCAAAATTTTCGAGGGCAAAAATTTTTGTTAGGGGGTGGAACGCGAAATTGAACTCTGCATGTTTCGCACAGATGAACCGGCAAGTGCAACGGGTCATCCAAGTAATACCTCAGGTGAGTGAGGGTCAAATCCCACGGAGATTGTTGGATTGAGCAAGCAATGGATATCTTGTAGATCTTAGTCAGGCGATTAGAAAAGATGGTTGTTTGTTTGAAAGTATAAATAATAATAAAGAACGAAATACCAGATCGGTGTGAAAACGGTGATAGAGATTCAGTTAAGGCTTTGGAGATGCGTATTCTTTTCGGATTAACTTTTCTTACTGTCTACTTCAATAACGAATGATTCATTCAATGACAGCCGTAAGTGATTAACTCATGTCCTCTCATCAAGTTAATCTCTTCTAAACCATAGCAGTCCACCATATCCGAGCAACTCATGTCCTCTCATCAAGTTAACGCATGGCTTCCCACTATGGCCGAAGGTGAAGACCTAAGCAATCCATTCCCCTTCGCGATCCTACTCAAAACGCCACAGACAAAGTCGGATCTTCCGAATCAGGGAATGCTGCTTCTCTGACTCTAGCCTTAATGCCACAAAAACCTTAGTAACCCACGTTCAATGGAATTTTATGTCACTTATCCAAAGTCACCCAGGTACTCTCTTGGAATCCACAGTGCACTATCTAGCTGTGGTTCAATGCTATCCGGGTCAGGACTCACACGGAACCCATGTAGAATAAGGATGAATGTCACAGTTCACCCTCAATTCATGAGATGAAGACCGAAAATGCACAAGAGAATAGAATCAAACGTGTATTGGAATAGAAACAGTAATATTATTAATCCATGAGAATAGAATCAGCAGAGCTCCTAACCCTAACTTAGGAGGTTTAGTTGCTTATAGCTTATAGAAAGTAGTGCATTCAAAAACAGGGTGGAAGAAGATCCTAAACAAGGGTGATCTTCTCCTATATATAATAACCTAATAACTATGAAGTACAAAAATATGATAGACTAGACTAGAGGTGCGAAAGTCCACTCTTGGGCCCACTTTGGTTGAGTGCTTGGGCTGAGCTTGGCATCTAGCTTGAGGGATGGGTGTTGAACGCCCATTAGGGGGTTGATCCATGCTTCCTTGTGTTCCTTGGTGGGCGTTGAATTCCCCAAAGGGGGTGATTGGGTGTTCAACACTGGCTTGAATCTCCTTGGGGCGTTGAATGCCAGAAAGGGGGTAGTTCATTGGCGTTCAACACCCAATATGGGCAGGTTTCTTTGAAGGAAAGTATAGAACATTATATATTGTTGGAAAACTCTGAAAGTTAGCTTTCTAACACCATTAAGAACGCGTCATTTGGACCTTTGTAGTTCGAGAAATGCTCATTTTAATGTCTGAAGGTCAGAATCTGACAGCATCTGCTACGCTTTCCTTGCATCTGAATCAGACTTTGCCAAAACTCCTCAATTTCAGCCAGAAAATACCTAAAATCATATAAAAATACAACAAATCAAAGTAGAATCTAAAAACATGAATTTTGCACTAAAACCTATGAAAATATAATAAAACTTAAACAAAACATAACTAAAACAATATGAAAATGATGTCAAAAAGCGTATAAAATATCTGCTCATCAGAACACCAAACTTAAATTGTTGCTTATCTCCAAGCAACCAAAAAAAAGTAGGATCAGAAAGAAGAGAAGGGTACATGATGTGAGAATTATTGTCAGTCTAGAAATTTCTCAATAGAAATAGAATTTCTTCGTTGTAAGCATAGTTCCAAACCAACTAATAATTCTCCATCAAAGTTTTAATATAGTTGTCATAAGTACAAACCCCAATAAAAATCGAGAGTATTTAAACCTCGGGTCGTTTCACAAGGAATTGCAATGAAGTTCTCAATTATTGGCTATGAAGAAACAAGGGGGTTTGATTTGGTGATTGACAAGAAAAGTAAATAACAAGAAAGTAAATGACAATTAAATAATAAAAAAAAAGGAAAAGAAATCTTGGCTAAGGCATGGAAATTGAGATCACCATCCTTGTCTAGACAACCATATATTGACAATTATGAGGGACCAACCCATCAAGTCTACTTCTATGCTTGAAGTAAGTCTAACAGGCTTGATCAACATCAACCATAAGTCCCAACCTAGCGATTAATTAGCTTAATAGTAGGTTAGTATCAATGGACATGAAATTGATCAACAAGGGACCCAAATCACCAATCCAATTAGACCCAATGACTCAAGGTCACTCAATTCCCTTAGCCTAGGCCAAGAGTGTAGAAAACTACTCTATAACTAGTGAAAGCATTTTATCAAACACCTAGAGTGCAATAAAAGTAAACATCACAAATTGTAAGAATCAAGGAAACCCATAACTAACACAAACAAGAAATCAACAATAGCAATTAAGATAAACATAAAAAGACATGAAAACATAAAATTGCATTAAAAGAAAATGAAAATCCAACAAGGGTTCATGAAAGTAAAAATGGCAAAATAAGGAAATTAACAAGAAAAGCTAATAAGATTGAGACAATAGAACAATAAAATATAAAGAGAGTTGAACTAAAAACAAGAATTAAAAGTTGGATCTAAGAAATTTTAACCTAAACTACCCTAAATTCTAGAGAGAAGGGAGAGCTTCTCTCTCTAGAATTCTAACCTAAAACATGATGAAAACTAAACTATGACTACTCTCCCTCATTCCCTTGCAATCCTTGGGTTCAAAAGTATCATAAATGAGTTGGATTTGGGCCTCCTTGAGCTCAGAAATTGCTCCCAGCGTATTGCCTTTAGTGAGGTCACGTGCCGCTTGTCACGCGTGCGCATGGGTCACGCGTACGCGTCACTAGCAACTTTCCTTGCCACGCGTACGCGTCGCTTAACGATTGCGTGTGGGCCACGTAAACGCGTCGCTGGACAGATTACCAAAATCCCATTTCTTCATGAATTCTCCATTTTTGCATGCTTTTTCTTTATTTCTTCAACCCAGTCTTTGCCTTCTAAACCTGAAATCACTTAACAAACATATCAAGGCATCAAATGGAATTAAAGTGAATTAAATTTAGCAATATTAGGGCCTAAAAAATATGTTTTTACTTTTAAGCACAAATTAGGAGAAATTCACAAAATCATGTTATTTCATTGGATAAATGTGAGATAAGTTTGATAAAATCTCCTGAATTTAACACAAGATAAATCACAAAATTGGGGTTTATCAAACCTCCCCACACTTAAACTAAGCATGTCTTCATGCTAAACCAAGAAAGAATAGAAATGGGGTATGAACATTTATTCAATGCAAATAAACTATATGAACCTATCTACTTGCATGCAACTAAATGTAAGATGATTCTACCTACTTGGTTAAAAGTAAATCAATCTTCAAGAACATATATGAACAAGTAGGGCTAAGGTAAGATGACGTTTCATAAACTCTACCAATTCAAATATAAAAAATGAGGTATATACAAACTTACAAAAAGAAAGCTCATGAAAGCAGGGAACAAGGAATAGAGCATCGAATTTTCACCGGAAGTGTATCTGCTCTAGTTGCTTAAGTGTATAGGGTTGATTCACTCAATTCTCCTTTAATCATGGTTTCCAAGATTTATTTTTATCTAAAAATAAAAAATTATTCAATGCATGCATACATTTATCATGAGGACTTATTCATAGGTTGTAACGAGGCTAGGATAAAGGTAAGGATGCATATGGTCAAGTGAGCTTGAAATTTGAATCTTTGATTAACCTAAGCTCTCACCTAATACACATAACAACCTATACAATTCTAATACACCAACTAGCTACCATGATTCCCACTTTTTTTTTCACATACTCATGCATTCTCTTTAATTCACATTCCCTATGCATTGTTGTTATTACTTTGCTTTGGGGCATTTTTGTCCCCTTTTATTGCTTTTCTTTTTCTCTTTTATTTTCTCTTTATTTTTATTTTTATTTTTCTTTATATTTTTTTTCACACTAAAGTATATACAAAGGTACCAATGCATATGGTTTAAACATTCAATACATGAGTGTGTACCCAATTCCCAATATCTTCAATAAAAAAATACAAAAACACACTTTTACCTCAACCAATGTTCCCAAGTTTCCCACACTTGAATGACAAACACTCTCACTAGTCTAAGCTAATCAAGGATCCAAATTAGAGGACATTTATTATTTTTCACTTAGGAGTAGTGATGTGCTACATTAAAGAACAAAAGGGAATTAAATATAGGCTTAAAATTGGCTAACAATGGTGGATAAAAGGGTAAGGCCATTTGGGTAAGTGAGCTATTTGAAATGAGGGCCTCAATCATATAAATGAATTCATACACGAAATAATGGACATAAAGAATCAAACAAATCAAGGATTACAATCATTGAAAGAGAATAATACACACAAGAATAGAAATAGGTGGTTATATGATGTAACCACACAATTAGACTCAAAACTCACATGCTTGTGTTCTTAGCTCAAAAACCATGTTCCAAAATTAATTCCTTCAAGCAAGTTCAACAAAATTTTTTTTTCAAATTGGTAGGGTGTCCTAAAATAGTTTTTTTGGAAGGAAAATCATCACTCAACCAAGTAGTCCTAACATAAAAATGGGTAAAATATGTACAAATTCTAACTAACATGCAACCTTCATATAATACAACAACTAGCTAACAAAGGAAATTAAGAATTGGTGTTGGAAAAGGAAGTGGTTACCCACAGAGGTCGGTCCTCGACCTCCCCATACTTAAAGATTGCACCGTCCTCAGTGCATTCAAAGATGAGCAAGGTGGACGGGTTGCTACAACTGATGAGCTCCTTCAAAAGGTTGTTCGGAGGGACTTGTTTGTCGCCCTGTTTAGAGGCTTTTCCATTCCCCTCTTGGTAGCCAACCAAAATGGAGAGAAAAAGAAAGAAAATTAAGCCCACAACAAAGATATCAAAGCAAATAGAACATATGCGAGGGCTAATGCCAAATAAAAGCAGAGTCTCAACTACATGGTAGCTACAACATGTAAGTGAGAAAGCAATATAAGCAAAGGGCATATCAACTAACACTTGATGCAAGAGTAAAGTCAAAGCATAAGTAAATGGTATAAAAAGAATACTCGAAAGCTTCAAGTTCAAATAGGAATTGACACAAACAAGATTAGTGATAAGCATGAGAGCAGCTGGTCCCTTTCTAACTCAATGATAATGAGGCACAAAAACAAAGAACAATGAGTTAGGAAGGACTAATGCACTAATCTTGTGTGTGAAACAAATATACAATTAATGCTAAACAAGTCACAAAGCACTAAAACAATGCAAGAAATTCTCAACAATTGAGTAGGAGAATTCAACACCAATGTTAAAATAAGAAACTTAGAAAAGAAAATAAGAACAAACTATAAAAATAAAATTAAAATGCAATGAATGAAAATAAGCAAATGCAATAAACAAAAGAAAATGAAAGAAGAGTAAAATAAAAAGTGGAATTTTGGAGAGAGGGAGAAGAAGGAAGTAAGAAAGGAAGAATAGAGAAGAAGAAAAGTGACGAACGGATTTTTTGCTAGTAACGAATTCACAATAAATTCCCGTTGTAAGTATAGTTTCTAAACCAACTAAAATCCTTTCGTACAAAAATTTGGTTGTCACAAGGAACAAACCCCTAATAAAATTAAAAACCGAAGTATTTAAACCTTGGGTCGTCTCTCAAGGAATTGTAGGGAGCTGTATTTATTATTGATTATGGAAGATTATCTTTTTGGGGTTTTTGAATAAGGAACAAGAAAAAGTAAATTGTAAGAATTAAATTAATAACTAATAAAGCTCTTAGCAAGGTATGAAAACTGGACATCCTATCCTAGTTATCCTTATTAATTGTGATGAGAATTGTTCCTTGCTCCCACTTGGTTAACCTCTAACTATGAAGGTAGGTCAAGTGGATGAATCAATTTGATTCCTCAAGTCCTAGTCAACTCCCAAGGAAAGACTAGAGTTATTAGAATTCAAATTAACTAACAACTTTCAATTATCACTCAACAAAGGAGTTTGATAACTCAAGCGTCTCCAATTAATCAATTCAAGCTAAGAATGTAAAAAGCTAAATTAAAATCATAAATATGAAATACCTCAAATTGCATTAAATAGAGAAATCAAATCTAAAATGAAGTTCATAAACCAAATTGAAAAGATAAATAAACTAGAATGCTAGAATAAATAAAAATAGAAGAGAAACTAAATTAAAGGAACATTGAACCTGGAATGGAGAAGAAGTAAACCTAACCTAAGAGAAATCCTAAAATCTAGAGAGAGGAGAGAACCTCTCTCTCTAGAAACTACATCTAAAACCTAAAATTATGTGAATTGATGAATGAATGAATGATTCTTGAGTCTCTGCTTGTCCTCTGGCAAGTCTGCGTTTCTGGGCCGAAAACTGGGTCCAAACTCGGCCCAAAATTGCCCCTAGCGTTTCTGTGATTTCTACAGATCGCGCATGTCACGCGTACGCGTCAATCACGCGTACGCATCGCTGGTCATCTTCGCGTGTCACGCGTACACGTCAGGCATGCACACACATCGCCGTGCAAACTCCAATCCACACGTACGCGTCAGGTACGCGCACGCGTCGCTGTGAATTTCTCCAAATCATGCGCACGCGTGAGCCATGCGTGCACGTCGATGCTCGTTGGTTATCTCCTTAGTTTCTTGTGTTCCTTCCATTTTTGCAAGCCTCCTCTCCATCCTCCAAGCCATTCCTGCCCTATAAAGTCTGAAAATACTTAACACACGGGTCACGGCATCGAATGGTATAAAGGAGAATTAAAATACACAAATTAAAGGCTTAGGAAGCAAGTTTTCAATCATAGAACAAAACTAGGAAGGAATTGTAAAATCATGCAAATAGTATGATTAAGTGTGTAAAGACTTGATAAAAGCCACTCAAATCAGCACAAGATAAACCATAAAATAGTGGTTTATCAAACTCCCCACACTTAAACATTAGCATGTCCTCATGCTAAGCTCAAGGAGATAAAATAAATGAATAGGGAAAGTAAGACTCATGAGATTAAACCTATATATGAATGCAACTATATGCTAAGATGGTTCTGCATACTTGGTTAAAAGTAAATAAGTTCTTCAAGACAAACTTAAATCATATATCACTAATTCAAATCATACAGTAAATACAAGTAGACTTGTAAGAAGACAGCTCATGAAAGCAGGAAACATAGAATCAAGCATTGAACCCTCACTGGTAGTGTATGTGCACTCTAATCACTCAAGTGTATAGGGTAATCACTCTACTATTCTCTAGTCATGCTTTCTAAAACTTTGTTCTTCATTTAACCAATCAACAAGAATTTAGTATACCAATGCAAACATCATGAGGTCTTTTCAAGGTTGTAATGGGGCTAAGGTAAGGGTGAGAATATATGTATGGCTAAGTGAGTTATAAATTGAATCTTTGACTAGCCTAAGTTCTCACCTAACACACACACACACTTTATGTAATTGCAAATTCATGCCTAACTACCCAAAATTCCCACTTTTGCATTACATACTCATGTATCAACTTGTCTTTAATTTTTATCACATATGCATTGATCTTTTGTTAACTTAACATTGGGGTAATTTTGTCCCCTTATTTATTTATTTATTTATTTAATTGAATATTTTTGGTTTTTTTATATAGAAAAGTAAACATAACTTATCAATGCACATGGATTTTTAATTTTTCTGGTCTCACATGAGTAGGTACACAAAGGTGATTGAAAGGGTAGGCTATTTGGGATAAGTGAGCTAATAACAAATGATGGCCTCAATCATATGTATTCATGTAAATGCACTAAACAATGGACATATAGAATGGAAGAAAGCAAAGATTGCAATCATAGAGAAGAAAACACACAAGAATAAAATGTTATGGTTAAATAATGTAACCATGTAATTAAGCTCAAATATCACAAGTTGTGTGTTCTTAGCTATAGCTATGTTCCAAATTACAATCTTCAAACAAGTTTAACACAAATTTTCAATTTAAATTAGTGAAATACTATAAAACAGGGTCTTGAAAAGAAAATATTACTTCAACCAAGTAGTGATAGAAGAATATGCACAAAATCAAACAAACATGCAATCAAATATGCAAATACAATAACTAATTTAACAAAGAAAATTAAACATTGGTGTTAAGTAGGAAATAACTAACCCACGAAAGTCAGTATCGACCTCCCCACACTTAAAGATTGCACCGTCCTCGGTGCATGCTAAGATGTGCAAGTGGACGGGTTGCTCCAACTGATGCTTTTCTCCAAAGATTATGCAGATGGACTTGTTTGTTGCCCCTTTGAGAAGCTTTCCCTTTTCCTTCTTCGGTGGCCATCCTGAAAGAAGAGAAAAAGGAAGAAAGGTAACCTAAAAACAAAGATAGAAAATAAATAAAATATGGTTGGGTTAATGCCAAATAATGAGGGTCTCAATTACATGGTAGCTACAACATGCAAGTGAGAAAATAGTAGAAGCAAATGGCATATCAATAGTGCAAAAGTTGCAACAATAGGGAAAAGGCAGTATAAATTCATGTCAATACAAAAGGAACACATGTATTATAAAAATTGGCATTTGACAAATAAATAATATCACCCAATCAATGTAAAACAAGTCACTAAGCACCAAAATAATACCAGAAAAGACACAACAGTTGAATAAGAACATGTGAGACCAATCTAAAAAGAATAACTTGAGAAAAGAAAATAAAAATATGCAAAAAATTAAAATGCAATGAATGAAAGTATGCAAATAAATTAAGTAAAATAGAATGAAAGTGAAGAAGGATGAAAAGTTAAAGAGATGAAGAAGAAGAAAGTAAGAAAGAATGAAGAAAGAAGTAGAAAGGAGAGAAGAAAGAAGTAAGAATTTAGAAATGAGGCGCGACGCGTACGCGTTCATCACGTGTACGCGTGAAAACTGAGTTGGCCGTTCGACACGTAAGCATCGCCCACGTGTATGCGTGGGTGGTCTGAGAGCGAAATGACGCGCACACGTCAGGGACGCGTACACGTGGGTGATTTTGTGCCTCTAGCACAGTTCCATCGCAAGGGCAGCACAACTCTCGGGTCAGCACACTTTTACGCCGATTTTCATGCCCACGCGTACGCGTCGCTGACGCTTACGCGTGGGTTGAACTTTCTACAGGGAACGCGTACGTGTGAGATATGCGTACGCGTGGTGTGGCTTGTGAGCCACGCACCCCTCCCGCGCGTCTCTCGCGCAACTCTCTTTTCATTGGCGCATACACATACGATGCGCGCGCGTCGATTCCCTTCTTTTTTTTGTATATGCAGAATGCAGGTGATGATGCAGAAAGTATGAATGAACATTGATAAAGATAAAATAAAATAAAACTAAGAATAAAAATGAAAGATCATACCATGGTGGGTTGTCTCCCACCTAGCACTTTTAGTTATTGTCCTTAAGTTGGACATTTGGTGAGCTTTCTTGTCATGGTGGCTTGTGCTTGAACTCATCTTGAAACCGCCACCAACGCTTGGACTTCCAATAAGCTCTATCTAGTCCAAGTAAATTCCCAAGCATTGATGGATTTCTTCACAAGCTTTGAGCTCCCAAAGTTGATCCTCTTGTATGCCGGGATCCCAAATCTTATTTCTACACCCGTCTTTAAGTGGATCTTCATTATTCCATCCGGGTGGTAAGCAATCCGAATTCTCACTAAGGCATCCAAACAACTTCCTAAACCCATTCATTCGAGCTCTACACCAACCCTTGCATTTAGACTTTGAGCTCCTAACCACAACGAACCTAGGATTGTGTTGCCAATCACTAGCCATCTCCCTCTTACTCTTAAAGCCACAAAGAGCTTTAAGCTGACCATCTGTCTCAAGTAAACCATATTCAAGTGGGAAAGTAAATGTCAAGGATAAGAATTTTACCCACTTGAATGTTGTATTGGATGGTAATGGTTTTGGGGGAGAGGTCTCCAACAGCTTCGGCAAGGTGATTTCAAGTTCCATTCCCTTGTGCTCTCCCTTGACATCCTCCACCTCTTTACAATCTTCTTCAACTTCAACCGCAACCTCATCAAATTCTTCAAATTCTTTCCTGTTACTCAAGTCATAAGTTGGAGGTTGAGAAAAGTCTACCTCCACTTCATTTTCAGATTCACTTGGAGAAGGTTCTTCAAACTCAAGGGGTTCAATCGCGGATGCGAGTTCATCACTAGGATGGCTTGATTCATGCTCATCATCACCAAGGAAACTTGCCTCTTGATTTATTCCGTCCAATTCTTCATAAGGAACATGCCTTGGAGGTTGTGCACCATCCTCCTCAACATCAATTTCAATCTTATTGGAGGAATACTCTACAATTCTGAATTCCCATGGAGGTTCAGCATCTCCTAGATCTTCAACTACTTCCACCTCTTCTCTGGCAAGCGTAGCTTCTTCCAATTGTTACAATACAAAATCATGCCTCTCACTGTCCACCGGAGTTTCTGGTGTCTCCTTCCTGCTACGTTCTTCATTAGATTCTCCACATGAAGCCATGGGGGTTCCTTGAGTGTCCAAATGTTGGGAAGCTAATCGATTTATCGCTTGCTCTAGTTGATGAAGAGTTGCATAAAATTGATCCACTATTTCTTTGAGATGATCCTTTGATTCTTGTTGTGCTCGGATTGCATGATTAGGATCATATGGCTCTTGGATGGATGGATATGGACATGGTGTATATGGATGTGGTGGTGGATATGGACATGGTGTATATGGACATGGTGTATATGGTTCATATGGCTCATAAGGTGGTTGGTATGGTGGATAAGGATTAGGGTCGTATGGAGGTGAATGGTGGAAATGGGCTTGTGAGTGTGGTGGTTCAAAGTTATGTCGAGGAGATGGTTCATAAGCATATGGTGGGGCTTGTTGGTAACTACAAGGGGGTCCACCATATTCATCATCTTGGTACGTATCTTGGAATGGCTATTGACCATAGTAATTTGGTGGAGGTTGGTTGTCACGAAGAGGTCCACTATAACTATTGTCTTGGTATGCATCATAGAATGGTTGTTGGTTATAGTGCATTGGAGGAGGTTGTTGCCAGGAGGGTTGATCAAATCCTTGTGGCTCCTCCCATCTTTGATTGTTCCGACCTTGATGCATGTTCTCATTATAGCGTCCATTCCCTGCAACATAATTTAAACTAGACTCATAGCGACAAGGGTCAGAATTCATAGTAGCTAATAAAAATTAAAAAAAAAAACAAATAAACAAGCAAAAAGCAAATATTTACAATAACCAATAATAAGGCACACGTTTGCAATTCCACGGCAACGACGCTATTTTTACGAACGGATTTTTTGCTAGTAAAGAATTCACAATAAATTCCCGTTGCAAGTTGACGATCGGATTTTCTATCGGTAAAGAAATGTGAAAATATGTATTCGCGTTGTAAGTATAGCTTCTAAACTAATAGAAAATCCTTTCGTACAAACATTTTGGTTGTCACAAGTAACAAACCCCTTTTTTAAGTTGATAACCTAAGTATTTAAACCTCGGGTCATCTTCTCAAGGAACTGCAGGGAGGTGTTCTTATTATTGGTTATGAGTTTTGTAAATTGGGGGTTTTGAAAGTAAGGAACAAGTAATTTAAATGACAAATAAAATAAATAAATAACTGTAAAATAAACTCTTGGCAAGGTATGAAAATTCGGAAGTCCTATCCTAGTTACTCCTATGAGAATGGAAGTTAATCCCACTTAGTTAACCCTTATGAAAGCAAGGGAAAGTCAAGTGAACTAATTAGTTAGATTCCCAAGTCCTAGCCAACTCCTAAGGAAAGACTAGAGTTAGTGGAATACCAGTCAATTTAGCCGACATAACAACCAATCACGGATAGTTGATAACTCAAGAGCTTCCAGTTAATCAATTAAAGCCAATAATATAAAAAAGCTAAATAAGAATCAATGATCTGAAATACCTCAATTGCATTAATAGGAGAAATTTAATTTAAACATAAAGAGTTCATAAGCCAATCTGGCAACATAAGTAATTAAAGGATAGCATTAAAATATCTGAAAGTGAAAGAGAAATATAAAGTAAAAGGAATATTGAACCTGATGAAGAGTTGAAATTCTAAATCCTTTAAGAGGAATCTTAATCCTAAAAACCTAAGAGAGAGGAGAGAACCTCTCTCTCTAAAAACTACATCTAAACTATAAAAAGTGAATAATTGAAGACATGATAATGAATGGATGCATTCCCCCACTTTATAACCTCTAATATGTGCCTTCTGGACTTGGATCTGGGCCAAAAAAGGTTTCAGAAATCGCTGGGAACATTTTTTGTAATTTCTTGTGCGTGGCGTCTGTCACGCGTCCGCGTGGGTCACGCGGTTGCGTCATCTGGAGTTTTTCTTGTCACGCGTTCGCTTCGGTCACGCGTACGCGTCATCTGTGTTCTGCTCATGGCGCGCGTCCACATCAGTCACGCGTTCGCGTCGCTGCCTTTTCGCACTGGGCATGCGACTGCGTCGTCCATGCGTTCGCGTCGCTGCCAGTTTCTTCAAAAACTCCATTTTGTGCTTTCCTTCCATTTTTGTATGTTTCTTTTCCATCCTTTAAGTTATTCCTGCCTTAGAAGATCTGAAACTTCTCAACACATAAATCACGGCATCGAATGGTAATAAAGGGTAATTAAAATAAATAATTTCAAAGCATAGGAAACATGTATTTCACATATATCACATAATAAGGAAGGGAAAGTGAAACCATGCAATTTACATGAATAAGTGGGTGAAGGGTTGAATAAATCACTTAAATTGAGCACAATATATATCATAAAATATGGGTTTATCAACCTCCCCACACTTAAACAATAGCATGTCCTCATGCTAAATCCAAGATAAAGAGTAAGGTGAGGTGATAGAATCTCATGCAATGCAATCTACCCTAAATGCAACTACCTAAATGAATCATGCAATTCTAATTGTTATTCACTTGTATATAAACTAAGGAACTCTTACACTTAATTAAATTGATGTACATTCA
>NC_029790.2:29604505-29607842 GCF_000816755.2 Arachis ipaensis | reverse complement strand
ACATTCTCAAGGAATCATATATGCATAGCCAAACCCTAGATAATGTTAAATCACTTTTACAATTGAGATGGGTAAAAATATTTTTTAAACTTGCAAGACAATTAACAATTTAAGCAGAGATATACGGTGATGAGCTATTGAACCCTCACTGGATTTTGTGTTTACTCTCTAGTCACTCAGTGTTTATTGGGTTAATCACTCTATTCTTCTTTTTATCCTTACTTTCTATAACTTTGTTCTTCATCTAACCAATCAACAATTATAAAATACAGACATACAAAAATCATGAGGTCTTTTTCAAGGTTGTAATGGGGCCAAGGTAAAGGTAAGGGTATATGTATAAGGCCAAGTGAGCTAATAAGTGAATCCTTGATTAGTCTAAGATCTCACCTAACATACATATTTTGTAATTCAAAGTTTCTTAACCTATTTGCCCAACTTTTCTCACTTTGTATTGCAAGCTCGTTGGTGCACGAATTGTGAATCACACTTTCCACAACGCATACCACTAACCAGCAAGTGCACTAGGTCGTCCAAGTAATACCTTACGTGAGTAAGGGTCGAATCCCACGGGGATTGTTGGTTTGAAGCAGTCTATGGTTATCTTGTAATTCTTAGTCAGGAAGTCAATTATATTTATCAGTTGAATTGCGAATAAACAAGAGAGCATGAATTAAAGGTTACTTGTTATGCAGTAATGGAGAATATGTTGGGGTTTTGGAGATGCTTTGTGTTCTAAATCTCTGCTTTCCTCTGTCTTCTGATTCATGCATGCACGTCCTCCTATGGCTGGCTTTATGCAAGGGCATCACCGTTGTCAGTGGCTACATCCCCTCCTCTCAGTGAAAATGGTCAACGCACCCTGTCACGGCACGGCTATTCATCTGTCGGTTCTCGATCATGCTGGAATAGGATTCACCCTCCTTTTGCGTCTGTCACTAACGCCCAGCACTCGCGAGTTTGAAGCTCATCACAGTCATTCAATCACTGAATCCTACTCGGAATACCACAGACAAGGTTTAGACTTTCCGGATTCTCTTGAATGCCGCCATCATTCTAGCTTACACCACGAAGATTCCGATTAAGAAATCTAAGAGACATTCATTCAATCTAATATAGAACGGAGGTGGTTGTCAGGCACACGTTCATGGGTTGAGGAAGGTGATGAGTGTCACTGATCATCACCTTCTCCACAGTTAGGCGCGAATGGATATCTTAGAGAGGAACACGCATGTTTGAATAGAAAACAGAAATACTTGCATTAATTCATCGAGACACAGCAGAGCTCCTCACCCCCAACAATGGGGTTTAGAGACTCATGCCGTCAAGGAGTACAAAGTTTTTTTCTGAATGTCATCCGATCCAAAATAAGTCTCTAAAAGTTGTTTAAATACTAAACTAGTAGCCTAGGTTTACAAAAAGTGAGTAGACTATGATAGATGGTGCAGAGATCCACTTCTGGGGCCCACTTGGTGTACGCTGGGGCTGAGATTTAATCAATTCACGTGCACAAGGCCATTTTGGGCGTTCAACGCTAGGTTTGGATCCATTTCTGGCGTTGAACTCTAACTTTTAATCCTTTTCTGGCGCTGGACGCCAGAATTGGGCAGAGAACTGGCGTTGAACGCCAGTTTACGTCGTCTATCCTTGAGCAAAGTATGAACTATTATATATTGCTGGAAAGCCCTGGATGTCTACTTTCCAACGCAATTAAAAGAACACCATTTCGAGTTCTGTAGCTCCAGAAAATCTACTTTGAGTGCAGGGAGGTCAGAATCCAACAACATCAGCAGTCCTTTTTCAGCCTGAATCATATTTTTGCTCAGCTCCCTCAATTTCAGCCAGAAAAATACCTGAAATTACAGAAAAACACACAACTCATAGTAAAGTCCAGAAATATGAATTTTTCCTAAAAACTAATGAAAATAAACTAAAAACTAACTAAAACATACTAAAAGCTATATAAAATTAACCCAAAAAGCGTATAAAATATCCGCTCATCACAACACCAAACTTAAATTGTTGCTTGTCCTCAAGCAACTAGACAAATAAAATAGAAGACTAATAGGTTGAGAAGCAATAATATCTCAGAGTTTTTGAGTGAAGCTCAGATTCTAATTAGATGAGCGGGACTAGTAGCTTTTTACTTCCGAACAGTTTTGGCATCTCACTTTATCCATTGAAGCTCAGAGTGATTGGCATCTATAAGAACTTAGAATTCAGATAGTGTTATTGATTCTCCTATTTCAGTATGATGATTCTTGAACACAGCTATTTCATGAGTCTTGGCCGTGGCCCTATTTTTTTTTCTGCAAGCTTTGTTCTTTGCTGCTTTTTCTTGCTTCAAGAATCATTTTTATGATTTTTCAGATTATCAATAACATGTCTCATGTTCACCATTCTTTCAAGAGCCAACATATTTAACAGTCTTAAGCAACAAATTCAAAAGACATATGCACTGTTCAAGCATTCATTCAGAAGACAGAAAGCATTGCCACCACATTTAACTAATTAGAATTTCTCTTATTAAAACTCGAAACTTTATTGCCTCTTATTCAAAAGATCTACTATTTTATTCATGTTTGCTGATGATGAGAAAAATAAACTATAGCTTAATTGGAGAAAAAATCAAAATAGACACTAATTACTACTATATGACTCCTAAGGTAAACTTCTATAAGGACACTATCACAGAGTTAAGGCAGAAATTGGAAATTAACAACCTTTATTCTAGGAGAACGGGGATTCCTCTGATCTTTGGGGTGCTTGGTCCTGCAAGAGATAACTTCTGGCGCTTCAAGTCCCTTAAGTCACGCCCTTGCTCTTTGATGAGCGGATATTTTATACGCTTTTTGGGGATAATTTCATATAGTTTAGAGTATGTTTTAGTTAGTTTTTAGTCTATTTCTAGTAGTTTTTAGGAAAAATTCATATTTCTGGACTTTACTATGAGTTGTGTGTTTTTCTGTAATTTCAGGTATTTTTCTGGCTGAAATTGAAGGAGCTGAGCAAAAATCTGATTCAGGCTGAAAAAGGACTGCTGATGCTGTTGGATTCTGACCTCCCTGCACTCAAATTGGATTTTCTGGAGCTACAGAACTCGAAATGGCATGCTTCCAATTGCATTGGAAAGTAGACATCCAGGGCTTTCCAGAAATATATAATAGTCCATACTTTTCACAAAAATAGATGACGTAAACTGGCGTTCAATGCCAGTCCTCTGCCCAATTCTGGCGTCCAGCGCCAGAAAATGATCAAAAAATGGAGTTGAACGCCCAAACTGGCACAAAAACTGGCGTTCAACTCCACAAATGGCCTCTGCACGTGAATTGCTTAA
>NC_029790.2:29602893-29604372 GCF_000816755.2 Arachis ipaensis | reverse complement strand
TTAAGTTTGGTGTTTTCAAAAATAATCTTTCCTAAATTAAGGTTTAAGGTCCCATAACTCATTTGGCTAGAGCGTTAATCTGTGTTCTTGGTAATTGGGTTAGAATCTTTTATACTCTTTTCAAAACCTTCTTTTTCAAAAATATTTTTTTTTTATTAAATCTTGTGCCAAACTTTAAGTTTGGTGTTTTCTTGTTGATTCCCCTGTGATTTTCGAAAATTTTGGTTTGGTTTTCTAAAAATTTTAAGTTTGGTGTTCTTCCTTCATGTTCTTGTGATCTTGTGAGTTTTCAAAGTGTTCTTGAGTTTTCCTTGTGTCTTGATCTTAAAATTTTTAAGTTTGGTGTTCCTTGGTGTTTTCCCTCCAAAATCTCAAAAACAAGGAGAATTAGATCTAAAAATTTTAAATCTTGTACTATCTTATTGTTTTTCTCTCTCCTCACTAAATTCAAAAATATATTTTCAAAAATATCTCTCCTAACTTCCTAACTTCTTATCTTTTCAAAATTTGTTGCAACTAACTAACAAACTTTTTGTTTACTTCTTAACTTTTTCAAAACTACCTAACTAACTATCTCTCTCTCAAATTTTCGAAAATATCCTCCCTCTTTTTCAAAAATTTCTGTTTTTTTTAACTAATTAATTTTAATTTTTTTTACGAAAAAAAAAATATTTTCAAAATTCAAATTCTTTTTAGTTATTTTATTTTATTTAAGTATTTACTTCTTATAAAATAAAATAAATAAAAAGGTAAATCAGTCCAAGTTATATCCATAGATCCATCATGGACATAAATGGAAATGAACAGTCCAGGAGGACTCTGGGGTCATATTCTAACCCCTCTACTGCTTCATATGGAAGTAGCATCTGCATACCCTCCATTGGAGTCAGTAGCTTTGAGTTGAATCCTCAGCTCATTATCATGGTGCAGCAAAGTTTCCAGTATTCCGGTCTTCCAAAAGAAGAACCTACAGAGTTTCTGGCACAATTTTTACAAATTGCTGACACAGTACATGATAAGGAAATAGATCAGGATGTCTACAGACTGTTACTGTTTCCATTTGCTGTAAAAGATCAAGCTAAGAGGTGGTTAAATAACCAACCTAAGGCCAGCATAAGAACATGGAAACAGCTGACAGAAAAATTCCTGAATCAATATTTCCCTCCAAAAAGGATGACACAGCTAAGGCTGGACATCCAAGGCTTCAAATCACTTCTGCAACAAACAGCTTTACTCTGCCATGGTTCGGTATGGAATTCACCACAAAGTGGCCACTCCATATCATCCACAAACCAATGGGCAAGCTGAAGTCTCTAATAGAGAATTAAAGAGAATCCTGGAACGGACAGTAAGTACCCGTAGAAAGGATTGGACACGGAGCTTGGATGATGCTCTGTGGGCTTACAGAACAGCATTCAAGACCCCTATAGGGACCTCTCCATACCAACTTGTGTATGGTAAGGCATGTCACCTGCCCGT
>NC_029790.2:29594555-29599026 GCF_000816755.2 Arachis ipaensis | reverse complement strand
TACAGAACAGCATTCAAGACCCCTATAGGGACCTCTCCATACCAACTTGTGTATGGTAAGGCATGTCACATGCCCGCGGAACTGGAACATAAAGCCTATTGGGCAACCAGGTTCCTAAACTTAGATGCCAAATTAGCAGGAGAAAAACGATTGCTCCAGCTAAATGAGCTAGAGGAATTCAGATTCACAGCTTTCGAAAATGCCAAGCTTTATAAAGAAAAATAAAAAAAATGGCATGACAGAAAGCTGTCATCTAGAATCTTTGAACCAGGACAGAAGGTCCTGTTGTTTAACTCTAGACTCAGGCTATTCCCCGGGAAACTGAAATCCCGGTGGAGGGGACCATACGTGATTACAAGTGTGTCACCATATGGTTATGTGGAGCTTCAGGATATTGATTCTGATAAGAAGTTCATTGTCAATGGGTAGAGAATCAAGCATTATCTTGAAGGCAACACTGAGCAAGAATGCTCAAGGCTGAAGCTAGATTAAAAGCTCAGCAAGGTCCAGCTAAAGACAATAAAGAAGCGCTTGCTGGGAGGCAACCCATCCATGGGGCAACACTCCTCTAAGCATTTTGCCCTATTTCTATCTTTATTTTTTATATAGAGTTCATTGACAACAAGGTAAATAATCATTTACAGAAGACCTCGGCACACAAAACAGAGTAAAAGAGCTCAATGGCAAGAAAACGCCAGTAAAGGGGCATTTTGGGCGTTCAGCGCCCAAAATGGGCATCCACTGGGCGCTGAACGCCAGTAATGGCAGCATTTGGGCGTTCAACGCCAGAAATGGCCACCCACTGGGCGTTGAACGCCAGGAATGGCAGCAACTGGGCGCTGGACGCCCAGGAGACCAGCATTTGGGCGCTGAACGCCCAAAACAGGCAGTGTTTGGGCGTTCAAACGCCAGGAGGACAGGGAGGAGCCAAATCCAGTAATCCCACACGTATTTCCATTTTAATTTAAAATTTTATGATTCAATACATGATTTTATTTACATAAACATGTTAAGAACCCTGATTTTTAAAAATCCTACTTTCAAAATATTAAATGTATCTTAATCCATAAGCACACACCCTCTTTGCAAATTCAATCCAACTCTTTTCAAATCTTTTCCAAAAACAAATCTATCTTTTTCACTCTAAAATCTTTTCAATATCTTTTTCATCTTATCTTTTTCAAAATCCAGATTTATCTTTTTCAAAAATCTATCATATCTTTTCAAAATCAAACTCTATCTCCTATCTTATCTTTTTTTCAACTCAATCTTTTTATCTTATCTCTTCTAGTTTTTTTCGAAAAGCCACCCCCCACCCCTTTAAAATTGGGTTCGGCCTCCCCCCTCCTCCATCAACAAGTGCACCTCGATCTCCTTCTATTCCTCTCCTTTCTTTACTTTTTCTTGAGGACAAGCAAACCTCTAAGTTTGGTGTGTTTTTCCGAAATCACTAAGATCATGGCTCCCAAAGGGAAACAATACACTCCTAGAGGCAAGAAAGAGAGCGTTCCAAAACCACTTTGGAATCAAGGGAAGTTCTTATCTAAGGAACATTCAGACCATTATCTTAAAGTAATGGGACTGAGATCAGTGATCCCGGAAGTTAGATTTGATCTGAAAGAAGATGAATATCCGGAGATCCAGGAGCAAATTCGAATCAGGAACTGGGAAGTCCTAGCTAATCCTGAAACGAAAGTAGGAAGGAACATGTTCCAGGAGTTCTATGCTAATATGTGGCAGACTGACAAGCAAAGACTATCTGGAACAGCCTGCTACGAATTTCGGACCATGGTCAGGGGAAAGATTGTTCATACCACCCTTGACAAGATCAGAGAGATATTAAAGCTACCTCAGCTAAAGGATGATCCAGACTCCTTCAACAGGAGGATGATGAGAGTATACATTGGCCTGGATAAGATTCTAGAGGACATATGTATCCCTGGAGCCAGGTGGACCACCAACACAAAGGGCGCCCCAAAGCTAGAACTGATGGCGGCATTCATGAGAATCCAGAAAGTCTAAACCTTGTCTGTGGTATTCCGAGTAGGATTTAATGATTGAATGACTGTGACGAGCTTCAAACTCCTGAAGGCTGGGCGTTAGTGACAGACGCAAAAGGATAGTAAATCCTATTCCAACCGGATCGAGAACCAACCGGTGATTAGCCGTGTTGTGACAGAGCACGTGAGCGTAGTCTTCACTGGAAGGATGGAAGGTAGCCATTGACAACGGTGATCCACCAACACACAGCTTGCCATAGGAGGACGTGCGTGCGTGAATCAGAAGACAGAGGAAAGCAGAGATTCAGAGGACAAAGCATCTCCAAAACTCCAACATATTCTCCATTACTGCACAACAAGTAACTTTTAATTTATGCTCTACTGGTTATTCACAATTCAACTGATAAACATAATTGACTTCCTGACTAAGATTTACAAGATAACCATAGATTGCTTCAAACCAACAATCTCCGTGGGATTCGACCCTTACTCACGTAAGGTATTACTTGGACGACCCAGTGCACTTGCTGGTCATGTGTGCGAAATTGTAAGAGAGTAATAATTTCGTGCACCACTCTTCTTGTTCTTTAAACATATAGGTAAGAATTTGACTGTGTTCCTTCTGTTCTTTTATTATTTGCTCCATAGCTTCCTGGATCTTGGTGACAGACATCTCAAGGTACTCCCAGTATTCAGATTGAGGGATTTCTGGGAGAAATTCCTGTGTTTTCTTCTTGGTGGGATCCTCCTGCGCTTGTTATTTTTCCATTGATGCTTTGGTGATTGGTTTCTCAACTGAGATATACTCAGTTATTCCCATTCTTACTCCGGCGTCCTTGCAGAGTAGAGAAATCACGCTTGGATAAGCCAACCTGGCCTCTTTAGAATTTTTGTTAGCAATTTTGTAGAATTCAGCTGAGATCAGCTGATGAACCTCCACTTCCTTTCCCATCATGATGCAATGGATCATCACTGCTCTTTTAACTATGACTTCAGAACGGTTGCTAGTAGGCAACAGAGAATGCCCAATGAAGTCCAGCCATCCTCTGGCGACTGGTTTGAGATCCTCTCTCTTGAGTTGATTTGGGACACCCTTTGTGTTGGTGGTCCACCTGGCTCCAGGGATACATATGTCCTCTAGAATCTTATCCAGGCCCTTGTCTGTTCTCATCATTCTCCTGTTGAAGGAGTCTGGATCGTCTTTCAGCTGAGGTAGCATTATGATCTCTCTGATCTTATCAGGGATGGTATGAACAATCTTTCCTCTGACCATGGTCCGATATTCATAGAAAGCAGTTCCAGATAGTTTTTGCTTGTCAGTCTGCCACATATTAGCATAAAACTCCTGGACAATATTCCTTCCTACTTTCGTTTCAGGATTANNNNGGAGCCATGATCTTAGTGATCGCGGATAAACACACCAAACTTAGAGGTTTGCTTGTCCTCAAGCAAAAGAAAAGAAAGGAGAGGGATAGAAGGAGAGCTAGGTGCAATTGTTGATGGGAGAGGAGGGAGGCCGAACTCAAATTTATAGGGAGGGAGGGTGGGTTTTTCGAAAAAGAAGAGATAAAGATATGATAAAAAGATTTATTTGGAAAAGATAAGATAGAAGATATGATAAGAGAAGATATAGTTTAAAATTGAGAGGATATGAAAGATTTTTGAAAAAGATAGATTTAGATTTTGAAAAAGATAAAGTGGAGGTTTTGAAAAAGATATTGATGAGTTGAAAAGATAGATTTGTAAAAAAAAGTTTTGAAAAGAGTTGGATTGAATTTGCAAAGAGGCCTGGTGCTTATGGATTAAAATACATTTGATATTTTTAGGGTAGGGTTTTTAGAAATTATGGAATTTAGAAATCAAGGTTCTTAACATGTTTATGCAAGAAATCTTGAATTGAAGTATGAAAATCAAGATTTAGAATGAAAATATTTGAATAAAAATGAGTCTTGTCTCCTCCCTGCCATTCTGGCGTTTGAACGCCCAAACACTGCCTGTTTTGGGCGTTCAACGCCCAAATGCTGCTCTCCTGGGCGTTCAATGCCCAACTGCTGCCATTACTGGCGTTCAACGCCCAGTGGGTGCCCATTTCTGGCGTTGAACGCCCAGATTGCTACCATTACTGGCGTTCAACGCCCAGTGGATGCCCATTTTAGGCGTTAAACGCCCAAAATACACTTTTACTGGCTTTTTCTTGCCAGTGAGCTCTTTTTCTCTGTTTTGTGTGCCGAGTCCTTCTGTAACTCTGTGGACTTATACAAATGATTCCTCACCTTAGTGTCAGTGAACTTTATATAAACAAATAAAAATAAAAATAGGGCAAAATGCTTAGAGGATTGTTGCCCCATGGCTGGGTTGCCTCCCAGGAAGCGCTTCTTTATTGTCTTTAGCTGGACCTTGCTGAGCTTTTAATCTAGCTTCAGCCTTGAGCATTCTTGCTCAATGTTTCCTTCAAGATAGTGCTTGATTCT
>NC_029790.2:29591321-29591962 GCF_000816755.2 Arachis ipaensis | reverse complement strand
AGTTGGTATGGAGAGGTCCCTATAGGGGTCTTGAATGATGTTTTGTAAGCTCACAGAGCATCATCCAAGCTCCGTGTCCAATCCTTTCTACGGGTATTTACTGTCCGTTCCAGGATTCTCTTTAATTCTCTGTTAGAGACTTCAGCTTGCCCATTAGTTTGTGGATGATATGGAGTAGCCACCTTGTGGCGAGTCCCATACCGACCCATGGCAAAGTAAAGCTATTTATTGCAGAAGTGGGTGCCACCATCACAGATTAGTACTCTAGGGACACCGAACCTGCTAAAGATATGTTTCTGGAGGAACTTCAGCACCATTTTAGTATCACTGGTGGGTGTGGCAATGGCCTCAACCCATTTTGATACATAATCAACTGCCACCAGAATATAAGTGTTTGAGTATGATGGTGGGAAAGGTCCCATGAAGTCAATTCCCCATACGTCAAACAACTCAATCTCCAAGATTCCTTGTTGAGGCATGGCATAACCATGAGGCAGATTGCCAGCTCTTTGGCAACTGTCACAGTTACGTACAAACTCTCGGGAATCTTTATAGAGTGTGGGCCAATAGAAGCCACATTGGAGGACCTTGGTGGCTGTTCGCTCACCTCCGAAATGGCCTCCATATTGTGATCCATGGCA
>NC_029790.2:29589087-29590022 GCF_000816755.2 Arachis ipaensis | reverse complement strand
AACTCTTTCTGTTTCTCTCCAATCCTTTTTATGACTCAAGATCTCTTTCATGAACTTGGCATAAGAAGGTATTTGCTCAAGTGCTTCTGCAAATGGAATCTTTATTTCAAGAGTCCTGAGATAATCTGCAAAGCGAGCAAATTGCTTATCCTGCTCCTCTTTCTGGAGTTTTTGAGGATAAGGTATCTTGGCTTTATATTCCTCAACCTTAGTTGCTGCAGGTTTATTGCCTACAGAAGTGGTTGAAGAAGCCTTTTTAGAGGGGTTGTTATCAGCATTTGTGTGTGTCTGATCCCTCACTGGCAATTGAGTGCCAGAGTTAGAAACTGGAGTGACGTTAGACGCCAACTCCTTGTCTGTTCCTGGCATCTGAACGCCAGAACTGTGCCTATTTTGGGCGTTCAGCGCCAGATCTTGCCCAATTTGGGCGTTCAACGCCAGATCCTTGCCCATTTCTGGCGTTGAATGCCAGTTTTGCCTTGTTTCTGGTGTTGAACGCCAGTCCTGAGCATGGTCTGGGCGTTCAGCGCTAGCCTTCCACCAAATTTCTGGCGTTTTAGTTCCAGAATTACTTTTCCCTGGGCTCTTACTGTCCTCAGGTGAATTTTGGGTGGTTTGCTCATTTCTTAGCTTCTTGTTGCCTTGAGGTGGGGTATTTAATGTTTTCCCACTTCTTAATTGAACTGCTTGGCATTCTTCTGTTATTTGCCTTGACAGCTGCTGCTTTGTTTGCTTAAACTGTTCTTCCATATGTATATTAGCCATCCTTGTCTCTTGTAGTCTATCTTTCAATTTGGCTAACTGCTTTGTTAGGAAATCCAATTGCTGATTGAATTCAGCAGCTTGTTTCACAAGACTGAGTTCAACAGTTGCTGTTTTAACCTCTTCTTTCATGGAAGGGTCACTGCTTAGGTACAGATGCTGATTCCTGGCAA
>NC_029790.2:29587551-29588498 GCF_000816755.2 Arachis ipaensis | reverse complement strand
TGTTCATTTCCACTTAGATCCATGATGGAGAAAGGGGGATGATGTCAAGTAAAAATTTTATTTTTATTTATTTATTTATTTCTTTATTTCGAAAATAAATTAAAATAAACTAAATAAAAATAGGTGAAGATTTTCGAAAAAAAAATGAGGAAAGAGAAAGTGGTAAGGAAGTTTTGAAAAAGATATGATTTGGAAAAGATTTTAAATTTTGAAAAAAAAATCTGGATTTTTAAAAATAATTTTCGAAAATTGTTTTAAAATTAGAGAGAAAAGATATTTTTGAATTTAGTGAGGAAAGAGAAAAATAATAAAATAGCACAAGATTTAAAATTTTTAGATCTAATGCTCCTTGTTTTCGAAAATTTTGGAGGGAAAAACACCAAGGAATACCAAACTTAAAAATTTTAAGATCAAGACCCAACGAAGACTCAAGAACACTTTGAAGACTCACAAGAACACAAGAACATGAAGGAAGAACACCAAACTTAAAATTTTTAGAAAACCAAACTAAAATTTTTTTGAAAAACACAGAAAAATCAACAAGAAAACACCAAACTTAAAGTTTGGCACATGATTTAATAGAAAAATTATTTTTGAAAAAAAAGATTTTTTAAAGAAAGAAAATAAGGATTCTAAAATTTTAACACGACAATAATAAGAGACTCTAAACTAAAAAGGGAAATTTTTCCTAATCTAAGCAACAAAAGAAACCGTTAGTTGTCCAAACACGAACAATCCCCGGCAACGGCGCCAAAAACTTGGTGCACGAATTGTGAATCACACTTTCCACAACGCGTACGACTAACCAGCAAGTGCACTGGGTCGTCCAAGTAATACCTTACGTGAGTAAGGGTCGAATCCCACGAGGATTGTTGGTTTGAAGCAGTCTATGGTTATCTTGTAATTCTTAGTCAGGAAGTCAATTATATTTATCAGTTGAATTGCGA
>NC_029790.2:29537629-29587533 GCF_000816755.2 Arachis ipaensis | reverse complement strand
GATTCACCCTCCTTTTGCGTCTGTCACTAACGCTCAGCACTCGCGAGTTTGAAGCTCGTCACAGTCATTCAATCACTGAATCCTACTCGGAATACCACAGACAAGGTTTAGACTTTCCGGATTCTCATGAATGCCGCCATCAGTTCTAGCTTATACCACGGAGATTCCGATTAAGGAATCTAAGAGATACTCATTCAATCGGATATAGAACGGAGGTGGTTGTCAGGCACACGTTCATGGGTTGAGGAAGGTGATGAGTGTCACTGATCATCACATTCTCCACAGTTAGGCGCGAATGGATATCTTAGAGAGGAACACGCATGTTTGAATAGAAAACAGAAATACTTGCATTAATTCATCGAGACACAGCAGAGCTCCTCACCCCCAACAATGGGGTTTAGAGACTCATGCCGTCAAGGAGTACAAAGTTTTTTTCTGAATGTCATCCGATCCAAAATAAGTCTCTAAAAGTTGTTTAAATACTAAACTAGTAGCCTAGGTTTACAAAAAGTGAGTAGACTATGATAGATGGTGCAGAGATCCACTTCTGGGGCCCACTTGGTGTGTGCTGGGGCTGAGATTTAAGCAATTCACGTGCACAAGACCATTTTGGGCGTTCAACGCCAGGTTTGGATCCATTTCTGGCGTTGAACTCCAACTTTTAATCCTTTTCTGGCGCTGGACGCCAGAATTGGGCAGAGAACTGGCATTGAACGCTAGTTTACATCATCTATCCTTGAGCAAAGTATGGACTATTATATATTGCTGGAAAGCCCTGGATGTCTACTTTCCAACTCAATTGGAAGCAGGGAGGTCAGAATCCACTTTGAGTGCAGGGAGGTCAGAATCCAACAGCATCAGCAGTCCTTTTTCAGCCTGAATCAGATTTTTGCTCAGCTCCCTCAATTTCAGCCAGAAAAATATCTGAAATTACAGAAAAATACACAACTCATATTAAAGTCCAGAAATATGAATTTTTCCTAAAAACTAATGAAAATAAACTAAAACATACTAAAAGTTATATGAAATTAACCCCAAAAAGCGTATAAAATATCCGCTCATCACTCGTGCATTAACTTTAATTTTATCCCATGTGCATTGATTCTTTTTATTTTACAATTGGGGAATTTTTGTATCCCCTTAATTAAATACCGAAATTTTTTTTAATGCACATGGTAATTCAATTGTTTTGATTTCACATGAGAATGCTTCCCAAATTTTTATTTTGAAACATCTTTATTCTTTTTAACTTTCCACCTTTGTTTCTATCATCCATGTTCCCATAAAGTTCCTTACACTTAAACAATACACACTTTCTATCTTAAGCTAACCAAGGATTCAACTTGGGATTTTTATTTTGTTTTTCTGCTTAAGGCTAGTAATGTGATTTATAGAATAAGAGGGGATTAAAAAGCTCAAGGGGGCTAACAAGGGTGATGTAAAAGGTAGGCTAATTTTGGGATAAGTGAGGAAAAATTCAAATGATGGCCTCAATCATCTCTTAGTATGTATCTATACTCTATAATTGGACATATAGATTAAAACAAAGTAAAGAACACCAGAATGAAAAAGAAGGGCAAAACACACAGGAATAAAAATTATGGTTTGAATGTAACCATACAATTAAGCTTAAAACTCACAGGCTGTGTGTTCTCTAGCTCAAAAATCATATATCAGTTATACATGTCATACAAGTAGAAATTAAGAGTTTCCATTATTCTCAATGTAAAATTTTTTTGGTGGCTTTAAAGTTTTAGTGTTTCTCCTTGAAGAAATGTTGTTAACTAACTAACATGTAATGTTGTATATACAAGGTGTGTGGATTGTTTTGATTATGTTAAAGTCTCTAGTTTACTTCCTTTTTATTTTCAATTTAAACCAAACTATCATATGCTAAAAGGGTCAACTATACTAATTAATCCACATATTCTATAACTAATAAGTTTAGAATTGCAAACTAAACTAAATGGCTAAAATATAAACTAAAGTGCAAAATGCGGAAATAAAGTAAAAATACAGCAAAAGAACAGTGTGCAAGTACTGAAAAATAAAAACAAAGATAAAAATACAGAAAAATAAACAAAATAAGATAAAAAGAGTCTGTAGTGGTTCACCAAAAAGATATGCCAGGGATGGCTACCTCCCCACACTTAAAATAAAGCATCGTCCTCGATGCTTACTTAAGCTGGGTGTGAAGGAGTGTCATCACTGGAAGGATGGGCTGCTGGAGTCTCTGTGGTGGCCTGAGGGTCTGCGGACTGGATGAGGGTAGGAGGATCTGTCTGTTGTAGTGGAGGCTCTGACTGGATAGGAATCTCTGGATCTGCGGCCTGAATCTGGTGTGGCACCTCCTGCTGTGGCGCAGCCTGCTCTGGTCCTGCCTGTGCAGCCTGGGTAGGTGTCTCCTCCTCGTGATCATCCTCCTCCACCTCAGATGTATCAGAAGGGGTGTCAAGCTCGGAGGGGATGTCGCCGCCGGATCGGATCATCAACTTGACGTGCTCATAACGTCGCTTGTTGCGACGCTCCATACGATCCAAGCGGGCGAAGAGTCGATGCACCAAATGGTAAATAGGCTCAGGAGCAGCTGGAGGTGCAGTGGGTGGGGCTGGTGCAGTAGTGGATGAAGAAGGGGCAGCTGAAGGTGCGGCTGTCTCATCAGAAGCGGTGAGGAATGGAGGTGTATAGCCCAAAGTCCGAAACTTCCTGCTATGAGGGATAATCTTCTTGCAATCCGCAGTAGGTGGCTTCTCATCAGCAAGCTCCCAAGGCACGTCAGCTCGACGGCCTAGCTGGGTGATCAGATATAAGAACGGGAGGGTGTCTCTGACATGGACCTTGGCCATATAGTGCCGGATGAATCGTGGCAGATACAGGTCCTTACCCTCCAGCACACACCAGAGAAGGGTGATCATAGTGGCAGGCAGCTCCGTCTCATGAGTGCTCGGCATAACAAAGTTGCTCAGTATCTGGTGCCAGAGCCGAGCCTCATTATTCAGATACATAAGCTTGATTCCTTTAGGCATTGTGGTGTTCTTACCCATGACCCATGGGACAGTCGGATCAAGGGCTATCCTCTGCTTGACAGCATCCCAGTCAAATCTCATAAAATGCATGTCCTCTTCAGCCTTTTGGTAACCGTCAGGATGATCTGACTTAGGCTGAAGCTGCAGAATATCCTCAATGGCCTCTTCAGTGACCAGTATCTGTTTCCCTCTGAGGTGCACTGCATCCAGGGAAGTCTTAAAATAGTTGCAGTAAAACTCTCTTACCCAGGAAGCATTGACCTCTGTCAGGTTTCTCTCCAAGAAGAACCAGCCTCGCTGTTTGATCTGATCGGAGGTGTACTGCTGTAGTTCTTCTGGAATTTTCAGAGTTCGCTCCAGGTATAGGTTTCTGGAGGTGGCAAACACTGGATACTTCAGGTCACAGTATCTGTTTGCAAATTTAATGGGATCATTGGTAGGGAGGAGCTGGTCAGCCTTCTCCTGCGGGGTAAGTGCTTTTCCCGCCAGGAGTCATCATGCATAATGTCCAAGATAGACATAGAGGATTCTCCTCTTTTCTTTTTACCAGTGGTAGCCTTGTCTTTTCCTTTTCTTTGAGGGTCAGACATCCTGAAAAGCAGAAATTCCAGGATATAAAGGAAGAACAGAGCAGGAAAATAAGTAGGCAAATAGCAATATAAGCACATAGTGGCAAAAAAGCAGTAGAATTATGAAATGAGTTGAATAACTGTGCATTTTGGATTGTTTTGGAGTTAAAAAGCTAAGATGAGAAATCACAATCCAAAATATATTATAAGTAGAACATCTGTTAATTAGGAGAAACAATAATCAGTTAAAAAGTTGAAGGAGTTAGTAAAAAGGGCAAAGGGAGAAGTTAGAAAGTTAAAAGTGGTTAAAAGTGAAAAAGTGGAAAGCAGTGAGTTAGGAGAAAGAAAGTTAAAGTAAGTGGCATTGAGAATTGTTTCCTAAGTAACAAGAAATTCATAAATTTAAAGACTAGTCAACTCATATTAAAAAATATCAGGTTATTGATGATGATATAAAAATAGCAAAAATTAAAATCGAATCATCAAAAGTGCAATTTATTAACCAGGAAATCGAAAGGAATAAGAATGCTGGCCCGTGCATTCATGAAGTGGTTTGGGAAAAGCTAAGGAATGCTAAATTCAAATTGCCAAAACCAAAACATGAATGAAAAGCAAAACAATTTATAGAAAATTGGGTAGCATTTTGGCTGAAATTGGATGTTTCCGGGTAATAAACAGCAAGCAGAATAGTTCATATAAATTAAAATAAATCTGCAAATACATATACGGAATATGAACATGAAAGAGCAGTGTAAAAGTAGCATGAAACAGTAAAGAACAGCATATGAACAGTATTAACATCACAACAAGACCAAGATTGCAGAATAGGTAAAATAAGCAACAAGTATGGCGTAATTAGCAGGCCTAAATCCACTAACCACATCCTAGCTACCTAACCACCTAGAATCCACTACAAACATGCATCTCTAACTAGCCTAATTTTAAACATAAACTGAAAAATATGCAACTAACTACGAATGAAAGAAAAGTGGCGTTCGGCGAAACTTGGTGGTTAGAGGCACAAGTATGGAACTAAGAGAGATGGTGGGAGTGGGGTGGTATTGGCGGCAATGCGGCAGTGGCGTAGGGCGGTGCGGCGGCGAACCGTGGTTGGCGCGGCGGTAGGTGGCTGTTCGATGGAAGGGGTTTTGGGTTGGGGTAATGGTAGAGAGGGGGTTAAGGAGGAAGGAAGGGAGGGGGTGAGGGTGATGGTGGTGGGAGTCGCAGCGGTGATGGCGCGGTGGCGGTGGCTGGCCGCAGTGACCGCGTCGCTGAAAATTGTGCTAAAAGCACAATTTCAGCTTCGTTTCAGTGCAACTCTCTGCCTCCATTTAGGGTGTTGTGCAATCCACGCGACGCAGACGCGTCGCTCACGCTTTCGCGTGGGATGGGTATTTTGCAAATGACGCGTTCGCGTGATTGACGCAAACGCGTGAGCCGTGTTGTGCTAAATGCACACCAGCTGCACGATTTCAGCCCAGATTTCTGGGCGTTGGATTTTTACGCCGATTTCCAGATCACGCGTTCGCGTGATTGACGCGGACGCGTGGGAGGTGGTTTTCTCAACTGACGTGAACGCGTTAGCAGTGCGGTCGCGTCGCACGCCTTCCTCTTTTTTTATATATATGCAGGTATGCAATTATGCAGTATGCAATGCTAATGTAAATGCTATGAATAACATCCAGGTTCAATAAAAATAATATAACATAAAATCAAACAGTACGAAATAAAAATTGAAAAAGAAACGACCATACCATGGTGGGTTGTCTCCCACCTAGCACTTTTAGTTAAAGTCCTTAAGTTGGACATTGGATGAGCTTCCTGTTATGGTGGCTTATGCTTAAATTCATCCAAAAATCTCCACCAATGTTTGGAATGCCAACAGCCTCCGGGGTCCCAAACTAGGCATGTGAAGCCTTTGAGCAGTTTCAAAGAGGTTCTCAGGCTCCCGAGGTGACGAATGTCAGAATAGATTCCAGGATCCCAAACTTTACTTTTAAATCTGCTTTTGTCTTGATCTATATGCTTCCATCTGGGCGGTTTAGAAATTGTATTCTCACCAAGATGACTAAACATCTTCCGTGACCCATTCAATTGAACTTGATACCAATCCTTGCACTTCGAATTGAAACGTGAAACCTTATTGAATCTTGTACACCAGCTCTGAGTATGAGCCATTTTTCTCTTACTCTTAAAACTACAGAGAGCTCTAAGCTGGCCATCTGTTTCAAGCAAACCATATTCAAGTGGAAAAGTAAAGATAAAAGTTAAGGATTGTACCCACTTGAAGCTTGTATTAGGTGGTAATCGCCTTGGGATAGGTGTTTCCAGTGGTTCTGTAAGTTCTACTCTCTTGTAATCTTCTGCGAATTCCTCCACTTCTTTGTAAACTTCTTCAAATGCGACCACGTCTTGATCAAAGTCTTCGATATCTTCCGCATCACTCAAGTCATAAGTTG
This sequence comes from Arachis ipaensis, assembly GCF_000816755.2. Taxonomy (NCBI): domain Eukaryota; kingdom Viridiplantae; phylum Streptophyta; class Magnoliopsida; order Fabales; family Fabaceae; genus Arachis; species Arachis ipaensis. Next base: position 29,581,479 of record NC_029790.2, on the reverse strand, counting down.
GAGGTTGAGAAAAATCTACCTCGACATCATCTTCGTATTCACTTGGATAAGGTTCTTCAATCTCAGAGAATTCACGTGCGGATGCGAGTTCATTACTAGGAGAACTTGACTTGAGACTATCATCATCAAGAAAACTTACGTCTTGGGTTATCGCGTCTAGTTCTTCGTGAAATACCTGCTTTGGGGGTTGTGCACTGTCCTCCTTAGCATCAATTGTAACGTCCTTGACGGAATTTTTCACAACTCTGGATTCCCATGGAGGTTCAGCATCTCCTAAATCTTCAATTAGTACTTCTTCTTCTTGGATAATTTGAGCTTCTTCTAATTGTTCCAGAACAAAGTTATGCTCATTACTGCCTACTGGGGTTTCTAGTGTCTCCTTCATGCTACGTTTGTCCTTAGATTCTCCACATAAAGCTATTGGAGTTCCTTGAGTGTCTAAACGTCTGGAAGATAAATGATGTATTGCTTGCTCCAGCTAATGAAGGGTTGTATGAAGTTGATCTACTGTTTCCTTGAGGCGAGCCTGTGATTCTTGAGGTGATGGATATGGACATGGTACATAGGGAAGTGGTGGTGTTAGGGAGTGATTGGATTGGAATTGGGGTAAATAAGGATCATACGGTGGTGAGTGGTGAAAAGGAACTTGTGAGTGTGGTGGTTCAAAGCTACGTTGAGAGGATGGTCTATAGGCACAGGGTGGGGCTTGTTGGTGATTACAAGGGGGTCCACCATATCTATCAGCTTGGTATGCATTGTAGAGTGGTCCTTGCCCATGATATCTTGGAGGGTGTTGTTGCCTAAAGGCTTGATCAGATCCTCTTGGCTCCATCCATCTTTGATTGCTCTGACCTTGATGCATGTTCCTGCTATAACTTCCGTTCCCTTCAACAATATTAGAACCAAACTCAAAGCGAGAGGGGTGAGAATTCATAGTAGCTAATGGAAATAAAAGGAGAAAACAAAAACAAATAAACAAGTAAAAGAAAAATATTTACAATAACCAATAATAGGGCACACGTTTGTAGTTCCCCGGCAACGGCGCCATTTTAACGATCGGATTTTCTATCGGTAAAGAAATGTGAAAATATGTATTCGCGTTGTAAGTATAGCTTCTAAACCAACAGAAAATCCTTTCGTACAAACATTTTGGTTGTCACAAGTAACAAACCACTTTTTTAAGTTGATAACCGAAGTATTTAAACCTCGGGTCGTCTTCTCAAGGAACTGCAGGGAGGTGTTCTTATTATTGGTTATGAGTTTTGTAAATTGGGGGTTTTGAAAGTAAGGAACAAGTAATTTAAATGACAAATAAAATAAATAAATAACTGTAAAATAAACTCTTGGCAAGGTATGAAAATTCAGAAGTCCTATCCTAGTTACTCCTATGAGAATGGAAGTTAATCCCACTTAGTTAACCCTTATGAAAGCAAGGGAAAGTCAAGTGAACTAATTAGTTAGATTCCCAAGTCCTAGCCAACTCCTAAGGAAAGAATAGAGTTAGTGGAATACCAGTCAATTTAGCCAACATAACAACCAATCACGGATAGTTGATAACTCAAGAGCTTCCAGTTAATCAATTAAAGCCAATAATATAAAAAATCTAAATAAAAATCAATGATCTAAAATACCTCAAATGCATTAATAAGAGAAATTCAATTTAAACATAAAGAGTTCATACGCCAATCTGGCAACATAAGTAATTAAAGGATAACATTAAAATATCTGAAAGTAAAAGAGAAATATAAAGTAAAAGGAATATTGAACCTAATGAAGAGTTGAAATTCTAAATCCTTTAAGAGGAATCCTAATTCTAAAAACCTAAGAGAGAGGAGAGAACCTCTCTCTCTAAAAACTACATCAAAACTATGAAAAATGAATAATTGGAGACATGATAATGAATGGATACATTCCTCCACTTTATAACCTCTAATCTGTGCCTTCTAGACTTGGATCTGGGCCGAAAAGGGTTTCAGAAATTGCTGGGAGCATTTTCTGTAATTTCTGGTGCGTGGCGTCTGTCACGCGTCCGCGTGGGTCACGCGGTCGCGTCATCTGGAGTTTTCCTTGTCACACGTTTGCTTCGGTCACGTGTACGCGTCATCTGTGTTCTGCTCATGGTGCGCGTCCGCGTCATTCATGCGTTCGCGTTGCTGCCTTTTCGTGCTGGGCATGCGACCGCGTCGTCCATGCGTTCGCGTCGCTGCCAGTTTCTTCAAAAACTCCATTTTTGTGCTTTCCTTCCATTTTTGTATGTTTCCTTTCCATCCTTTAAGTCATTCCTGCCTTAGAAGATCTGAAACTTCTCAACACACAAATCACGGCATCGAATGGTAATAAAGGGTAATTAAAATAAATAATTTCAAAGCATAGGAAACATGTATTTCACATATATCACATAATAAGGAAGGAAAAGTGAAACCATGCAATTTACATGAATAAGTGGGTGAAGGGTTGAATAAATCACTTAAATTGAGCACAATATATATCATAAAATATGGGTTTATCACAAGTATAGTTTCTAAACCAACTAAAATCCTTTCGTACAAAAATTTAGTTGTCACAAGGAACAAACTCCTAATAAAATTGATAACCGAAGTATTTAAACCTCGGGTCGTCTCTCAAGTAATTACAAGGAGGTGTATTTATTATTGGTTATGGAAGATTATCTTTTTGGGGTTTTTGAATAAGGAACAAGAAAAATTAAATTGTAAGAATTAAATTAATAACTAATAAAGCTCTTAGCAAGGTATGAAAACTGGACGTCCTATCCTAGTTATTCTTATCAATTGTGATGAGAATTGTTCCTTGCTCCCATTTGGTTAACCTCTAACTATGAAGGTAGGTCAAGTGGATAAATCAATTTGATTCTTCAAGTCCTAGTCAACTCCCAAGGAAAGACTAGAATGATTAGAATTCAAATTAACTAACAACTTTCAATTATCACTCAGCAAAGGAGTTTGATAACTCAAGCGTCTCCAATTAATCAATTCAAGCTAAGAATGTAAAAAGATAAATTAAAATCATAAATATGAAATACCTCAAATTGCATTAAATAGAGAAATCAAATCTAACATGAAGTTCATAAACCAAATTGAAAAGATAAATAAACTAGAATGCTAAAATAAATAAAAGTAGAAGAGAAACTAAATTAAAGGAAAATTGAACCTGGAATGGAGAAGAAATAAACCTAACCTAAGAGAAATCCTAAAACCTAGAGAGAGGAGAGAACCTCTCTCTAGAAACTACATCTAAAACCTAAAATTATGTGAATTGATGAATGAAGGAATGAATCTTGAGTCTCTGCTTGTCCCTTGGCTTTAGTCTGCGTTTCTGGGCCGAAAACTGGGTCCAAACTTGGCCCAAAATCACCCCCAGCATTTTTGTGATTTCTGCAGATCGCGCATGTCACGTGTACACGTCGCTGGTCATCTTCGCGTGTCACGCGTACGCGTCAGGCACGCGCACACGTTGCCGTGCAAACTCCAATCCACGCGTACGCGTCAGGTACGCGCACGCGTCGATGCTCGCTGGTTATCTCCTTAGTTTCTTGTGTTCCTTCCGTTTTTGCAAGCCTCCTCTCCATCCTCCAAGCCATTCCTGCCCTATAAAGCTTGAAAACAATTAACACACAGGTCACGGCATCGAATGGTATAAAGGAGAATTAAAATACACAAATTAAAGGCTTAGGAAGCAAGTTTTCAATCATAGAACAAAACTAGGAAGGAATTGTAAAATCATGCAAATAGTATGATTAAGTGTGTAAATACTTGATAAAAGCCACTCAAATCAGGATAAGATAAACCCTAAAATAGTGTTTTATCAAAAGGAGAGAAGAAAGAAGAAGAAAGAAGAAGAAAGAAGAAGAAAGGAGAAGAAATAGGGGAGAAACAGGGCGCGAAGGCAACGCGCACGCATGGGTGACGCGTGCAGCAGAAAGGGGAAGTGATGCGTAAGCGTCGATCAGACGTACGCGTGGGACACAGAAAAGAGAGGTGACGCGTGAGCGTCATCCACGCGTACGCATGGAGCTAAACTATGCTATTCACACAAAAGCAGCACCACTCCAGCGCAACTCTCTGGTTTGTGTACCAGGAGTCCCATCATAGGATACGACGCATACGCGTCGTCCACGCTTACACGTGGAGCGATCCCTTTTTATTTTTTTTTATTTTTTTTGGAAGCATAAAACAGAAACAGGGCACTCTCCTTACCTATATGCATTCTAAAGAAACCCAAATTCAAATTCAACAAAAATCTTTTAGTTTTTGAAAAATTTTCAAAGACAAAACAAACAAAACTTGCACTTCAAGCAAAATGCAATTCAAAACAACGATCCTACTCAAAACATGAATTTAACAAGTAACCTAACAATCAAAGCAAGATATGCAAAAGTATAAAAAGAAGAAAACTCCCTAACAATGGCAACTCAATTCATTCATTGATTATATATACAAGAGAATGGAAAGGTTTTACCATGGTGGGGTGTCTTCCACCTAGCACTTTTATTTATTGTCCATAAGTTGGACAATTGGGAGGCTCCTTGTCAAGGTGGTTTATGCTTGTACTCATCCTTGAACTTCCAAGGATGCTTGCTCCTCAAACGGTTGTCAGAATTTTCAACAGACTTCACCAAGTTTGGGTGAATTTCTTCACAAGATATGAGCTCCCAAAATTGGCCTTCATGTTGTGATCCAGGATCCCATATCTTATTTTCACACCCATCTTCTAATTGATCATCATTGTTCCATTTGGGTGGTAGGCACGTAGAATTCTCACTTGAGCACCAAATTCTCCTCCTGGATCTATGCAATTTAGTATTCCTCCAACCATAGTACCTATTCCTTGAGGGTTTAACCTTAATGAGCCTAACATCTTTTTGCCAACCACTACACAATTCTCTCTTACTCTTCAATCCACAAAGAACTCTAAGTTGCCCATCCGTCTCAAGCAAACCGTATTCAAGTGAGAAAGTAAAGCTTAGGGATAAGAATTTTACCCACTTGAATGTTACGTTGGATGGTGACTTAGGAAGGGAGGTCTCAAACAACTTGGTCAAGGCAATTTTCACTCCCTTGTGCTCTTCTTGGATGACATCCACCTCTTGACAAGCTTCCTCAATTTCAATTCCTTGTTCACCAACTTCTTTTGTACATTCCTCATTGCTCAAGTCATGTGTTGGAGGTTGTGCTCTAGCCTCCTCAATATCAATTTCACAACACCATGAGGAAGGTTCAACAATCTCAAACATCACATTAGTTGGTGTGGAATCATCTTGAATAGTAGGACTTGTCACTTGCTCAACTTCTTCCAATCTTTCATCATCCACAATATGCTCAAGAGGTTGTACATTATCCTCTTCAACATCAATTTCAAGCTCAATGGAAGAAGGTTCAACCACTTCCACAAAATCACCAACAACATCACTTGGTGTGGAAGTGTCTTCAAGCTTGAAATCCACCTCTTATTCAACTTTTCCTAGGTCTTCAACCACTTCTTTTTCAACAATCTCTTCCTCCTTCACTTGTTCAACTGCTCTTGGTGTTCTAACCTCAGTTGATCCACATTGGAACTCAATTCTCTTAAAGAAGTGTTCAGTTGATTCCAATAGTTTTGGGGAGGAAAATACATCCCTTGAGGCATCTAAGGGATTTCTGGAGGCAGCTGCACAGGCTCTTACGCAGGCTCTTTTACATGCTCCATCCTTCTTTTAGTGATGGGCTTGTCCTCCTCAATGGGGATGTCTCCTTCTATGAAAATTCCACCTTGTACAGCTCTTGAGGTATCACCTCATGTACCTCCACCTCATTCCCAAGCATAATGCAGTGAATCATTATTGCTCAGTCAATAGTCACTTCGGACCGGTTACTAGTAAGGATGATAGAGTGTTTGATGAATTCCAACCATCCTCTAGCTACGGGCTTGAGGGCAAGCTTTCTTAGTTGGACAGGCTTGCCTTGAGCATCCCTCTTCCACTGAGCTCCTTCCACACAAATGTCTAAAAAAACTTGGTCCAGCCTCTGATCTAAATTGACTCTTCTAGTGTAAGGATGTGAGTCTCCTTGCATTAATGGTAGTTAGAGCGCCAACCTTACATTTTCTGGGCTGAAATCCAAGAGACGCTCTCGGACCATGGTGCGCCAATTTTTGGGATGTGGGTTCACACTAGTGTTATGCTTTTTAGTGACCCAAGCATTGGCATAAAACTCTTGCACCATTAAGATCCCAACTTCTGAGATAGGATTGGTCAGAACTTCCCAACCTCTTCTCCGGATTTCTTGTTGGATCTACGGGTACTCATTCTTTTTGAGCCTAAAAGAGACCTCGAAGATCACCCTTTTTTTTACCACTACTTCATAGAAGTGGTCTTGATGAGCCTTGGTGATGAATCTCTCCCTTTCCCAAGATTCGAAAGCGGATGCAATGGCCTTTCCTTTCCTCTTTCTTGAGGTTTCACCAGACTTTGGTGCCATACTTAGGGATGGTAGAAGTCAAAAAGTAAAGCTTTTGCAACACAAAACTTAAGAACTTTGCTCGTCCTCGAGCAAATATGAACAAAAAAGAAGAAGAGAGTAGAAGAAGAAGAGAATAGTAGAGATAGAGGGAGAGAAGGATTCAGCCAAGTGGGGGGTTATTGTGTATGAGGTATGTGTTTGAAGGGTTTTATGATGTGTTATTTATAAGGGTGGTTTAGGGTTGGCTTTCGGTCATGGGGGGGGATATGGGTGGGAAAGATTTGAATTTGAAATGGGTGGGGTTGGTGGGAATTTATGGATGGGAGTGATGAAGGATTTTGGGAAGAGAAAAAGGTGATGTGGATGTGATTGGTTGAGGGTGTATGGAGAAGAGTGTGTGTGGGAAAAAGGGAAAGTTGGAGAGATAGGAAGGTAGGGTAGGTAGAGATTCTATGGGACCCACTGGTCCTGAGAGGCTAGGGAATTCGAATTCCCTGCCCCCTTGTGGGCATTGAACGCCCAATCTCTGCTCCCTGACTGGTATTCAATGCCAGTTTTCTGCTCTATGTAGGGCATTTGAACGCCCAGGGACTCCCTTCCTAGCATTCAACGCCAGGTCTCTGCTCCCTGTAGGGCGTTGAACACCCACACTTTCCTCTGGTAGCATTCAACACCAGCTTTCCTACCCATATGGGGCGTTAAACGCCGCTCCTGCCTCCTTGTCTGGCGTTCTACGCCAGCAAGGGGTTTACTCCAGGGTGTTCTATTTCCATCTCTGAATGTCTCTGTCTTTGGCTACTGCACATGATTACAAACTTTAAAAAGGAAATAACTATGAAAATAACTTAATATAACTCAAATAAGAATAACCAAAAAATAGGAATACTATGATTATGGTTGTGTTGCCGCCCAACAAGCGCTTCTTTAACGTCACTAACTTGACGGTCAGCTCCTTTACGGAGATAGGTATGGGATCAAAATTTCACCCCCTTACAGTGAACTTCCTTCCTGTGCTCTCATGGATGAGCTGCACATGTTCTAGAGACAGGATCTTATTCACAGTGTATGGATTGACTGGGCTGTCTGTGAAGACAACTCTCATGCCAGGTGAGAGGCCTTTAGTCGGGATTTTCTTATCCCTCCAGCCTTTAGGAACTTTTTTCTTAGTACCTTTATTCTCAGTGCTTGATGATGGTTCCTGATGAGCGGATAATTTATACGCTTTTTGGCAGTGTTTTTACATAGTTTCTAGTATGAATTGATTAGTTTTTAGTATATTTTTATTAGTTTTTAAATAAAAATCATATTTCTAGACTTTACTATGAGTTTGTGTGTTTTTCTGTGATTTCAGATAATTTCTGGCTGAAATTGAGGGACCTGAGCAAAATCTGATTCAGAGGCTGCAAAAGGACTGCAGATGCTGTTGGATTCTGACCTCCCTGCACTCGAAGTAGATTTTCTGGAGCTATAGGAGTCCAAATGGCGCGCTTATAATTGCGTTGGAAACTAGACATCCAAGGATTTCCAGCAATATATAATAGTCCATACTTTGCCTGATTTTAGACGACTCAAACTGGCGTTCAACGCCAGTTCTCTGCCCTATTCTGGCGTTAAATGCCAGAAACAGGTTACAAGTTAGAGTTAGACGCCCAAAATAGGTTACAACCTGGCATTTAACTCCAGAAATAGCTTAGGCACATGTAAAGCTCAAGTCTCAGCCCCAGCACACACCAAGTGGGCCCCAAAAGTGGATTTCTGCACTATCTATCATAGTTTACTCATTTTCTGTAAACCTAGGTTACTAGTTTAGTATTTAAACAACTTTTAGAGATTTATTTTGTACCTCATGACATTTTCATGTTTTACATTGTATCCCTACAGTATGAGTCTCTAAACTCCATGATTGGGGGTAAGGAGCTCTGCTGTGTCTCGATGAATTAATGCAATTACTTCTGTTTTCTATTCAATCACGCTTGTTTCTATTCTAAGATACTCGGTTGTACTTAACCGTGATGAATGTGATGATCTGTGATACTCATCATCATTCTCAACCTATGAACGCGTGCCTGACAACCACTTCTGTTCTACCTTAGATTGAGTGTGTATCTCTTAGCCTCTTGGTTCATGATCAGAGTCTTCGTGGTATAGGCTAGGATTATTGGCGGCCATTCCTGTGATCCGAAAAGTCTAAATCTTGTCTGTGGTATTCTGAGTAGGATCTGGGAGGGGATGACTGTGACAAACTTCAAACTCATGAGTGCTGGGCATAGTGACAGACGCAAAAGGGTCAATGGATCCTATTCCAACATGAGTGAGAACTGACAGATGATTAGCCGTGCGGTGATAGCGCATTTGGACCATTTTCACTGAAAGGACGGATGGTAGCCATTGACAACGGTGATCCACCAACATACAGCTTGCCATGGAAGGAGACATGCGTGCGTGAAGAAGAAGACAGTAGGAAAGCAGAGATTCAGAAGACAGAGCATCTCCAAAACCTCAATCTGTTCTCCATTACTGCATACAAATATTATTTAATTTATGCTATTTACTCTTCATAAATATAATCACTCTTATCATTGATTTTCTGACTAAGAATTACAAAATAACCATAGCTTGCTTCAAGCCGACAATCTCCGTGGGATCGACCCTTACTCACGTAAGGTATTACTTGGACGACCCAGTGCACTTGCTGGTTAGTGGTACGAGTTGTGAAAAGTGTGATTTACAATTCGTGCACCAAGTTTTTGGCGCCGTTGCCGGGGATTGTTCGAGTTTGGACAACTGACGGTTTATTTTGTTGCTTAGATTAGGAAAAATTTATCATTTTAGTTTAGAGTCACTAAAATTGCGTCTTCTATTATTGTTTTTTGGTTGACATTTTTTTTAAATCCTTATTTTCTCTTTTTAAGTTTTTCGAAAATTTTTATAAACTAATAATTGAGTTTTTCTGTTTGAGTTTAGTTTCATATTTTAAGTTTGGTGTCAATTGCATGTTTTTATTTTCTTTTAAATTTTCGAATTTGTTTCCATTGTTCTTTCTTAATCTTCAAGTTGTTATTGTTTATTTTCCTTATTTGATCTTTAATTTTTCTTGTTTTGTGATTTTTCTTGTTTTTCTTGTGCATTTTCGAATTATTAGTATCCAAAATATAAAAAAAATTTATACATTAAATACCTTTATTAAAACACTTTAAATTTATAGCTCAATTGGCTAGAGCGGTGTGCTTATGTTCTTGGTAATTGGGAATCTTCCTTTTAAAACTTTTTCAAAAATAATTTTTCTTTGATTAAATCTCATGTCAAACTTTTATGTTTGGTGTTCTCTTGTTATTTTTTATTTTATTTTCGAAAAATTATTTTTAGTTTTCTAAAAGTTTTAAGTTTAGTGTTCTTTTTATGTTCTTGTGAGTCTTCAAAGTGTTCTTGAGGCTTCTTTGTGTTTCGATCTTAAAATCTTTAAGTTTGGTGTTCCTTGGTGTTTTCCCTCCAAAACTTTCAAAAAACAAGGAGCATTAGATCTAAAAATTTTAAGTCTTGTGTCATTTTATTATTTTTCTCTTTCCTCATTAAATTCAAAAATATCTTTTCTCTTTATTCTAAATTGAGTTTTCGAAAATTACTTTTAAAAATTCAGATTTTTATTTTAAAAATCAAATCTTTTCAAAATCTTTTTCAAAAATCATATCCAAAGTTTTTCAAATATTCTCAATTAAGCAATTATTTTCACTTTCAAATTTATTTTTCTCTAAGTTTTTGAAATTTACATTCTAATTTCTAATTATTCTATTTTATTTTATCTTATTATTTTTATTTATCTTAATAATTTGGTTTATTCTACTTGAATAAAATAAAAACAAAAATATATTTTCTTTACAATTCATATCAATTCCATTTTATCCATCATGGATCTAAGTGGAAATGAACAGTCCAGAAGGACTCTGGGATCATATGCTAATCCCACTACTGCTGCATATGGGAGTAGTATCTGTATACCTCCCATCGAAGCAGGCAGTTTTGAGCTAAATCCTCAGCTCATTGTCATGGTGCAGCAAAACTGCCAGTATTCTGGTCTTCCACAGGAAGAACCTACTGAGTTTCTGGCACAATTCTTGCAAATTGCTGACATAGTACGTGACAAGGAGGTAGATCAGGATGTATACATACTGTTACTATTTCCGTTTACTGTAAAAGATCAAGCTAAGAGGTGGTTAAATAACTAACCCACAGCAAGCATAAGAATATGGAAACAGTTATCAGGCAAATTCCTGAATCAATATTTCCCTCCAAAAAGGATGACACAGCTAAGGCTGGACATCCAAGGCTTTAAACAAGAGGATAATGAATCCCTTTATAACGCATGGGAGAGGTACAGAGGGATGCTAAGGAAATGCCCCTCTAAAATGTTTTCAGAGTGGGTGCAACTAGATATCTTCTACTATGGGCTTACAGAAAAAGTTCAGATACCTCTAGACCACTCAGCTGGTGGGTCTATACACATGAGAAAAACTATTGAAGAGGCTCAAGAGCTTATTGATATAGTTGCTAGAAATCAGCATCTGTACATAAGTAGTGGGTCCTCCATAAAAGAAGAAGCCAAAGTAGTGTCTACTGAACTTGGTCCTCCAGAACAAGTTGCTGAGCTCAATCAACAATTGTGTTTTCTAACAAAACAGTTAGCAGAATTTAAGGAGATGCTACAAGACACTAAAAATGCTAATAAAAATATGGAAGCACAATTGAATCAGACAAAACAGTAGTTATCAAGGCAGATAACAGAAGAGTGCCAGATAGTTCAATTAAGAAGTGGAAAAACATTAAATACCTCACTTCAGAGCAGCAGAAAGCCAAGAAAAGAACAACTGACAGAGGATGAGCAAAATATCATTCAAAATCCCTCTGAGGACAGTAAGAGCCCAGAGAGGAACAACTCTGGCATTCAAACGCCAGGAACAGGCAAGAAGCTGGCGTCAAACGCCCAATGGAAGCTCAGTTCTGGCGTTCAAGCGCCAGAAACAGGTAAGAAGTTGGCGTCCAATGCCAATCAAGCTTCTAACCCTGGCATTCAAATGCCAGTGAGGGATCAGACACATACAAGTGCTGACAACAACCCCTCTAAAAAGGCTTCTCCAACCACCTCTGTAGGAAATAAACTTGCAGCAACCAAGGTTGAGGAATACAAAGCCAAGATGCCTTATCCTCAAAAACTCCGCCAAGAGGAGCAGGATAAGCAATTTTCCCGCTTTGTAGACTATCTCAGGGCTCTTGAAATAAAGATTTCATTTGCAGAGGCACTTGAGCAAATACCCTCTTATGCCAAGTTCATGAAAGAGATCTTGAGTCATAAGAAGGATTGGAGAGAAACTGAAAGAGTTCTCCTCACTGAAGAATGCAGTGCAGTCATTCTGAAAAGCTTCCCAGAAAAGCTTAAAGATCCCGGGAGCTTTATGATACCATGTATATTAGAGGGTAATTGCACCAAGACAGCTTTATGTGATCTTGGGGCAAGCATCAACCTAATTGAGGATGAGTTTAAGTTGAATGCTGTCAAAGCCATGCAGCATCCAGACACACCAAAAGACTGCATGAAAGTTGATCTTATTGACTCTTTGGTAGAGGAGATCAACATGGCTGAGAGTCTCGAATCAGAGCTGGAAGACATCTTTAAAGATGTTCAGCCTGATATGGAGGAATCAGAGGAATTGAAAGAGCCTCTGAAACTTCCACAAGAAGAGGAAAAACCTCATAAACCCGAGCTCAAACCATTACCACCATCCTTGAAATATGCATTTCTGGGAGAAGGTGACACTTTTCCGGTGATCATAAGCTCTGCTTTAAATCCCCTGGAAGAGGAAGCGCTACTTCAAGTGCTAAGGACACACAAGACAGCTCTTGGGTGGTCCATAAGTGATCTTAAGGGCATCAGCCCAACAAGATGCATGCACAAGATCCTATTGGAGGACGATGCTAAGCCAGTGGTTCAACCACAGAGGCGGCTAAAACCAGCCATGAAGGAAGTGGTACAGAAAGAGGTCACCAAGTTACTAGAGGCTGGGATTATTTATCCTATTTCTGATAGCCCCTGGGTGAGCCCTGTCCAAGTTGTCCCCAAAAAGGGAGGCATGACAGTGGTTCATAATGAAAAAAATGAACTGGTTCCTACAAGAACAGTTACAGGGTGGCGCATGTGTATTGACTACAAAAGGCTCAATACAGCCACAAAAAAGGATCATTTTCCTTTACCATTCATAGACTAGATGCTAGAATGACTAGCGGGTCATGATTATTACTGCTTTTTAGATGGCTATTCAGGCTACAACCAAATTGCAGTAGATCCCCAGGATCAAGAGGAAACAGCATTCACATGCCCATCTGAAGTATTTGCCTATAGAAGGATGCCATTTGGGCTGTGTAATGCACCTGCAACCTTTCAGAAATGCATGCTCTCTATTTTCTCTGATATGGTGGAAAAATTTCTGGAAGTCTTCATAGATGACTTCTTAGTATATGGAGACTCATTCAGCTCCTGTCTTGATCACCTGACATTGGTTCTGAAAAGATGCCAAGAGACTAACCTGGTTTTAAACTGGGAAAAATTTCACTTTATGGCGACTGAAGGGATTGTCCTTGGGCACAAGATCTCGAACAATGGAATAAAGGTGGATCAAGCTAAGGTAGAGGTAATTGAAAAATTACCACCACCTGCCAATGTTAAGGCAATTAGAAGCTTTCTGGGGCATGCAGGATTCTATAGGAGGTTTATAAAGGATTTTTCAAAAATTGCAAAATCTCTGAGCAACCTGCTAGCTGCTGACACGCCATTTGTGTTTGACACAGAGTGTCTACAGGCATTTGAAACTCTAAAAGCTAAGCTGGTCACAGCACCAGTTATTTCTGCACTAGACTGGACATTACCATTCGAACTAATGTGTGATGCCAGTGACCATGCCATTGGTGCAGTATTGGGACAGAGGCATGACAAGCTTTTGCATGTCATTTATTATGCCAGCCGTGTTTTAAATGATGCCCAGAAAAATTACACAACCACAGAAAAAGAATTGCTTGTAGTGGTTTATTCCATTGACAAGTTTAGATCATACTTAGTAGGATCAAAAGTGATTGTGTACACTAACCATGCTGCTCTTAAATATCTACTTACAAAGTAGGATTCAAAACCCAGGCTCATAAGATGGGTGTTGCTTCTGCAAGAGTTTGATATAAAAATAAGAGACAGAAAAGGGACAGAAAACCAAGTGGCTGATCATCTGTCCCGGATAGAACCAGTAGAAGGGGCATCCTTTCCTTCTATTGAGATCTCTGAAACCTTTCCGGATGAGCATTTGTTCGCCATTCAAGAAACACCATGGTTTTCAGACATTGCAAACTATAAAGCTGCAAGGTTCATACCCAGGGAGTACAGCAGGCAACAAAAGAAAAAATTAATTACTGATGCAAAGTACTACTTATGGGATGAACCCTATCTCTTTAAGAGATGTGCAGACGGGATAATCCGTAGGTGTGTGCCTAGAGAAGAAGCACAGAAGATCTTATGGCATTGCCATGGGTCACAATATGGAGGTCATTTCGGAGGTGAGTGAACAGCCACCAAAGTCCTCCAATGTGGCTTCTACTGGCCTACCCTCTATAGAGATTCCCGAGAGTTTGTACGTAACTGTGACAGTTGCCAGAGATCTGGTAATCTACCTCATGGTTATGCCATGTCTCAACAAGAAATCTTGGAGATTGAGTTGTTTGATGTATGGGGTATTGACTTCATGGGGCCTTTCCCACCATCATACTCAAACACTTATATTCTGGTTGCAGTCGACTATGTATCCAAATGGGTAGAGGCCATTACCACACCCACTAATGATACTAAGATAGTGCTGAAGTTCCTCCAGAAACATATCTTCAGCAGGTTTGGTGACCCTAGAGCACTAATTAGTGATGGGGGCACTCACTTCTGCAATAAACAGCTTTACTCTGCTATGGTTCGGTATGGAATTAGTCACAAGGTGGCAACTCCATATCATCCACAGACAAACGGGCAAGCTGAAGTCTCTAATAGAGAACTAAAAAGAATCTTGGAACGGACTGTAAGTACCCGTAGACAGGATTGGGCGAGAAGCTTGGATGATGCTCTGTGGGCTTACAGAACAGCATTCAAGACTCCTATAGGGACCTCTCCATACTAGCTTGTGTATGGTAAGGCCTGCCATCTGCCCGTGGAACTGGAACATAAGGCCTACTGGGCAACCAGATTCCTAAACTTTGATGCCAGATTAGCTGGAGAAAAAAGACTGCTCCAGCTAAATGAACTAGAGAAATTCAGACTCACTGCTTTCAAAAATGCCAAGCTTTACAAAGAGAAAGCAAAAAGGTGGCATGACAGAAAGCTGTCATCTAGAGTCTTTGAATCAGGACAGAAGGTTCTGCTGTTTAACTCTAGGCTCAGGTTATTCCCCAGGAAACTGAAATCCCGATGGAGGGGGCCATATGTGATTACAAGTGTGTCACCATATGGCTATGTGGAGCTTCAAGACATTGATTCTAATAAGTTCATTGTTAATGGACAAAGAATTAAGCATTATCTTGAAGGCAATGTTGAGCAAGAGTACTCAAGGCTGAGGCTAGATTAAAAGCTCAGCAAGGTCCAGCTAACGACAGTAAAGAAGCGCTTGCTGGGAGGCAACCCAGCCATTAGCAAAGCTTTTTATTTATTTATTTATTTATTTTTAAGTATACAAGTTTAATATAAATAATCTTCAAGGTAAATAATCAATTGCATAAGTTCACAGGGTTACAGAAGGATTCAGAATGCAAAACAGGGAGAAGGAGCTCACTGGCGAGAAAACGGCAGTAAGAGGTATAATTGGGCGTTAAACGCCCAAAAGAAGCATCTACTAGGCGTTTAACGCCAGTAATGATACCTTTTTGGGCGTTAAACGCCAGAATGGGCACCATTCTGGGCGTTTAACGCCATACTTGCAGCATCCTGGGCGTTCAGAAAAACGCCCAGTGATGAAAGATTTCTGTTAACAATAGCTGGGCGTTAAACGCTCAAAAGAGGCTACAGATGGGCGTTAAACGCCCAAAACAAGCAGCAGTTGGGCGTTTAACACCAAGATTGTGGAGGGGAGGAAATTCTTGTTCCCAACTTGGATTTTTTTAAAAATTTCATATCTCCAACCATTTTTCTTGCATAAACATGTTCCATACTTTCTTTTTTTTCAAACTTTTTTTCCAAAAATTTTTAAAATATCTTAATCCTAAAATTAAATCTTTATCAATTCTTCTTCAACCTCTTCTCAAATCTTTTTCAAAACAAATCTATCTTTTTCAAAATTCTTTTTTTTCAAACTCATCAATATCTTTTTTAAATCTTCACAACATTTTTAGAACAAATCTATCTTTTTCAAATATCTTTCATATCTTTTCAATTTTAAACTACATCTTTTCCTATCTTACTTATCTTTTCCAAATCACATTTTCTATCATATATTTTTAAAAGATTTTCGAAAACCCAGCCCCTTCCCTTTAAATCCTCGTTCGGCCTCCCCCTCTCTTCCACAATTCGAACTTGGCTCTCCCTCTATCCCTCTCCTTTCTTTTCTTTTGCTTGAGGACAAGCAAACCTCTAAGTCTGGTGTGTTTATCCGTGATCACTAAGCCAATACCCACCAAGATCATTGCTCCTAAGGAAAAACAAACCAACTCAAGAGGCAAGAAAGAGAATATTCCAAAACCACTTTGGAATCAAGGGAAGTTCTTAACCAAAGAACATTCAGACCATTACTACAAAATAATGGGTCTAAGGTCAGTGATCCCGGAAGTTAAATTCAATCTGAAAGAAGACGAATATCCGGAGATCTAAGAGCAAATTCAAAACAGGAACTGGGAAGTCCTAGCTAATCCTAAAACAAAGGTGGGAAGAAACATGATTCAGGAATTCTACTCTAATATGTGGCAAACAGACAGGAAGAGAATAGCTAGAACCGCATTCTATGACTATCGAACTCTGGTCAGAGGGAAGATTGTTCACACCCACCCTGACAAAATAAGGGAGATCTTCAAGCTGCCTCAACTGCAAGATGACCCAGACTCCTTTAATAGGAGAATGATGAGACCAAATCAGAGCTTGGACAAAATCCTAGAGGACATATGCCTCCCTGGAGCCAAATGGACAACTAACACAAAGGGTGTCCCAAACCAACTCAAAAGAGGAGATTTCAAACCAGTCGCTAGAGGCTAGCTGGGCTTTATTGGGCGCTCTATACTGCCCACTAGCAACCGCTCTGAAGTCACCATCAAAAGAGCAGTGATGATCCATTGCATTATGCTGGAAAAAGAAGTGGAAGTTCATCAGCTGATTTCTTGTGAGCTTTACAAAATTGCAAACAAGAACTCCAAAGATGCCAAATTGGCTTATCCAAGCTTGATCTCCCTATTATGTAAAGATGCTGGAGTAAAGATGGGAGTAGATGAGTATATTTCAGTTGAGCAACCAATAACCAAAAAGTCAATGGAAGGACAAGTGCAGGACGATCCCATCAAGAGGAGAGCATAGGAGTTCCTCCCGAAAATTCCTCAATTTGAATACTGGGGGTGCCTAGAAGCATCTATCACCAAGTTGCAAGAAGCTATGGATCAACTAAAGGAAGAACAGCAAAATCAAAACAGCATGCTCTGCAAACTGCTTAGGGAACAAGAAGAGCAAGGGCGTGAACTAAAAGAACTGAAGCGCCAGAAGCCATCTCTTGAAGGGCCAAGCACCCCACAAACTAAAGAGGCATCTACCTCCCAAAGCAAAGGTTGTTGAGTCCTAACTCTGTGATAACCTTTTATCTATTTTAAGAGTATATGAGTATTAGAATTAGAATCATTTGTCTTTATGTCTTTAGTTTCTTTTCTTTTATTGCTAAGTGTCTGCTTTTATGCCTAATTTATATTATTTCCATTAAATAATAAATAAAGATTAGAGTCTATGCCTTAAAGTTATGAACATCCTATGAATCCATCACCTTTCTTAAATGAAAAATATTTTAATTACAAAAGGACAAGAAGTACATGGTTTCGAATTCATCCTTGAAATTAGTTTAATTATTTTGGTGTGGTGACAATATTTTTTATTTTCTGAATGAATGCTTAAACAGTGCATATGTCTTTTGATATTGTTGTTTATGAATGTTAAATATGTTGACTCTTGAAAGAATGATGAAAAGGAGACATGTTATTTGATAATCTGAAAAATCATAAAAAAATAATTCTTGAAGCAAGAAAAAGCAGTGAATACAAAAGCTTGCGGAAAAAAAAAGAAAAAAAAAGAGAAGAAGAAAAAGCAAGCAGAAAAAGCCAATAGCCCTTAAAACCAAAAGGCAAGGGTAATAAAAAGGATCCAAGGCTTTGAGCATCAGCGGATAGGAGGGCCTAAAGGAATAAAATCTGGCCTAAGCGGCTAAACCAAGTTGTCCCTAACCATGTGCTTGTGGCGTGAAGGTGTCAAGTGAAAACTTGAGACTGAGCGGTTAAAGTCAAGGTCCAAAGCAAAAAAGAAAAGAGTGTGCTTAAGAACCCTAGACACCTCTAATTGGGGATTTTAGCAAAGCTGAGTCACAATCTGAAAAGGTTCACCCAGTTTTGTGTCTGTGGCATGTATGTATCCGGTGGTAATACTGGAAAACAAAGTGTTTAGGGCCACGGCCAGGAGTCATAAAGTAGCTGTGTTCAAGAATCAATATACTGAACTAGGAAAATCAATAACACTATCTGAATTCTGAGTTCCTATAGATGCCAATCATTCTGAACCTCAATGAATAAAGTGAGATGCCAAAACTATTCAAGAGGCAAAAAGCTACTAGTCCCGCTCATCTGATTGGAGCTAAGTTTCATTGATACTTTGGAATTTATAGTATATTTTCTTCTTTTTATCCTATTTGATTTTCAGTTGCTTGGGGACAATCAACAATTTAAGTTTGGTGTTGTGATGAGCGGATAATTTATACACTTTTTGGCAGTATTTTTACATAGTTTCTAGTATGAATTGATTAGTTTTTAGTATATTTTTATTAGTTTTTAAATAAAAATCACATTTCTGGACTTTACTATGAGTTTGTGTGTTTTTTTGTAATTTCAGGTAATTTCTGGCTGAAATTGAGGGACCTGAGCAAAATCTGATTCAGAGGCTGAAAAAGGACTGCAGATGCTGTTGGATTCTGACCTCCCTGCACTCAAAGTAGATTTTCTGGAGCTAAAAGAGTCCAAATGGCGCGCTCTCAATTGCGTTGGAAAGTAGACATTCAGGGCTTTCCAGAAATATATAATAGTTCATACTTTTCCCGAGTTTAGACGACGCAAACTGGCATTCAACGCCAGTTCTCTGCCCTATTCTGGCGTTAAACGCCAGAAACAGGTTACAAGTTGGAGTTAGACGCCCAAAACAGGTTACAACCTGACGTTTAACTCTAGAAACAGCCTAGGCACGTGTAAAGCTCAAGTCTTAGCCCCAGCACACACCAAGTGGGCCACAGAAGTGGATTTCTGCACTATCTATCATAGTTTACTCATTTTCTGTAAATCTAGGTTACTAGTTTAGTATTTAAACAACTTTTAGAGATTTATTTTGTACCTCATGACATTTTCATGTTTTACATTGTATCCCTACAGTATGAGCCTCTAAACTCCATGATTGGGGGTGAGGAGCTCTACTGTGTCTCGATGAATTAATGCAATTACTTCTGTTTTCTATTCAATCATGCTTGTTTCTATTCTAAGATACTTGCTTGTACTTAACCGTGATGAATGTGATGATCCGTGACACTCATCATCATTCTCAACCTATGAACGCGTGCCTGACAACCACTTCCGTTCTACCTTAGATTGAGTGTGTATCTCTTAGCCTCTTGGTTCATGATCAGAGTCTTCGTGGTATAGGCTAGGATTATTGGCGGCCATTCCTGAGATCCGGAAAGTCCAAACCTTGTCTGTGGTATTCTGAGTAGGATCTGGGAGGGGATGACTATGACGAACTTCAAACTCACGAGTGTTGGGCATAGTGACAGACGCAAAAGGGTCAATGGATCCTATTCCAACATGAGTGAGAACCGACAGATGATTAGCCGTGCGGTGACAGCGCATTTGGACCATTTTCACTGAAAGGACGGATGGTAGTCATTGACAACGGTGATCCACCAACATACAGCTTGCCATGGAAGGAGACCTGCGTGCGTGAAGAAGAAGACAGTAGAAAAGCAGAGATTTAGAAGACAGGGCATCTCCAAAATCTCAATCTGTTCTCCATTACTGCATACAAGTATTATTTAATTTATGCTATTTACTCTTCATAAATATAATCACTCTTATCATTGATTTCCTGACTAAGAATTACAAAATAACCATAGCTTGCTTCAAGCCGACAATCTCCATGGGATCGACCCTTACTCACGTAAGGTATTACTTGGACAACCCAATGCACTTGCTGGTTAGTGGTACAAGTTGTGAAAAGTGTGATTTACAATTCGTGTACCAGTTCCTCAAAGGAAGATAAAAGGTAAGCTATTTGGGTAAGTGAGCTATTTGAACAATGGCCTCAATCATATAAGTGCGTGTATACACAAAATAATGGACATAAAGAATGAAACAAATCAAAGATTACAATCATAGGAAGAGAATGATGCACACAAGAATGAAAAATAAGTGGTTATGTATGATGCGGTTTAGAACTCACACTCTAGTATTTAGAAACCATGTCACAATTATACAAAAGAAGACACACATTTCACTCATTCTAGTGTGCTTGAAATACTTCAAAAGACTTGTAGGTTAAGTCAACCATACAAGTAGTGAAGAGGCATGAAAGCATTCAAGCAATTAATCAAGCAATTGTAAAATTGGATAATGCATGGACATTGATTGATGTGTAGGTAGACTTAGTGAACAAAATAGTATATGAAACTCACACAACAATCAATGACACATATTGAAGTTGTTGCAACACCTAAGTGACATAGAGGTGAAACACATGGATGCTATGGAACTTAGGAAAAAGAAGATAGAAGTGAAAATCAATCACATAGGATATTAATAATCCAACACTTATAAAGAAAAATAGAAAACAAAATGAAAATGTACTAACTAAATAATTAACTAACTAACTAAAAGAAGTGGTTATAGATGGTGTTTGGTAGTGTTAGATGATGATTGAAGGGTGAAAAGAGAAGAGAGGAAGGAGAGAAATGGAAAGAAGAGAAGAAAAGAAGATGAGTGAAACAGGGCAATCCACGCGTGTGCATCATGTGCGCGTAAGCGTGGATTGATGAAATGGAAGCGACGCATATGCGTGCAATGCGCGTACGCGTGCATGACAAAGCAGAGAGTCGACGCGAACACGTAAGGTACGCGTACGCATGCCCTGGGGCACAAAGTTGGCACACTTCAGGCATAACTCTCGGGTGAATGTACAGGAAGTAGAAAAATTCAATCCACGCGTACGCGTACATGACGCGTGCGCGTGGATGGTCGAAATGGCTTGATTCACACGTACGCGTCAGGTATGCATGCGCGTGGACGGTGCTCTATTTTTGAAAATTTTTTCTATGTCTTCGCACCAAACCAAGCATTCCAAACCTCCAAACAACTACCAAAACACCACAAAACCTTATTTAACACACTAAACTACCAAGCAAACTTAACAAGTCAATCATAACATGAAATTAAACCTATTTTACATATAAGAGAAAAATGAAAGGATATTACCATGGTGGGGTGTCTCCCACTAGCACTTTTGTTTATTGTCCTTAAGTTGGACTTATGGGGAGCTATCCATCAAAGTGGCTTGTGCTTGAATCCATCCTTGAACATCCACCAATGCTTGGACTTCCATTGTGCTTCATCATTCAAAGTTAATAACTCCAAGCTTTGATGGAGTTCTTCACAAACCATGGGCTCCCAAAGTTGATCTTCCTTGTGTGATCCGGGATCCCACACTTTGTTTTCACACCCGTCCTTGAGTTGATCATGGTGATTTTTTCCGGGTGGCAAGAGAGATGAATTCTCATGGAAGCACCAAACTATCCTCCTAGACCCATCCAATTGAGCACTAGTCCAACCCTTTCTCCTTGAAGCTTCAACCATAATGAGCCTAGACTTACAACGCCAACCACTAAACATCCTCCTTTTACGCTTAATTCCGCAAAGCGCCCTAAGTTGGCCATCCGTCTCAAGCAAACCAAATTCAAGTGGGATAATAAAGCTAAGATTTAGAAGTTTTACCCACTAAAATGAAGGATTAGATGACAACCTAGGTGGAGGAGTTCCCAATGATCTTGACAAGGCGCGCTCTACTCCCGTCCATCCTCTCCTAGTGGCTTCCACCACTTGGCAAGGTTCTTCAAGCTTTACCTCTTGCCAAGCTTCCTCAAGTTCAAGTTCTTCTTCACCAATGTCCTCCAGCTCTTCCCCATCACTCAAATAATAAATACGAGGTTGAGTGAAATCTACCTCATCATCAATTCCAAGTATAGTGGGGAAGGATTCCTCAAATTCAAAAGGATCATATGTTGATGCGGAGTCATCATAAATAGGAGGGCCTATTGATTGGAACACTTCTTCCAATTCTTCAATCACATTGTGCCTTGGAGGTTGTGCACTCTCCTCCTCAACATCAAGTTCGAACTCCATGGAAGAAGGCTCTTCAATTTGTGCTTCCTCTATGTACTTAACATATCCTAAGGCTCCAACCACTACTTCCTCTTGTTCAATAATCTCTACCTCCTCCTCTTATTGTATTTCTTGCTTTAACTCCTCTTCTTCACCTTGGAGCTTTAAGTTCACTCCCTCACTAAGCTCCTGGTTGCTTCTCCACATCCAACAATGGGAGTGCCTTGATCGCATAGGCTTAAGTAGGATGAGACTATCTTGCTAATGGCTTCTACCATGATAGCCATTTTCGCTCTTAACTCCTCAAACTTCTTTTCATCCTCCTCGTGTCGCCTTAAGGTATGAGATTCAAGATCTCTCAATTCTACCTTGAGGGCTTCGTTGGGAGGTGATGGTGGAAGAGAGGGTTCATTGTTTGAGGGAAGGTTGTTGTAATTGGAAGGTGGTTCACATTGGTAAAATTCTTGAGGTGGTGTGTGTGGACTTTGTGTTTCTTGGGAGTATTGGTGTTGGAATGGTGGTGGCTCTAGATATGGCTCATATGGTGGTTGGTATGGTGGGTGTGGGTTAGGATCATATAGAGGTGAATGGTGGTATGAGGCTTGTGAGTATGGTGGAGGGCTATATTGAGGAGGGGGTTCATATGTATGTGGTAGTTGTGGTTGACAATCACAATACGGGTCATCACATATATTAGATTGGTGTGCATTAGGATAAGGAGTAAACCCATAAGAATCCGAAGAGTAGTCACGTTGGGGTGGCGCTTGGACGGCTCGGGTGGCAATAAATGCCCTTTGGTCGTCGCGCATCTCCGTGAGGATAGTAGTCATGTCCCCAATCACTCTTGCCAAACTTTGATCTCCAATTCCTTGATGCATGTTATCATTGTAAATTCCATCTTCTACAACATAGTTTGAACCACACTCATAGCCAAAGGGGTGAGAATTCATGGTGACAAGAGAAAATAAAAACAAAAGGCTAACAAGAAATAAAGAAAACTAAGTCCTACAACTAGCAAAAACCAACAAACAAACCAAAAATCAAGCTATTCACAATATATACAATAGCCAATAACATAGCACCATTGCAACTCCCTGGCAACGGCGCCATTAATTTGATACAAAAATTGTTGTCGGTAAGAAATTTCACAAAATATTTACGTTACAAGTATAGCTCCAAACCAACAAACAATTCTCACATCAAACTAAATTTTTAGTTTTGTCACATGTACAAACCCCAATGAAAATTAACCGAAGTATTTAGACTCCGGGTCGTCTCACAAGGAATTGCAATGAAATGGTCAATTATTGGCTATGAAGAACAAGGGGGTTTGGTTGATAAAATGGGCGATAAAATAAATGACAAGAAAAGTAAAGAGAGCAATTAGAGAAAGCAATTAATAAAGAGAGACATTCATGGCAAGGATTGAGATCATAGGCTTTCCATCCTAGTCACTAATAACAATAATTAACAAGAATTTATCTTATTACGTCATCTCCGATGATGGAGGAAGGTATCATGTTATCCTCATACTTAGAGAAAGTCTAATAAGACTAGACAATCTCAATCCAAAAGTCCTAATCACCTACTAATTGAATTAGCAAGAGATTAGAGTCAATGGAAGTCATGAAAACCCAACTCATGTTGGTGATCTAGAGTTGTTAGCTAGTATGACTTCCATTGACTCTAATCTCTTACTAATTCAATTAGTAGGTAATTAGGACTTTTGGATTGAGATTGGCTAGCTTATTAGACTTTCTTCGAGTATGAGGATAACATGATACCTTCCTCCATCATCGGAGATAACGTAATAAGATAAATTCTTGTTAATTATTGTTATTAGTGACTAGGATGGAAAGCCTATGATCTCAATCCTTGCCATGAATGTCTCTTTTTATTAATTGCTTTCTCTAATTGCTCTCTTTACTTTTCTTGTCATTTATTTTATCGCCCCTTTTATCAACCAAACCCCCTTGTTCCTTCATAGCCAATAATTGACCACTTCATTGCAATTTCTTGTGAGACAACCCGAGGTTTAAATACTTTGGTTAATTTTTATTGAGGTTTGTACATGTGACAAAACTAAAAATTTAGTTTGATGTGAGAATTGTTTGTTGGTCTGGGGCTATACTTGCAACGTAAATATTTTGTAAAATTCCTTACCGACAACAATTTTTATATCAGTGTCTAGGGGCTCTGTAAAGCTCTGCACAGAGAGAGGGTTAGAACACTAAGTGGTGTACAGTTGCCTCTCCTTTAGGGAGGGAGTTAGGTCTAGGCATCTTGAACAAGATGTGATCTTCCCATAACTGCAAAATGAGCTCTCCCCTTGCCATATCAATTATGGCATTGGCAGTGGCTAGGAAATCTCTTCCAAGGATGATGGATTCATCCTCGTCCTCACCAGTATCTAAGATTATAAGATCTACAGGGATGTAAAAGTTTTCAACCTTTATTAAGACATCCTCTACCAGACCATATGCCTTTTTCAGTGACTTGTCTGCCATCTCCAATGAGATCTTGGCAGCTTGCACCTTAAAAATTCCCAGCCTCTCCATTACAGAGAGAGGCAAGAGGTTTATGCTTGACCCTAGGTCGCATAAAGCCTTCTCAAAGGTAATTGTCCCTATGGTGCAAGGAATTAGGAAGCGTCCAGGATCTGGCAACTTTTGAGGTAGTTTCTGTTAAACCAAGGCATTGGGTTCCTTGGTGAGCACTGGAGGTTCGTCCTCCAATGTCTCTATTCCAAATAATTTGGCATCAAACTTCATCAGCATTCCTAAGTACCAAGCAACTTGCTCTTTCCTAGTTTCCTCTTCCTCCTCAGAGGAGGAGTATTCTTCAGAGTCCATAATCTGCAACAAGGCATTCAAGGGAACCTCTATGGTCTCCACATGAGTTCTGGTTTCTTTTAGTTCTTCCAAAGGAGGGTCCTTAGTGGGTGTTGAACGCCTATTCTTTCCCATTGTGGCGTTCGACGCCAGAACTTGTTCCTCTTTGGGCGTTGAACACCCAGCTACTCCCTTGTTAGCGTTCAACGCCAGAAACTCCCCTTTAGATTTGGCCTCAGCTGTTACAGTGAGGGCCTTGCACTCTTCTCTTGGGTTTACTTCAGTATTACTTAGAAGAGTGTTAGAAGGGATCTTAGGGATTCTCTTACTCTGCTGACCAATCTGTACCCCTAGATTCCTAATAGAGGATATTGTCTCAGTCATGAAACTGTGAGTGGTCTTGGACAGATTAGAGACTATGGTGGCTAAGTCAGAGAGGCTCTGCTTAGAAGTCTCCATCTATTGCTGAGAAGGTGGGAATGGTTTGTTGTTTAACCTATTCTGGGTTCTTCCACCTTGATTATTGTTGAAGCCTTCTTGAGGCTTCTGTTGATCCCACCATGAAAAGTTAGGATGATTCCTCTATGATGAGTTGTAGGTGTTTCCATAAGGCTCAGTATGGGAATTCCTTGAGGAATTTCCCATATAGTGAACCTCCTCCATCATGGGTTGATCTGGATCATAGGCATTTCCTTCATAGGAGTTTTCTTGTGTGCTACCAGTTTCAGCTAGCAATCCAGTCAGATGCTGAGAGATCATGTTGACCTATTGGGTCAGGATCTTGTTCTGAGCCAATATGGCATTCAGAGTGTCAACTTGCATGACTCCTCTCTTCTGAGCTACCCCATTATTCACAGGGTTCCTCTCATAGGTGTACATGAATTGGTTGTTTGCAACCATATCAATGAGTTCCTGTGCCTCTTCAGGTGTTTTCTTCAAATGGAGTAATCCACCAGCAGAGTGGTCCAATTCCATCTTGGACATTTCAAAGAGGCCATCATAGAAGATATCTAGCATGGTTCAGTCTGAAATCATGTTAAGGGGCACCTTCTGATCAGTTGCTTGTACCTTTCCCAAGCTTCATAGAGGGATTCACCCTCTTTCTGTCTGAAGGTTTGAACTTTCACCCTAAGCTTGCTCAGCTTCTGGGGTGAAAAGAACTTGGTCAGGAATGCATTGACCACCTTCTCCCAAGAGTCTAGGCTTTCGTTGGGCTGAGAATCCAGCCATAACCTAGATCTGTCCCTTACAGCAAAAGGGAAAAGCATAAGCTTGTAAATTTCTGGATCCACTCTATTAGTTTTAATAGTATCACAGATCTGCAAGAAATCAGAGATGAATCTGTTGGGATCTTCCTGTGGAAGTCCATGAAACTGACAGTTCTGTTGAACTAGAGTGACCAGTTGAGGCTTCAACTCAAAATTATTTGCACTAATGGCAGGTATAGAGATACTGCGCCCATAGAAATCAGAAGTGGGTGCAGTAAAGTCACCTATGACCTTCCTTGCGTCTCCTCTATCATTGGATTGGCTACCATGTCTGTATTCTCAGCTTCTTATTCGAAAAGCTCTGTGAGGTTTCCTCTGGAGTGTTGTGCTCTAGCTTGTTGTAGCCGCCTCCTTAGAGTCCTCTCAGGTACAGGGTCAGGATCAAAAAAGGGTTCTTTATCCATGTTCCTACTCATAAACAAGAAGAAAGAATGCATGAAGAGAAGAAGAAAGGATTCTCTATGTCAGAGTATAGAGGTCCTTTGTTAGAGAGATAGGTCAAGAGGAAAAGAAAAGAAGATGTCTTTTAATAAGGATAGTTTTTAAAAATCAATAGAGAGAAAAGATGAGATATTTTCGAAAATAGAGAGGAAAAGAGAGATGAAATTTTCGAAAGAGAAGAAAGAGAAAGTAGTTAGAAGGTTTTGAAAAAGAAGAAAGAGAAAGGAAATAGAAAGAGGATAAGGTAAAACAAGTAACTGATTAACTAACAAGATTTGAAAATAAAATAAAAGATTTGATTTTGAAATTTGAAAAGAGAAAGTTTAAAAGAAGATTTTTAAATTTAAAAGTTGAAAGAAAGAGTCAAACAAAGAAAGATAAGATTTGAAAAATATTTGAAGTTAAAAAGTTTTAAATTTAGAAAGAAGATAAGATATGTAAGTTTTGAAATTTAAAAAGAAAGAAAAGATAAAGATTTAAAAAGATAAGAATTTGAAATTTAAAATTTTGAAGAAGATAAGGTAGGAAAGATTTAAAGTAAAAAGATTTGATTTTGAAATTTAAAGAAAGATAAACAAAAAAGACAAGATAAAAATTTGAAAAAGATTTGAAAAGATAAGCTTTGAAATTCAAAATTTAAACTTTACTAACAAGAAAACACCAAACTTAAAATTTTTGAATCAAGATAAGAAAAGATAGCTAGGATTTCGAAAATTTGAATAAAGATAAAAGAATTATTTTTTTAGATTTTCAAAATTTTTAAAGAAGGAAAAAGTAAAAACAACTAAAAGACACCAAACTTAAAAATTTTAAGATCAAATGACACAAATTTTTGAAAATTAAAGGAAAAACAACAAAAGACACCAAACTTAAAAATTTTAAGATCAAAGGAAGAAATCAACAAGAACAATTCGAATACCAAGAAAAAAAACCAAAAATAATTTTAAAAATTAAAGATAAAGATGAAAACAGATGGGACACCAAACTTAAAAACTGACAGAAGATTCAAACAAAAGATAAAGATTACTAAAGAAAAGAAAAGGTTTTGAAAAATTTTTGAAGAAGAAAATAAAAGACACAATTAAAAGAGTAACTAAACCGTAAAAAACACCTAATCTAAGCAACAAGATAGTCCGGTAGTTTGTCAAACTCGAACAATCTCCGGCAATGGCACCAAAAACTTGGTGCGCGAAATTGAACTCCTCAAGTTTTGCACAGATGAACCGGCAAGTGAACCGAGTCGTCCAAGTAATACCTCAGGTAAGTGAGGGTCGAATCCCACGGAGATTGTTGGATTGAGCAAGCAATGGCTATCTTGTAGATCTTAGTCAGACGATTAGAAAATATGGTTGTTTGTTTGAAAGCATAAATAAAATAGTAAAGAACAAAATACCAGGTCGGTGTGAAAATAGTGAAAGAGATTCAGTTAAGTCTTCAGAGATGCATATTTTTTCCGGATTAACTTTTCTTACTGTCTTCTTCAATAACGAATGATCATTCAATGGCAGCCGTAAGTGATTAACTCATCTCCTCTCATCAAGTTAATCTCTTCTAAACTATAGTAGTCCACCATATCCGAGCAACTCATGTCCTCTCATCAAGTTAACTCATGGCTTCCCACTACGGCCGAAGGTGAAGAAGACCTAAGCAGTCCACTCCCTTTTGTGATCCTACTCAAAATGCCACAGACAAGGTCGGATCTTCCAGATCAGGGAATGCTGCTTCTCTGACTCTAGCCTTAATGCCACAGAGACCTCAGTAACCCACGGTCAACAGGATTTTATGTCACTTATCCAAAGTCGCCCAGGTACGCTCTTAGAATCTGCAGTGCACTATTTAGCTTCAATGCTATCCGGGTCAGGACTCACACGGAACCCATGTAAAACAAGGATGAATTTCACGGTTCACTCTCAATTCATGAGATGAAGACCAAAAATTCACAAGAGAATAGAATCTAACATGTATTGGAATAGAAACAGTAATATTATTAATCCATGAGAATCAGCAGAGCTCCTAACCCTAACTTAGGAGGTTTAGTTGCTTATAGTTTAGAGAAAGTAGTTCATTCGAAAACAGGGTGGAAGAAGATCCTAAATAAGGGTGATCTTCTCCTATATATAATAGCCTAATAACTATGAAGTACAAAAATATGATAGACTAGACTAGAGGTGCGAAAGTCCACTCTTGGGCCCACTTTGGTTGAGTGCTTGGGCTGAGCTTGGCATCCAGCTTGAGGGATGGGCGTTGAATGCCCATTAGGGGGTTGATCCATGCTGCCTTGTGTTCCTTGGTGGGCGTTGAACACCCCAAAGGGGGTGATTGGGCGTTCAACGCTGGCTTGAATCTCCTTGGGGCATTGAACACCAGAAAGGGGGTAGTTCATTGGCGTTCAACGCCCAATATGGGCAAGCTCCTTTGAAAGAAAGTATAGACCATTATATGTTGATGAAAATCTCTGGAAGTTAGCTTTCTAATGCAATTGAGAACACATCATTTTGACCTCTATATCTCTAGAAATACTCGCTTGAATGCATGGAGGTTAGAATTTGACAATATCTGCTACGCTTTTCTTGCCTCTGAATAAGACTTTGCCAAAACTCCTCAATTTCAGCCAGAAATTATCTGAAATCATTAGAAAACATAAAAGCTCAAAGTAAAATCCAAAAATATGAATTTTGCACTAAAACCTATGAAAATATAATGAAACTTAAACAAAACATAACTAAAACAATATGAAAATGATGCCAAAAAGCGTAAATATCCGCTCATCAGGGGGGTAGGATATAAACCCCGAGTAATTAGTAAATAATTAACCGATAAATTAATTATTAATCAACAAAATTAGAAAATTAAAGTTTATAGTTTAATAAAGTAGAAATAATTAAAATATAAATTTTGATACTAATTTTAAAGGTTTTGGCCCAAAATTAGGCCAAACCGGTTGGACCGGACCCAAATCGAGACCAAGGCCCACTAAACAAATATAAAAGCTCAGCCTTTTGCCCCATTCTCTTTCATTTTACACTGAAGGGAGAAGAGTAACGTAAAAAACCCTTAACCCTCACCTCCAAAATTCAATTGTCCATAAATTTCAATCCGGAGTTCCGATTGACGAGTCATCAGTGACCACGTGTTCGTCTCGAAATTTTCTACAAAATCGGACCTATTTGGTAAGAATTTAGAAATTTTTCACTCAATCACCCTCCCCCTAATTTCGAAAATTTGAGGTTTTAATTTTGAGAGATTATGTGATTTTGGTGTTTAGGATCAAATTAGCTTTATGGACTTGGTGGGTCTTGTCCCAAATTTCCGTCGGTGAAAAACCACTATTTCTTGTGAATCATTAATGATTATGAAATCTATTTTGATTTTTGTGGTATTTATGTGGAATTAGAGTGAGATATAAGTTTTGGAGACAAATTTGGCAATATCGACGACAAGAAAGCGAACCATGGAGGTTAGGTTTTCGTTCGGTGAGGATTCGGGGCTTTGGACACTTGAAAAACGGAGATATTTGAGGTGCTTTGGCATTACGGAGGAATCGGCCAAGATATGGTTTTGATTTCTGGTAGATAATATATAATGTTTTGTGAAAACGTAGGCTAGATGACCATAGGAAAGGTTGAAGTATGTATGAATGTTAAGGGGTTAGAAATCTTAATGAAATTGTTGAGTTACCTTGGAATGGGTTGATGAATGATGATTTTTATGATGTTGGATGAAAATAATGAATGTGAAAATGTGAATGTTGATAATTTGATGAATTGTGTTTGTATAAATTGAGAATTTTCGAATGAAGTTGCCTAACTTGAGGTATGGTAGGTTGTGATCGAGTATGGAGCTGCGTTGGATGTATTTGGAGTCATTTTGAAGAGTGTATATTGGTTTTGAAAAGAAAAATTGGTAAAAATAGAGGTTTGTGATTTTTGAGAAAAACTAATTTTTGACCGAACTTCGGTGGGCCATAACTCGGCTTCCAGACCCCTAAACTTTTCCAAACTTGATTTGAATGAGAATTGGGTCCGTAAAGTTTATGACATTCAAAGAACGAACTAAAAATTATTTTTAACAAAAAAAGTTATGCATGTCTGACGTAGGGAAATCGTCGGCTTAGAATTTTCACAAAAATAATCTCGTCGAAGTATAGATCCAAACCAACAATTAACCCTCAATCAAAGTTTAATTTGTTTGTCACTTAAACCAATAAAAACCGAGAATATTTAAACCTCGGATTGTCTCTCAAAAGAATTGCAGGGAAGTATGCATATTATTGGTTATGGGATATTTTTGGGGTTTTGGAATGATGAACGGGAAATGTAGAGCTAACAACTAAGATAATATAAGTGCTAAAAGGCACTCATAGCAAGGATTAATAGTCAAAGTTTCCTATCCTAGATCATTGACCACAACATGGTAATTACAAAGGGTTAATTCCACTTAGTTATCCTCTTAACATTAGAGGGTGAAGTCAAGTGGACATAGTTGATTCTAAAACCAACTAACAACCCTAAATTACCAATCATATTGGACATCAATGATATCAAGGAACCTAAGTCCTCAATCACAAGCTAAGAATATAAAAATCTACTCTAAAATCCAACCAAGCATTTTATCAAACCTTGGAAGGTATAAAATAGAAGCATGGTAAAATTGTAATGATAATAAAATCTAAAGCTACGAAATGCAAGATAACAATAATAACAACTCAATTAAACATCAATAACTATAAAAACATCAAATTGCAATAAATGGAAATCAAAATTAACAAGAGTTCATGAACATTAAAGACAACCAAAGGAAATAACAAGTAAAATTAAAAGAGAAAGGATGTAGTAACAAGAAATTGTAAGAAAAATTAAATTAAGACAAGATCAAAACCTAATTAAAAGATGTAATTAAGCTAAATCTACCCTAATTCTAGAGAGAAGAGAGAGCTTCTCTCTCTAGAATACAACCTAAAACATGTTCCTAAACTAAACCTAATTGCTCCCCTTTCATCCTTCTTGAATTTGGCCTCAAATAGCTTCAGAAATGAGTTGGATTGGGCTTTGGCAGGTCTAGAAATTGCTCCTAGCGTCTTTTCATTAGTGAGTCACGTGATCGGATTCGTGCGTATGCATGCCTGACCATGCGTACGCATGGTTGTAAAAAAGCAATCATGCGTACGCATCAATTCCTGTGCGTACGCATGAATGCTTGTGCCTACGCATGGTTGTAAAATACTCCAAACTTCATTTCTTCATGAATTCTTCACTTTTACATGCTTTTTTCTCACTCCTTCAATCCATACTTGCCTTCTAAACCTGAAATCACTTCATCAAACATATCAAGGCATCGAATGAAATTAAAGTGAGTTAAAATTAGCAAATTTAGGATCTAAAAAGCATGTTTTCAATTTTAAGCACAATTTATCAAGAATTCAAAAAACCATGCTATTTTAGTGAATAAATGCAAGAGAATTTAATAAAATCTACCCAATTAAAGCAAATAAATACCATGAAATGTGGATTTATCACATCTCCACACTTAAACACACTACAAGAAAATGGAACATTTGTAACAAAAACTTTGTAACAAATTTAAAATTATTACAAAAAATTATTTTTTCGTAACAAAAATTAGTAATTATTACATAATAATAATGTTTTGTAACAACAATACAATTTGTTACAAAACGTTTTGATATTTTATAACGACTTGATTTTTTGTTACAAATTATATTGGCTTTTGTAACGAACCAGTATTTTGTTGCAAAATTTTAAAATATTTTGTAACAAAAGATGAAGTTGTTACAAAAATTTAAAATATTTTGTAACAAAAAATTAATTTGTCGCAAAATTCAATATTGTTTATAACAAATTATTTGTTTGTCACAAAATACATGAATTTTTGTAACTAAAAAATTATTTTAACATGTTAAAATCTTTAAGATAATTTTATTTTAGTTTTTCATTCTGTTGTTTGCCGTCCTCGTCCATTTAAATAAAATTTTGAAAAACTTCTTTAAGAATAAAATATAGAGCTTTGGTTTTTTTCTCTCTCTACTAGTCCTAAATCCACCATAACCCAACACTCATCATTAAACCGGTAAAACCTCCGATTGTTAGAAAATAAATAATAAATTATTTGTATTGTGATTTATTATAGTTATTCATGGTTTTATTCAGTGTTATCAGAACTAGGCTGACCCAACCGATCGAACCAGAAACCCAATGAACTAGTGACCAAATCGGTCCGGGTGAGCTTGCTGACTGGACAAGGAAGAGAACTGGCAAGACCCATTTTGAACCGACCAGGTTTGACTAAAACTGGTGAACCGGCTAGGTTAAAACTCGGACTGGTTCTTTGGTCTCTTTTTTGCCCCTCTCCCCAACGAAACTACGTTGTTTTGGCTTTCTGAAGGGAAAAAAAGTGAAACTTAAAAGCTACCATCTCCTTCTTCGAGCAGCAACAGCCCCCAACCCCCTACCTCTCTCTCAATCTCACTCAAGAAGGAGAGCCTCTGACTCTCACACTCCCAAAAAAAGCACCACCCATCGCCACCGCCGGGCTACTCTGCTTCGTCTCGGGACTCTTGCGTCGGCCCCTGTGCATCTCCTTCCTGGCTCGTCGCCTCCTCTGTGTGACAGCGTCTCGCGATGTCGTTGTTGTCGTCGTGCCCTCATTCGGCGTGGCTCACCGTACTACCTTCCCCTTGCCAGACTCTGCTTCGCCGTGCTTGGTCTCCCTCTTCTCAGGTATTTTTTTAATTTTTTTATTTATTCAGTTATTGACTTATTGCCTCATTGGGTTATAATTTGATTAACCGAGGAACTGATTAATGATGTTGATTAACTGAATCTGTCAATTCTGTAAGGGTTTTATAATGTATGACAAGAAACGTTGAGATGAGAACTAACCCAATCTGTAACTTATCAAATCAATTTCTAACTAATTTCTACTTATCAACCTTACTTTTCTTGTTTTGGAGTCAAGCAATTCTGCCGTGTACTAACAGATTCTTTATTGTTGTTGATTATATTTGGTTGATTGTAATTTTGTTGATTCAGGCAGATTATTTAATAGTGTAATATATTGTTATTTTATGTTATTGTTGTTCTAGATGGCTTCATCAAATACACCATCAGAAACACCATCCTCCCAAATTTTGTTGGCAGATCATTCAAATTTTGTTGATACATTGTAATATATGTAGGTTTAGTGGTTGATTGATTCTTTCGTTTTTCTGATTATTAGTGTTTAAGGTTGATTTGTTGCTGTTTTTATACCATTATGGTGAATTGCAGAAGCATATGGAACCAGCATCTGCTCCCTTGAGTGGTGGTGGTGGTGGTCTTCTTGTTTCATCCATTAGTTCAGTTGGTTAGCTTCCAAGGTGAGCTCCCTTCAACCCAGTTCTTTCAGACTTTCAGTGTCAATTTTGGTGTATCTTAGGATTTGAAATTAGAATTTTATGATGGTGGACTGGTTGTTGTTGTTGTTGTTGTTGTTGTTGTTGTTGTTGTTGTTGTTGTTGTTGTAGGATTTGGTATTTTAGAATTATTGCTGAACCTGAGCAAATTTTTTTGTTGCTGGATAACATCATTGAGTTGAATTTTGTTGCTGAATAACATCACTGGGTTGAATTTTGTTGTTGGATAACATCACTGAGTTGAGTTTAATACTTGAATAGTTGAACTTGTTGTTGTGTTGCTTAAAAAATCACTTAGCTAAATCTTTTGTTGCTGTAAATATTTTTGTTCCTTTGCCATGTATATTGATTTTTTTTGTTGAATGGAAAATTTAGGATGGGTGTATAGTTTCTGTGATGAGGATGTTGATGCTTTGATAAGCATGTGCTTATGCCTTTGGTTGGTAATGCAATAGGATTTTGAATTTCAACAGATTGTTGATATTGGCAAAACTCTGCCATTGTTCATGGAGCTTCAAACCTTAGGTGACAGGACGTGAAGAACCATGCTCTGCAAAGTGTCTTGTTTTCAATGTTGTAGGTCTCATTTAATTTGAGTTGAATCGTTTGGTTATGTTGGCTGTGTGATTACCTCACATATTTGCGCTACCTGAACCATTTGAAACTATAGGTACTAGAGAAAGTAAAGCTCAAATTTTCTAGACAAAATTTTTTAGAATTGCATTAATTGACATCATATTGTTATTGATCTTGTCCTAGATATTAATTGCTAATTTCATTTTGTAACTATCTTTTGATTTTGTAGGTACTTTACATCAATAAAGTGTTGGTTCTGAAGGTTTGAAAACTGTTTTAAAGCTTAGGAGGAATGGCTCTGCTGCATCTAATATAAGTAGTGTTGCTTCTTATTGTGTTACAATATTATGCTTATTATTTCAGATTTTGTTTGTAGCTCCTTTAAAGCGTATGAGTAGCTTGTGTTTTGATGAAAAGCTGTTTGTTCTATCACTTTACAAGGTGATTTAATTTTCTTAAACTTCTATTATCTCATATTTGATAACAACCTACTCTGTTACATAGATTTTGGAAAAAGAAGTTCTAAGAACATTTTCTTTGTGCAGGTATTGGTTTCTATCTCAGAAACTGCTCCCATCATTTTATACATTAAAGATGTTGAGAGGCTTGTTTTACAATCACCAAGGTTATCATTTTTTGTTGAATAATATGAGTATAGTTTTTTGTTTTTCCTATGCATTTTTAAAGGAAAAACAAATCTTGTTTCTTAAGCTAGTGTTTTTTGGTTGGTCGTCTTTTCAGGTGTGTGTCACTTATTAGAAGCTCCTCCATGAGAAAGGAGATGTATGAACATGATGGAGTTTGTAATTTATAGTTTATATTTTGGAGACTTATAATTCCTTGTTTTTCTTGTCCTATGTATCTATCTAGTTTATTAGGGTTCTTCAATGTGTCTTGTTAGTTTCTACTTTAAAGTTTATATGTTGAAGATTTATAAAACAATCTTAGTTAAATGAAAGATATTTGAACTATCTATGTTATTATATATTATATAAGTCTTGACTTGCTGAGTAAATTAGTTAATATATTAATTAATTAGAAATAATATAATTTGGCAAATTATGCGTATAATTTGTATTAAAAAAATTATTACAAAATAAATAGTGTTTTGTAACAAAATTTTATGATAGGAAAAAATATATTATCACAAAATATTTTGAAGATTAAAATTTGTTATCACTTTTGTAACGACTTTTGGTTTTTTGTATCAGAAAAATTTGTTACAAAATATTACTTTGGATTGTAACAAATACGTTTTGTAATGGGACATACTGCAACGACCCCTTTTTTGTTACAAATATTGATTTTTCTTATAGTGACAATAGCATATCCTTATGCTAAACTCAAGAAGGATAAGACTAAGGGATGCAACACTTATTCAAAATAAACTATCTATATGCAATCTACCTAAATGCATGCAACTACTTGGACAAAATAAATCAATTTCTAAGAATGCATATATGAACATAAGGGCTAAGCAATCACAACCATGTCAAATTCACAATTAAATTGAGTCTTAGAAAAGAATTTATAAACTTACAAGATAAGAAATAATAATCGGTGGAAACATAGAATTGAGAAACAGAACCCCTTATCAGATGTGTATACGCTCTAATCGCTCAAGTGTTTAGGGTTGATTCACTCAATTCTCCTCTAATCACGCTTTCTAAGATTTTTTTTTCATCTAACAATCAACAATTATTCAATGCATAAATACAATTATCATGAGGACTTTTCATAAGGTTGTAATGGGGCTAGGGTCAAGATAAGATTGTATTTGGCTAAGTGGACTAGAATTTGAATCTTTGATCAACTTAAACTTCACACCTAACCTATGACAACCTATTTAATTCTAATGCAAAACTAGCTATCCTTTATTCACTTTTTTCACACACTCATGCATTCTTTTCAATTCACATCCCATATGCATTATTCTTATTACTTTACTTTGGGGTTAACATTCGTCTCCTTTTTATTGCTTTTTTTTCTCTTTTTTTCTTTTTCTTTTCCTTCTTTTTAATTTTCTTTTTCTTTTCTTTTTTTTTTTAAAATAAAATATATACAAAAGTATCAATGCATATGGTTTAAATATTTAATGCATGAGTATGTACCCAATTCCCAAGATCTTCAACAAAAATACAAAAATATACTTTTATCTCTACCAATATTTCCAAACTTTCCCACACTTGAATGATGCACACTCTCACTAGCCTAAGCTAATCAAATATCCAAATTAAGGATATTTATTATTTTCTACTTAAGGGTAGTGATGTGCTAAAATAAAGAACAAAAGAGGATTAAAATAAGCTCAAAATTAGCTAACAAAGGTGTATAAAAGGGTAAGGCCATTTGGGTAAGTGAGCTCAATAAAATGATGGCCTCAATCATATAAATGCATTCATACACAATAATGGACATAAAGAATCAAATAAATCAAATATTACAATCATAGAAAGAGAATAACACACACAAGAATGAAAATAGTGGTTATATGATGCAACCACACAATTAGGCTCAAAACTCACAAGGTTGTGTGTTCTTAGCTCAAATATTTTAACTCAAATTAATTGGGATGTCAATGCCCTATTAAGAATGTTTTTCTTGGAAAATTTTATTATTTTGACTAAGCTTATTATATATATGTATATATGAGAAAAAAAGCAATAAACAAGGAAAAATGCAATTAGATCTCTAAAATATATACAAATCAAGAAAGATGCAACTAAGAATTCTAAAAGACCTAGTAATAGAAGAAAAATAAATAAAATGTGAAAGTGTTTACATTAGAATTTTTCACCCAAAAATTGGCCGATTGGTCGGACGACCTCCCCACACTTAAAAGTTTACACCGTCCTCGGTACATTCAAAGATGAGTAAGGGGGTACGGTGATGAGCGGATAATTTATATGCTTTTTGGCATTGTTTTTACTTAGTTTTTAGTATGATTTAGTTGGTTTTTAGTATATTTTTATTAGTTTTTAATTAAAAATTACATTTCTGGACTTTACTATGAGTTTGTGTATTTTTCTATGATTTCAGGTATTTTCTAGCTGAAATTGAGGGAGCTGAGCAAAAATCTGATTCAGGCTGAAAAAGGACTGCTGATGCTGTTGGATTCTGACCTTCCTGCACTCAAAGTGGATTTTCTGGAGCTACCGAACTCCAAATTGCGTGCTCTCAATTGCGTTGGAAAGTAGACATCCAGGGATTTCCAGCAATATATAATAGTCTATACTTTGCTCAAGGATAGATGACGTAAACTGGCGTTCAACTCCAGTTTCATGTTGTAGTCTGGCGTCCAGCGCCAGAAACAAGTTACAAGTTGGAGTTCAACGCCAGAAACAGGTTACAACCTGGTGTTGAACGCCCAAAACAGCCCAGGCACGTGAGAAGCTTAAGTCTCAGCCCCAGCACACACCAAGTAGGCCCCAGAAGTGGATTTCTGCGCTATCTATCATAGTTTACTCATTTTCTGTAAACCTAGGTTACTAGTTTAGTATTTAAACAAATTTTAGAGATTTATTTTGTACCTGATGACATTTTTAGATCTAAACTTTGTACTCTTTGAAGGCATGAGTCTCTAAACTCCATTGTTGGGGGTGAGGAGCTCTGCAGCGTCTTGATGAATTAATGCAATTATCTCTGTTTTCCATTCAAACACGCTTGTTCCTATCTAAGATGTTCATTCGCGCTTCACTATGAAGAAGGTGATGATCCGTGACACTCATCACCTTCCTCAATCCATGAACGTGTGCCTGACAACCACCTCCATTCTACATCAGATTGAATGAGTATCTCTTTGATTTCTTAATCAGAATCTTCGTGGTATAAGCTAGAATTGATGGCGGCATTCATTAGAATCCGGAAAGTCTAAACCTTGTCTGTGGTATTCCGAGTAGGATTCAAGGATTGAATAGCTGTGACGAGCTTCAAACTCGTGATTGTTGGGCGTAGTGACAGACGCAAAAGAATCAAGGAATTCTATTCCGACATGATCGAGAACCAACAGATGATTAGCCGTGCTGTGACAGAGCATTTGGACCATTTTCACTGAGAGGACGGGAAGTAGCCATTGACAATGGTGACACCTTACATACAGCTTGCCATGGAAGGAGCCTTGTGTGTGTGAAGAGGAATACAAGAGAAAAACTGAAATAAAGAAGACAAAGCATCTCCAAAACCCCAACATATTCTCCATTATTGAGTAACAAGTATTTGTTTTATGCCCTTTGACTTTTTACAATTAAAACTAAGAATTATTATTGATATTATATCCTGACTAAGAGTTACAAGATAACCATAGCTTGCTTCAAACTAACAATCTCCGTGGGATTCGACCCTTACTCACGTAAGGTATCACTTGGACGACCCAGTGCACTTGCTGGTTAGTGGTACGAGTTGTGAAACGTGTGATTCACAATTCGTGCACCAAGTTTTTGGCTCCGTTGCCAGAGATTATTCGAGTTTGAACAACTAAAGGTTTATTTTATTGCTTAGATTAGGAATAATTTATTTTGTTGCTATAGAGTCATCAAATCTGAGTCCTTTAATTTATTTTCAAAAAAAAAATTCTTCAAAAATATTATTTTTCTTTATTAATTTTTAATTTTTTTGTGAGTTTAGTGTCATGTTTTAAGTTGGTGTCAATTTCATTCTTATCTTTTTCTCTTAAATTTTTGAATTTGTGTTCTTTATTCTTCCTTGATCTTCAAGTTATTCTTGTTTATTTTTCTTGTTTGATCTTTGGTTTTTCTTGTTCTGTGTCTTTTCTTGTTTTACTTGTGCTTTCTGAAAACATTAGTTTTCAAAAAATTTATTTTTAGTTATTAAAAATACCTCTTTAAAACAAGTGTTACATTTACTGCTCAATTGGCTAGAGCGTTGGTTTATGTTCTTGCTGATTGGGTATCTTCTTTTTAAAATCTTTTTCAAAAATAATTTTTCTTTGATTGAATCTGGTGCCAAACTTTAAGTTTGGTGTTTTCTTGTTAATCTTTTTATAATTTTTGAAAATTTTATTGAAGTTTTCTAAAAATTTTAAGTTTGGTGTTCTTTCTGTTGTTCTTGTTGTTCTTGTGAATCTTCAAAGTGTTCTTGAGTCTTGTTTGTGTTTAGATCTTAAAATTTTTAAGTTTGGTGTTCCTTGGTGTTTTTCCTCCAAAATTTTCGAAAACAAGGAGCATTAGATCTAAAAATTTTAAGTCTTGTGTCTTTTGTGTGTTTTTCTCTTTCATCATTAAATTCAAAAATATCTTTTCTCTTTATTTTAAGTAATTTTCGAAATTTTCCCTTAAAAATTCAGATTTTTATTTTAAAAACTTTTTGTTTCATCTTATCTTAGTTTTAAAATTTCAAAAGTCATATCTTTTTCAAATCATATCTTTTCCAATCAAATCCTTTCAATCATATCTTTTTCAAAACTTCCTAACCAATTTTTTTTCTTTCTCTCTCTCCATTTTTCGAAAATCTTCACCCATTTTTATTTATTTTTTATTTTTATTTTATTTTTGAAATAAATAAATAAATAAATAAAAATAATTTTTTTACATCATCTCCTTTTCTCCATCATGGATCTAAGTGGAAATGAACAGTCCAGAAGGACTCTGGGGTCATCAAAACGGATGACACAGCTAAGGCTGAACATCCAAGGCTTTAAACAAGGAGATAATGAATCTCTTTATGATGCCTGGGAGAGATACAGAGAGATGCTAAGAAAATGCCCCTCTGAGATGTTTTCAGAGTGGGTTCAGCTAGACATCTTCTATTATGGGCTTACAGGAAGAGCTCAGATGCTCTAGACTACTCAGCTGGTGGATCTATCCACATGAGGAAGACAATTGAAGAAGCTCAAGAGCTCATTGATACAGTTGCCAGAAGCCAAGGAATGAGAAAACTACCCAAATTCCATCTGAGGACAGTAAGAGCCTGGGTAAAAATAATTCTGGCACTAAAACGCCAGAAATTGGGTGGAAGGCTGGCGCTGAACGCCCAAACCATGCTCAGGACTGGCGTTCAACGCCAGAAACAAGCAAGGAACTGGCATTGAACGCCCAAAGGAAGCACAGATCTGGCGTTCAGACGCCAGGAACAGATGAGGAGTTAGCATCTAACGCCACTCCAGCTTCCAACCCTGGCTTTCAAATGCCAGTGAGGGATCAGACACCTGCAAGTGCTGATAATAAATCCCTCAAGAAGGCTTCTCAACCTACCTCTGTAGGAAATAAACCTGCAGCAACTAAGGTTGAGGAATACAAAGCCAAGATGCCTTATCCTCAAAAACTCCGCAAAGAGGAGCAGGATAAGCAGTTTGCCCGCTTTGTAGACTATCTTAGGACTCTTGAAATAAAGATTCCGTTTGCAGAGGCACTTGAGCAAATACCCTCTTATGCCAAGTTCATGAAAGATATCTTGAGTCATAAGAAAGATTGGAGAGAAACTGAAAGAAGCTTGCTGGGGCATGCAGGATTCTATAGGAGGTTTATAAAGGATTTTTCAAAAATTGCAAAACCTCTAAGCAATCTGCTAGCTGCTGACATGCCATTTGTGTTTGACATAAAGTGTCTGCAGGCATTTGAGACCCTGATAGCTAAGCTGGTCACAGCACCAGTTATTTCTGCACCAGACTGGACATTACCATTCGAACTAATGTGTGATGCCAGTGACCATACCATTGGTGCAGTATTGGGACAGAGGCATAACAAGATTCTGCATGTCATTTATTATGCTAGCAGTGTTTTAAATGATGCCCAACTCTGTGGTTTGCAGACATTGCAAACTATAAGACATAAGGTTCTCCTTCTGTAACCATGGAGAGGAAGCATGAAAAGCTTCTCTCACTGCAGAGTCAACCAAAGCCCCCACAGTCAAACTCTAAGTTTGGTGTTAGGAGGCCACAACCAAACTCTAAGTTTGGTGTTGAACCCCCACATTCAAACTCTAAGTTTGGTGTTGGGAGGTCCCAACCTTGCTCTGATTATCTGTAAGGCTCCATGAGAGCTCACTGTCAAGCTATTGACATTAAAGAAGCGCTTGTTGGGAGGCAACCCAATGTTATTTAATTATATCTATTTATTTTCCATGGCTATTTTATGTTTTCTTTAGGTTGATGATCAAGTGAAGTCACAAAAACAAATGGAAATTCAAAAACAGAATGAAAAATAGCATGAAAAACAGCACACCCTGGAGGAAGATCATTCTGGCATTTAAACGCCAGAAACAAGCATCTGTATGGCGTTTAACGCTAGAAACAAGCACCAAGCTGGCGTTTAACGCCAGAAACAAGCATCAGTCTGGCGTTAAACGCCAGAAACAGGCTACATTTGGGCGTTTAACGCCAGAAACAGGCAGCAGTCTGGCGTTAAACGCCAGGATTGCACAGTAAGGGCATTTTGTACGCCTAATTGGAGCAGGGATGCTAAATCCTTGACCCCACTGGATCTGTAGACCCCACAGGATCCCCACCTACCTCACCATTCAAATTCAAACCATTCCCCTCCCAAACCCACCCATTCACACACTTCCATCTCCTCCATAATCTCCACTTCTTTCTTCTTTTGCTCGAGGACGAGCAAACCTTCTAAGTTTGGTGTGGTAAAAGCATTGCTTTTGTTTTTCCATAATTCAGTGGTAGAGCAATTGACTGCAGATCAAAGAGCTATGAGGAAAGAGCAACAAAGGCAAGGAAGAGACATAGAGGAGCTCAAGAGCACCATTGGTTCTTCAAGAAGAGGAAGACGCCACCCTCATTAAGGTGGACCCATTCCTTAATCTCCTTGTTCTTATTTTCCTGTTTTTTGTTTACTATGCTTCATGTTTAATTATGTTTGTGTCTTTACTATATGATCACTAGTATCTAAGTGTCTATGTCTTAAAGATATGAATGTCCTATGAATCCATCACCTTTCTTAAATGAAAATTGTTTTCTGAATAAGAAAAAGAAGTACATGAATTTCGAATCTTAAAATAGTTTAATTATTTTGATGTGGTGGCAATACTTTTTGTTTTTTGAATGAATGCTTGAACAGTGCATATGTCTTTTGAATTTGTTGTTTATGAATGTTAAAATTGTTGGCTCTTGAAA
The DNA here is from genome assembly GCF_000816755.2 of Arachis ipaensis. NCBI lineage: Eukaryota > Viridiplantae > Streptophyta > Magnoliopsida > Fabales > Fabaceae > Arachis > Arachis ipaensis. Next base: position 29,538,763 of record NC_029790.2, on the reverse strand, counting down.
GAATGATTAAAAAGGAGAAATGTTATTTGATAATCTGAAAAATCATAAAAATGATTCTTGAAGCAAGAAAAAGCAGTGAAGAACAAAGCTTGCAGAAAAAAAAATACGAAAAAAAAGAGAGCAAGAAAAAGAAAAAGCAAGGAACAGGTTACAACCTGGCGTTGAATGCCCAAAATAGCCCAGGCACGTGAGAAGCTTAAGTCTCAGCCCCAGCACACACCAAGTGGGCCCCAGAAGTGGATTTCTGCGCTATCTATCATAGTTTACTCATTTTCTGTAAACCTAGGTTACTAGTTTAGTATTTAAACAACTTTTAGAGATTTATTTTGTACCTAATGACATTTTTAGATCTAAACTTTGTACTCTTTAAAGGCATGAGTCTCTAAACTCCATTGTTGGGGGTGAGGAGCTCTGCAGCGTCTTGATGAATTAATACAATTATCTCTGTTTTCCATTCAAACACGTTTGTTCCTATCTAAGATGTTCATTCGCGCTTCACTATGAAGAAGGTGATGATCCGTGACACTCATCACCTTACTTAATCTATGAACGTGTGCCTGACAACCACCTCCGTTCTACATCAGATTGAATGAGTATCTCTTTGATTTCTTAATCAGAATCTTCGTGGTATAAGCTAGAATTGATGGCGGCATTCATGAGAATCCAGAAAGTCTAAACCTTGTCTTTGGTATTCCGAATAGGATTCAAGGATTGAATGGCTATGATGAGCTTCAAACTCGCGATTGTTGGGCGTAGTGACATACACAAAAGAATCAAGGGATTCTATTCCGACATGATCGAGAACCAACAGATGATTAGCCGTGCTGTGGCAGAGCATTTGGACCATTTTCACTGAGAGGACAGGAAGTAGCCATTGACAACGGTGACACCTTACATACAGCTTGCCATGGAAGGAGCCTTGCGTGTGTGAAGAGGAATACAAGAGAAAAACTAAAATAAAGAAGACAAAGCATCTCCAAAACCCCAACATATTCTCCATTATTGAGTAACAAGTATTTGTTTTATGCCCTTTGACTTTTTACAATTAAAACTAAGAATTATTATTGATATTATATCCTGACTAAGAGTTACAAGATAACCATAGCTTGCTTCAAACCAACAATCTCCGTGGGA